>NC_080837.1:82463891-82767266 GCF_030435755.1 Ochotona princeps
CACCCCCGGCGCGCTCCCATAGGTCAGCTGTGAGCCCTGCCTCTTGCCGATTGGGTGTTGGCGGCCACTGAGTCATTTCATTGGCGCCCCCACGCACGGACTGGGCTCAGGAAGGCAGTGCGTGATCAGCCAGTGTCGACCAATCGGGAGACGTAAGCGAGCACGTGCACAGGCCGTTTATTGGCTGAGACAAGGCACTGTCCCGGGCCAAGGACCAATGGTGAGGCGGTGCGCCCATGTGGACAGACGGTGGGAAACAATCTCTGTCAGGGAGGGGGCGGCTTCGCGCGCGGTAGCTCCTGCTTTTGGCGTGTCAGCCGTTCCCATGGCGACGGACGGGGCGTGACTTCACGGACGCAGCACTGTTTGCGGGAATCACCGCTGGCTGACCGGCCGCTGGACACTGGGGCGGAAGCGGGATGCTCCGGGTGTTGACCCTCAGCGGTTTGCCCTGGAGAGGCTTGGGGAGAGCCGGCCCCCATCGGAACCTGAGTGGGCATTCTAGAATCTCCTGACCCCGAGTTCCAACAACCCAACAACCGCACCGAGGCCTGGGCACATCCTGACCCCAGCATCCCAGGGCACGAGGATCCCTAGCGGCATGGGAGGCTTCCCCCCACGCCCTTGGCCCCTCTCTGCCGCCCTTTGCTTCCCTGGGACCCCGCCTTCTGTCTCTACATTACGCTTTAGCAGGCTGTCCCACCCTTCCTAACATTTCAGGTTTAGGGAGTTGTTCCTATGGGGTGGAGTCATCGTATATTTGAGATTTACAGTTTTTCCTAATATGGTTATATTTCTCCTTAATCTTTTTTTAAGATACTAAATGAAAACCTGTTTGAGTTTGGTTGTTAACATGGAATGTTCTAATGTTTTCGAAGGTCCTAGTTTCCTGTCTCTCACTAAGGCAGCAGAAGCTAAGGAGCAGTTGTCCCATCTCAGCGGGACAATTGCTTGGTCCACAGTGGCTCCCCAAGCAGCGCTAAGTCCCTCTCTTGCTTGCTGGAGAACAAGCGCATGGGGACCTGCTGTGGCCTTCGTGGCCAGGGAGCCTCACGCGGTAGAGTTTCAAAAGATGAAGCCGCGACATGTCCACAGCCCATGTGGAAAAACATGCATATTCTAGATGTCTCCTGTGACTAGCTTTCCATCACTCTAAGGGACTACTTGGCACAGGATGCCCGTGACTGATTTTTACGTTATTTTGCGCTTCTCACAGTTGACAGTGCTAGAGTGTGCAGGTCCTGTGGTTGGGTGACTAGATTTGGCCTTCTGCTGGCCAGGTCCTAGGGCAGCACGGGGCATCACCAGGGAGGGGACCCCTGCCTGTCTGTAGCATCCCTTACAAAGCCACCAGGGTCGGCTCCTCAGAGCCTGACCCTAACATTCTGGTGCAATCTCTCTTCTCACAGGCCCTGACTCTTAACACCATCCTCTTCAGGGTTTCCATCTTCTCCTTCCAGTTAGCCAGAGACTGCAAGCTGCACCTTGCCAAACTGGGGGCTGGGGCAGGGGGACACCCAGCATCCAAATCGTTGCACACCTAAAGCTTTCTTACATGTCACTGGTCAAAGCTGGATCCTGCATGCTGCTCTTGTAGGTCATTAACTTATTCCCACAAGAGCCTGTTGTAATGAATTTGGTGACTGAACAGCATGGAGCTCCACTCACAAGGAAGCAAGATGAAGGGCTACCACCTGCCCATCAGCCTGTGTGGCCATTGCCTGCACGACAACCTGTGAGACCACTGCCTGCCCATCAACCTGAAGGGCCACTGCCTGCCCGTCAACGTGTAGGCCACCGCCTGACTGTCAACCTGTAGGCCACCGCCTGACTGTCAACCTGTGGGACCACTGCCTGCCCATCAACCTGAAGGGCCACTGGAGTGACTAGGAGGCACTAGGCCAGGCAAGCTCAAGAGTAGGGCAAGCCCAGTCAGACCAGAAAGGACATTTACTCAGACAGAAACTGATCCAGAGCTGAGAGAAGATGAGTTCTCTGCCAATTCCCCTCATCTACAGATGAAATTCCATGTCTTGCCCACACGTTACAGTAGGTATACAAAATCAGTTAACTGGTCAAGTCTAATCTGACAATCCCCCTCCCTGCCTTTTTTTTTTTTTTTTAAAGATTTCTATTTTTGAAACAAATACAGAGAATGACAGTGATGGAGATCTTCTGTTCTCAGGTTCACTTCCCAAATGACCACAACAGACAGAGCTGGGTCAGGTGGAAACCTAAGGCCAAGAGATCTAACTGTCAACCTGTATGGCTATTGCCTGCCTGTCAACCTGTAGGCCGCCGCCTGACTGAGTGTAGTGGCCAAGCACGTTGGCCTTTGTGTTTCTTTTTCCAGGCCATTTGCAGGGAGGTGGATCAGAAGCAAGGTGGATGGGGCATGATTTGATGTCTATTTGGGGATGCCATGCTCAAACACTATGCCAAAACTATGGTCCTAATCTCTTAATTGATATGCTAAGGTCACTTAAATATGATGTAGGCTTTGATAGGTTGGTGCTCTGATTTGTGGGTTTGTGTTTTGTCCAAATTTGGATTCTACGACCTTATCACCCAAGGTGATGGCACTAGAGGGTGGGGCTAGGGACTAGCACTGTGGTATATTGGTTAGAGCAGGCATGCCGTATGGGTGTCAGTTCAAGTCCTGGCTCTCTGTTTGTGATCCAGCACCCTGCTAATGACCTGGCACTCCAAGTCCTTGCGGCTCTGGCATTCATATGGGAGAAGCTGCTGGTTCCTGGCTTCAGCCTGGCCCAGATTTGGCCACTGTAGCCTTTGTGAAGTGAACCGGTGGATAGAAGATATTTCTCTCATTCTCTGTTTCTTATCTCTGTAACTCTGCCTTTCAAATAAGTAGATAAATCAGAAAAAAAGAAAAAAGCCTTAGGTGGGCCTTCTGGTAGGGCTTGAGTCCTAAGGCCAGAGCCCCCATGGATGGCATTAGAGGCATCCCAGAGAGAGCCAGGAGAGACCTCTGGCTCCTTCTGGTATGTGAAGACCCCAAAGACCCCCAGCTAGGAGGAAAACAGGCCCTCATTGGACACCAAAGCTTATGATTCAGTTCCAGAGCTGTAAGAAGTAGGCATGTCTTGTTTATAAGCCCTGTTACGGGTTATGGCGTTCTGTTATAGTGACCTGAATGACACTGAGGCGGCTCTTTTCATGTGCATTGCTTAATTTGCTTGGAGTGTGTCGTCTTCTCTGTGTGCACACATGTGTGTGTGGCCAGGTTTCTGTTTGGATTTCCTCTCTTCGTTTTGCTCACTTGACCGTGGTTAGTATACTGTTGAAATTAGACTTACCTGCTGATCCTCCCACGCCCCACCCCTCTCTCGCTCCTTCTCTGCCTTTCTCCTTCTCTACTGAGCAATTGCTTTAGGAATGGCCGGCTCTCTTCCTGGAGGCGACTGCACCAGACCACATCTGCAGTTGTGTTTTGCACTGTCGTCTGTATTTGAAGGAAGTCAAGAGAAGAATAGTTCATTATAACTGCACGCATGTTTGTCGTTTCCGTCACTCTTGCTTGATTCCTGAAGTCGCGGGTTCCTTCAGCGAATGCTTAGTTTTATCTCAGTTTTCCTTGTTGTTCTGCCATCAGTAATGCGGGGCACCATTTACTGGATCTGGAACTCTTGAGTTGGTGTCTCTTTCAGCACTTAATGGTTGCTGTCCCCTGGAAAGGAATCCAGTTTCCCTGAAATCAGCAGTTCTTCTAATTGTTCTCCTCCACAGAATGGGGCATCTCTTTCTGTTAGCTTATAAAAATTTTCTTCATCTTCAGTTTTTAGCAGTTGGACTAGAAGTAGATGAGTTTGGTGGTGTTTGAATTTGTTTTGTTTGGGATTTTCTGAGGTTCCTAAATATGTGAATTTCTTCTTTTACTGAGTTTGTCTTCAGAATGTTTTCTGCACCATATTCTTCCTTCCCTCCTTTAGGAACTGCCGTGTCAGAATGTTGATGATTATTTTGAAAAGCAGATATACAAACATTCCCCCCGGACACAGAGAGACACACACATATACACAGATCCCTCATCTGCTGGTTTACTCCTTAAATGCCTGCACACTGGGATGGGGCCAGGCTGATCTCAGGCACTGGAGCTCAATCCACTTGGATCCCACAGGAGTTCTCACATGTGGGTGTCACGGATCCCAGTACTTGAGCCTTGGTCATGCGCTCTGTGGACACAGGTGCTGCAGTCCAGGTTAGGGAGTTTTCAGGGAAACTGCCTCATGCTGCATGCAGCACCCTGTGCATCCACACACCTGAATCCGCCTGTCCCGCCATCCTCCCAAAACAGTGAGTGACAGCTGTGGATGGAGAAACTAAAACTAGTGTTTCTATTGCAAGGAACGTTGGAAAGGAGAAAGAGAATGGGGGAAAGGCAACTAAGGTAGCGAAACAAGATAGCCCCCCCCCAAATCACTGCTGATTTATTTTTATTGGAAAGTCAGATATACAGAGAGGAGGAGAGATGGAGAGGAAAATTCTTCCATTGATTCACCCCCCAAGTGGCCTCAAAAGCTGGAGCTGAGCTGATCCGAAGCCAGGAGCCTCCTCCAGGTCTCCCATGAGGGTGCAGCTTCCCAAAGCCTTGGGCTTTCTTCTGCTGCTTTCCCAGGCCACAGGCAGGGAGCTGGATGGAAAGCAGGGTCACCAGGATTAGAACCAGCACCCATATGGGATCCCAGTGCATGCAAGGCGAGGACTTTCACCACTACACTACCTCACCGGGCCCCTGCTGACAATTTTTGAATTCTCATTTTGTTTAAGAAGATGGTTCAATCTAAAAGAAGAGGATTCTTTTGTGATGGAGATGTTGTCCTAAGCAGGGCCCAGTTAACCTCTGCTTAATGTAGTTGATTCGCAGTTCCAGTGAAGGCAGCAAGGAGAGTGGCTTCAGGAATGAACAGTAGGTTACATGGCCATCAATAAAACTGAACAGGCAAGTGTGAAATCAAGGGAAAATAACAACCAAAGCTCTCAAATAAATATTATTAAGCTGGATTAAATGCAAAATCAATGGGGACAGCTCATCTGTGATCAAATCTTGTTTGTTCTTTACAATTGCCTTTCCCCCCATGAGGAACTTGAACTTGGCCTAACTGGCTTCATTACTGACTTTACAAAACGCCACCTTGCAAGTATCTGGTGGTTCATGAAGAATTCTAACTTAACTAAGCACTAACCTTATCATGAAAATGACAGAAATTGGATAAGATTTCAAACATCATTTTATTAACTGAAGCTTGGAGAGCGAATTCAGACCTTGTGTTCAGATGGACTCCTGGCCACAGGTGTGTGAATGCTACCTTGTGGCTTTACATGTTGCATGAACATATATGTTACATAATTTTGCATGTTTTATACTTACAAACCCTGGGACATGCTACTTGCTTCTTTTCGTTCACTTCAAAGCATGCAGATCCTCTTTGTCAGTTCACACAAATCTGCCTCATGGTTCTCATGAGTAATGTAAGATATCGTGGCTTGACCATCCCATGCTTATATAGTTATAGCCTAATAGGTGTTCAGTTACTTTAAATCTGGGGCTATTGATAATAAAATAACAGCAACACTGACCATAGTGCTGCACACACTGCATATCTTATAAATAAATATACATGTGCGCTTAGCATAGGGCCAAGCTATAGTCCTTGGGTTAGAGGACCAGGTTGTCGCTGAACCCCGCACTGCCCACTTGCCCCTTGAAATGACTCTGCTCACTGACATTTGATCATTTTCTTAAGCATGTTGGCTAGAACTGCTTGGAACTCATTTCACTGTGGTTTAAGTTTATCTTGCCTATGAAATATGATAAATAGAGGTGTTATGTTCTCTTAGCAAGGCTGGTCTAAGAAATGCCAGCTCATCCTTTTTGTTTTCTACTTGGTTATTTTTGCTTAATGTTAGTATTTCTATGTACCCTTGGTATTGAAACTTATTTGCAAATAGTTGTCACTCTTGCCCATTTTTTAATTTTCTGTCTTAAGATAGGCTTAATTTAAATTGATTTAAAACGAAATTCACTAAAATGTGCTTATTATTTATATTATTAAATTATTTTTAAATAATAAACCTTTCCCATGACCTGGGATATAATTTTATGCTTGTGTTTTCATCTTAAACGTGTGTTTGATTTATCAAGCAGTATTTTGTGAGGAAAAATATGAATTTTGCCCCAAAAGCTAGCTAATCCTTTGGATCGAATTTGTTGAATAATCCTCCATTTATTGGTAGTTTGGAATTTCCACTTTAGTCACATCTTGAATTGCTTCTTCAGTCTGGTTTAAAGCCTTCTCTCTTGCACTGAATTAGTAACATTTTAATTTCAGACTTTCCTATAGCATGACTTGATAATTTTGTAGGTCAAGAATCACCCTGTTTATATTGTTTGAGCATTTTATTTTGGCTGTTTTTGTATGTTTTGTCTTCAGGAAAGATTTTGGTCTTATTTAGGTTTTCATTTTTAAAAAGCTTAGTTAATTGCTGCGATGGCTTTGGGAAAATATTGACTTCATTTGTTAAATTGGGATGAATGAATATTTTAAATTACCTAGTGAGTATTTCCATGTAGGAACTTCAATGTTCTTTAGCAAAATTTTAACCATCTTCTTCTATAGCTCTTGCACATTTCTGAACAGGCTTAATTTATAACTTTTTCACAGAGATTTCCGTTGAATTTAGTTTCTTTTTCTTCTTGAAATTTTAGATTGGTTCTTGCTGGGGTAGAGGAAAACTATTGCTATTTGCACATAGATTTTGCACCTTTGCCATTGGCAGACTCCACTTGTTAGAATACAGGGCTCAAATGTGAAGCTTCCTAAAGTCTTTTTGTTTGTTTGCTTTTAAAAGATCTGTTTGATTATAGGCCACAGGGGAAATAACACAATAAGTTTTAAAATTATAAATATGGACATGTCTTCCAGCTTTTGACTTACATGTGTCCTGTGAACCACCAGCTTTCCAAGAAAGCAGATTCAGCTAGAGAGAGTTTGAGCCAGAAGTTCTTACAATCAGTCCTGTTGGACTGTGGAGTAGAAACCAACATTTACTAAAGGAGAATCTTATTGCTGAGACGCTGTTTGTTTAAACCACCTTATTCAGAGCAATTCTGCGACAAAACAGTGGCTGATTGGAACATTCTAGAAGAGAAGCCAGAATGTGGCTACCAGTCATTCTATTAACCTTGGAAAAATCAAGAGTGTTTAATAAACAAACCATTTGAAGCACTGATGAGCTGGTTTTCCAGACTTTAACATTTCTAGTAAAATAACTCATTATATTGGCTAAGGGTATCCATAAGCTTGAATTTCCCATAAAATTAACAAATATTGTACCACAGTTTCTTTAACCACTCTTTGGACGCACAACTGGATTGTTTCCATGACTTTGTTATTGCTCAGTGAAATGATTCAATCACAAAAGAACAAATACCATATGTTCTCTCTTATATAAAGAAACCAATATGGAAAGTGTAACTTCAATAATCCGATCCATACTGTTTTTTTGGTTCCTTGTTTCATGTTTTCGTTTTTTTTTTTTTTTTTTAATTTCAGTTTTGTTTATTCCAAATAATTCCTTTTCTCTTGTCGAATTCATCACTGGCTCATGGATTACACAGTGGCATCATTTTTTCCCAAGAGACTTTTGTGTTTCCTTTTTGTCACTCATGTGTTGGTTACTCAGTGGCGCATTTTTTCATGGTGCTGTAATTTGTTGTTGATGTTGCTGTTGTTGTTGTTGCGGATGTTCTAACTCATACCAGTTGTTGACCTTATTTCATGGCTTCTCAATTATGGACATGTCCAGTGATGGAGTACTGGGGTCTACCATATACAGATATGGTGGGAATAATGGAACATGCATCCTTGCTTCCAGACAAAAGATGGATTCCCAATGAAACTGTTGGACATGCGTAGACAATGGGACACTGGACTGTCTGACATTGTACCAACAGTGTCAGGGTACACTTAAATAAGAGACTGATAGAATTATGATTCCTTATGAAGGACTACACCATTGTAGTAAAATGGAAAAAATCTGTTGGATCTGTTGGGGGGAATCCCAGCCTATAGGAAATTGTACCACATAATTTAAAATTCAAAATAAAAAAAATTAACACGTGTTAGAGGAAAAAAATAACCATCTCTTAAAATGTGGTGTGATGCTTGCATCCAGGCCAGAGTTGGAGCATTCAGTGGACATCTCTGGGAGGCTGACCCCTGTTTACCTAACACCAAGTGAGTCACTATCTGATGAGTCTCAGAGTGGTGCAAGGCATGGTGAGAGAGGCCACGGGCAGCTTGTGAAATAGAGGAGGGAGTGGCACAGACTCAGGTGGGTGTAGCCCAAGTTGGGTTTTGTTAACATCAGATTTTCTGATGCAGACCCAAGTCGGAATGTGCCTGAGTGAAAAAGACAGAAATGGGATGCTCACTTCTTCCCTGGACCACTTTTCTTAGATTGGTCCTGCTGCTTTTCAGGGGAAGTGCTGAGAGGTGAGGCAGTCGGAGTGCTGGTTACAGCTCACCCAGATCCAGCTCAGGGCAACAGCACTCTGGAACAGTGGGTCCTAACCATGGGCTACCATTTAAAGTCACCTAAGATGCTTTCAGCCGAGAAATGTTTGACATTTCCCGGTGATTCCAGTGCATTGCCACAGTATGTATCATGGCCCTGAATTCTCCCTTTCTGCAGGGTGGGTTGACTTTCCTTGCTCTTAACCAGTGGGATGCCACATTGTGACCTTTATTGATTTAGAAACAATAATAAGATTAGGGTTCAATGCTACACATTCAAAAAAGAAATCAAAATCTGTGGAAAGCACAAGTGGCAATCCCCTACATGAGGGCTATGAGACTCTGTGGATTCCATAAACTCTTGGATTCGTGTGCCAAGTTGTGAGGAACTGTGGGGCCTGCCATCTTGCGGTAAGGCAAAGAGTAGAAAGTTTACACCTCTCTTGCAGGACTGTCAAAAGAAGCCACTGGCTGCCAGCTGAATGACAGCAAGACTCACAGTGAAGATGAACAAACAATGGGGGGCAGAAACACAATGACAAGGCAGGTGCCTGGACTGCAGCACCAGGGTCCCCTCACTCCAGCTCATGCTGCAGATATCTCAGCCAGCTTGCTCTCCCTCTAACACCCCACTACCCCTTTCTGGCTGGGATAGTCCTAGTTTTGGCTGCCAGTCTGTTCTCAGGAACCCAAAGCATCTGGTAGAACACCAGGAAATTGTGTTACCATTTCTGCAATGATTTCATGCTTCATGCCTTCAGCACACTTAGCCCCCTGCTGTGTCGCCGGGCCCAGTCTCCTTTCCAACCAGGGATGATGGATGGGTTTGCACTCATAGGTTCAATTCCATTGATGGATAAGGCATCCTAAGGAAACTCTTGAACTAGAAATGTGGATACAAATACAAATCCCACAGCATCATGCTACAGTGCAGCTGCTGGCACCTCTGGGCAGCAGGTTCCGAGAGGGTTGCGTTGAGAATGACCCAGTGGGACTAGGGTCCTTTGTCACTGTGCTGTCTGATAGCCCTGAAGCCTGGGCTCCTGATGTAGGTTATCAGTCCTCTCTTTCCACTTGATGGTTGCAGATGTGTGAGTGCTGTGGGCTCAGCATTTTACTCTTTTGCTCTCAATGTTATGCCTGCCTTTAGCTTAGAGAAGGAGACGATATTCTGCTCCTACCACATAGAACTTCTTCCAGTCTTCTGGAATGTCAGTCTTGTGTAAGCTCTCTTCCTGCGAGCTGCCCTAGCCAGTGTGATGTGAACAAGTGCTCTGGGCGGTTAAGAGGCTGATGGCACCAACTGCGCGGCAGTGTCTTGCTGAGCCACCTTGGGGGCTGATACCTGTTCCGCATGGTCAGCAGGAGCTCTGTGCCTGAAACTTTATGAGTCACATCTTGCTGCAGCCCTAGGTGCTATTGGCATGTGAAATTATTGTCAGTGGCTGTAGTGTTGGTTTCAATGATTACAATAATATGAGGATAGTCCTTGCAACTCCTTGTGAAAGCAGTAGCAATTAGCAGTTACTGTGTGAGTCCTAAGACCAAAGCTCTGCATTAAGTGGGCTACCTATATGTATGTTACCACATTTAATTCTAAAAATAACTCTGTGAGGTAGTTTCTATCACTGGGACGATCTTCAGAGTGGGAAACAGGCCATGGGTGCTTATTCCCTTGTCAAGAGAGTGGATAGTCAGAGGTGGAGTTGAAAATGGTGCTCTCAGTATTCATGTATGCAAGTGTGTGCCCTTAACTGCTGCCACACATGACCAGCTGCTCATCCCGTCGCTGATGGACAGCTCCCGGGCCTCCAGCAGAACGAATCACAGTGGTGTTCTCGTAGAAGCTGCTGAACGTCCACTGGCCAGTGCTCTGGGATGCATCTCATGGAGCTCCTGTATTCTCAGGGTTGCCTAAACGATGGTCTGCAGCGTCCACAGGCTCTAACACTTTGCTTCCTCCCCTTTCTGTTCCTAGATTTTAAACCAGTAATAAATTACAGAAGTAAAATTTCCCAGAGATCAATTAGATTGGCTCTATGTTTTCACTATGGCATTAGCTGTGGATCTTTTTCTGTTTGTCTTCTCTTTCTTGACCAAGTTAAAAACTTTTTTTTTAAATCTTCTCTCTCAGTAAATGGTTTTGGTTTTGTTAAAATGCAGTGCTGTTATCTTCTTACATACACAGTAAATTCTATTCGGAGTTTCATGTAGTTTTTCTCACTTATTGTTGTGAATTTCATTAACATACTTCCTATATTAAAACAAAATTACATTTCTACCGTAGACAATGACTTACAAAATTGTACTTTAGAGATTGTTGCCTTTCATTTGCCAGTGCCGTGTAGTTTAAAGGTCTGTGGTTGGGGATGGCTGGTGGTGGTCTGTGTGTGTGTGTGCATCATACGGGGGGTTACTCATTGTCTAATTTTAGAACCAAGTTCACACTTTCAAGCTCAGAAAGTTGAAATCAGTTAGTTCAATCCAGTACTCAACTAATTAGTAACTTTATTTTATCCTAACACTACTCTAAGTAGAGAACACAAAGCCTAACCCGATTTGTTTAATGAAGCCAGAAATAACTGAATTAAAAGAACAGATAAACTAAAAATACATACCCTTATACACATGCACAGTCGTACACATAAATATCTAGTCTCTGTGTAGGAGAGTTCATTCAATAAAGCTGAGAAAACCCTGCAAATTAAATAGAGAAACCAAATGTTATTAAATGAAAAAGTATTTTCATTACAGAGCTTAAAGGGTAAAAATGAAATTTCAAGGCATGTGCCGTATGAAGATTCAGTACCAAAACGTGTTTGGGAATGTCTTTGGAATGCTGCTGTTACCAAATTGTCCCCCTTATCTAAGAGCATGTTCTTTTCTCATTTTGTGATGTCACGTTGCCCACCTGTGCTTGCTTCGGGGTGACACACCCCTGGCACATACTTGATTCTCAAATTTTGCAGAGATTTTTGTTTGGGTGTATGTCTTACATACACAGCTGAGTTTCCTAGGTGACCCTTTCTGAAAACTGTTTGACCTTAATAGTTGACTGATTTAAAAAAGAAAACCAAAAAAAAGTATTTGTAGAATTAATTGAATAAAGTGGAGAAAGTGGTACAAATTAAAGTACAATGAATAATCCTGACAAAATATTGCAAAACCATAGCATGCCCAAACTGTACCTATTCCCGGTAGGAGTATAAGTTCGTACAAAGGTTTTGTAAAATAATTTGTTATATTTTTAATACTTAAAATGCATATACTCTAGCAGCCATTCCTGAGGTCACACTAAAAACTTCTTCATAGCAGCAACATCTGTGACGCAGAATGTTAAAAATAAGCTAAAGTCCATTGATAGGAGAATGAATTAACAGTGGTGTATTTACACAATTCAATCCTCTGTGCAGGAACACATTCCTATACCTATCTATATGTCTATATATGTGTGTGTGTATATATATCCATACAATATCCATCCACTATCCATACAATATAATATAATTTATATGAGGTTCAGAGGTGCATAGTGCAAAACTAGCATTTTGCCTAAGAATGAAAGCACTATGAACGAACAGCAGTGATGTACACACGTTCTACAAGGCAGTTCCCTAGTTCTCTTGGGCGGCGCTGTAATACAGGGAGGAGGCACCTGTGGAAGAGGGAAACAGAGTGGGGAGCAATGGTGCAGGCTTGTGCTGCACTCCTGGGGAGCGCCACTGCAGGCTTGCGCCATACTCCTGGGGAGCGACACTGCAGGCTTGCGCTGCACTGCTGGGGAGCACCACTGCAGGCTTGCGCTGCACTGCTGGGGAGCGACACTGCAGGCTTGTGCTGCACTCCTGGGGAGCACCACTGCAGGCTTGCGCTGCACTGCTGGGGAGCGCCACTGCAGGCTTGCGCCATACTCCTGGGGTGCAAAGCTGCTGGCTTGTGCCCTGGGCAGCGACACTACAGGTTTTTAGCTGTACTGCTGGGGAGCGACACTGCAGGCTTGCGCTGTACTCCTGAAGTGCTGTCAAGCCTGAAGAAGGCTTGGGAGGGAACGTTCTTCAAGTTATTTTTATGTCTTATATACCTCTTTAATGTTTATATTCTTTAGGGCATGTGAAATATTTCATAATAAAAAAACAAATAACCTTGCTGTCCCACATACAGACAGCATTTGAATTGTTTATCTTATTCTGCCTTCCACAAGAGCTGTCCTGAAAGCTATAATTTATTCAAATGTATTTTAAGCAAATTGAATTTGAAGATGGCGTGTGGAAGGCTCGTGTGTGAGTCTGTCTTTCAGAAGGGTACCTTATTATGAGCAACCAATTAAAATGTTTAATTGAAAATACTAAACTTATAGTGACAAAGTACAAACACAATCAACTTCTTTTAAAATCTGTTTGAAATAATTACATGCATTTTGTGGATATGAAAACCTTAACCTTTACTCAAGATAAACTTCTAATGTTAATATTAAAATGCAAATATAATTTAAATTATAGACTAATCATTAATTTTGTTTTCTAATTCTAACAATCCATAAAAGCTAAAACTATGACTTTTATGTTGTTAAAACTGACAAAACGCCGGAAAGTGCACTTGCTCCCGTATATGATATAAAATTAAACAAATTTGGTGTGAGTATTCTGTGTAGGTACTCTGTATATGTCCTCTATGTGAAATTCTGCCAAGGTTAATATATTTTTTAAGATTTGTTTAGTTGACAGAGTCACACACACACACACACACACACACACACACACACACACACACGGAGTCATCTTTTCTCTGCTGGTTCTTTACCTGAATGGCTGCAGCAGCCAGGCTGGGTCAGGCTTAAGCCGGTAACCAGACTGCGTCTGTGACTCCCGCATGGCTGTTGGACTCCCGCATGGCTGTAGGACTCCCGCATGGCTGTAGGACTCCTGCATGGCTGTAGCAGTCCAACCACCTGGACCGTCATCTGCTGCTTTCTCAGGTTTACTGACATTGAGCTGAAGTGAAGCAGCTAAGATAGGAACTGATGCTTCAAGATAGGACCACTGATATTGCAAGTGGAAGCTAAACTGATTTTGCCACAATGCTGGCCCTCAAAAGTAATATCTAAGAAAGAAAAAATTTCATTATGAATCCAACAAATTGCAGATTTGTGTTAGAGAAGGAACCTGGCCTCCTGTGTCAGGCATGATCCTCCCTGGAGCCTGGATGCTCTTTCTCAGATAACCCTAGGGATCCCAGGCCAGTGAGGACTTCTGTAGTCATGCCATCTGCATTAGTCAACATTCTCCAGGGGAATAGTAGGTTGGTGGATAGATAAATATCCAGATAGACATGATGGGATTCACTAAGGGAATGAAGTCATGTGATCATGGAGGCAGAGAAGTGCCGTGACAGGACTCGAGATGCGGGTTCCATGGCGCAGATTATGTGGGAGAGGTGAGAACCCCAGGGACTGCTGGTGTGAGTCTTGGAGTCAAAAGGCTGAAGAACCTGGAGTTCTGATGTTTAAAGGGAAGAGTATGTTTCAGCTGCAAGAAAGAGAACAAGGGAGGGAGGGAGGGAGGGGGAGAGGGAGAGAGAGAGAGAGAGAGAGAGAGAATGTAGCTTTCCTCTGATTTTGTACTATCTGGGTTGCCAAAGGATTGGAAGGGATGCCCACGTGGAAGCAAATTTCCCCTCCCTCCCTGTGCTCACATTCACCTTCCAGTCTTCTCTAGATATAACGCAGGCACACCCAGAAGGATGGATTTCCACTTAGGAGTTCCGTAACCCTGTTTGTTTAACAACTAGCAGTAGCTGTTGTAGCTCTTATTTCCTTCTTTGTCCTTCCATAACAAATGTTGTTTCCTCTCATTCTATTTGTCTCTGGTTATAGTGTCTGAAAAACAGGGCACAGCTTTCTGGAGTGTTGGGATTTTGTTCTCTTTCACTTATCGCTGTACCACCAATGCCTCAATAAATGTTTGTTAAGGGAAAGTAAATTGACTGATGGAGCACCATTCCAAAAAAAAAAAGAAAAAAAAGAAAAAAAAGAAAGAGTTGCAGGTCACTAGAAGATCCACTGTTTTTGTTAAAACTAACCTGTTTGAGCAAAAGTGTGCATCAAATATGTGTTTTTCATATGCTCCATGGAGCCCAAATAAACAAATAATACAAAATCAGCTAATTTTGTGAAAAAGCATTAATAGTGATACTCCCTGCTTGTGGCCTGGGGAAAAATTGTTACAGAAGGCTTTAGTATTAACTGTTACACACCACTGTTAGCTTGTTAAATTTGTACATATATCTAGTTGGATAAATTCTTGCATTTGTTTTAATTAAGATTTTAGGTACCATTTGTTGATAATTAAAGCAATATTTAAGAATAAATTTAAAATACTAATTTGAAGTCAGCATTAGAAAATTATAGACCAATTTTGTCTCTTGTTTTTAAAAATTTACTTATTTGTATTTGAAAGGCAGATTTTTGGAGAGAAAGAGAGGCAGAAAGATCCTTCATTCACTGGTTCACTCCCCAAGGGATTGCAGCAGCCAGGGCTGAGCTGACCCAAAGTCAAGAGCCAGGAGCTTCTTCTGGGCCTCCCATGTGGGTTCAGGGCCCCACACGTTGGACCATCCTCCACTGCTTCCCCAGGCCACAAGCAGGGAGTATCACTATTAGTTACCTGGATATTTAGAAAAAAGTAACAAGTTTGTAGGTGGTTCTGGAATATTTGTAGTCCAAAAAACAAGGGTATTTTCAGGATTCAAAGGGGGTGTGGGGAATTTTCAGAAACCATAGTAAAGTTGGTTTGGAGAAAATTGTGGTAATTTGGTTTAGTTTAAAAAAGAAAAGGAAAAAATGTAGAGAAAACAAATTGCATCTTCACAAATTAGGAGTCTGCCCTGCTGTTTGCTTGCACTCAACTGTGAAAACTGTTTCAAGTTTAACTGTCCATAAGTTTAACTTGAAACTTAACCTCAAGTTTAACTCACTTGTCCATAAGCTTGTTATGGTTGGGTCCTGGAGGCTGGCAGGAAACTGGCCTGGCTCCTCCATTGTCACTCTGTGGGGTTTCCCTCTGGTTCCTTTTCCTGTTTCGGTAGCAGTAGGCAATTGCAGTTTACCTTTGGTCTGATACGAGCAGAACTTTCGGCGTGGTTCCCTCAGGCTCTCATAGATGTCTAGGTTGCAGGCCACGAGCCATTCTCTTGCAGTTCCTCCCTTCTGATAACAAAATTCTCCTTATTGTCTGTTAGGTACCCACTTTACTGATTGCTCAGTTGACAATATTTTATACCCAATTCCTTAAAATACAGTTAGAGTTTTTGCTACTCCAATGGGCGTTGACTGCTGACAGGTTAACCACTGTAAACAGGTTGCTCTAAATCCTTCACTTTGCATGTGTGCATACACACACACACACACACACACACATATACACACACACACCGTGCTCGCCATAGTCTGCTTTGGGTTCCCCTTGAAGAGTAGAGGACAACCCCCAGCACTGATGGGCAGTAGACTTGACTCACAATTCCACTTGAGGACAGAAGAGAGATTTAGGTCTGCACTTGGCGCTGTTCAGTGAGTCTCATGTGGACGGCAGGGGGTGTGCACCACCTTCTGCTGCTTCCCATGCGCATTGTTCGGGAGTAGAATTGGAAACATAGCCAGCCAGGACCTGAGCTGCTGCTCTGATGTGCGATCCAATGTTGCAAACTGCAACCTAACCTGCTATGATACAATGCTGACCCCTCTTAGTTGGCAAGGCTGTGCACCCATGTGGTCACCTGGGGATGGGGGATAGTCATGTGACACTGTAGAGAACCAGATGTGGGCACAACTGTTCCAAAGCTGTTACTTGGGAGATTCTGATAGTTCTGAGACATTGTCAGTTTCATTTCACCAGGATTGAGAAAATCTTTAATTTTGTTTTTATTGGAAAGGTAGATATACAGAGAGGAAGATCTTCCATCCAATGGTTCACTCCCCAAGTGAGCGCAACGGCCGGTGCTGTGCCGATTCGAAGCCAGGAGCCAGGAACCTCCTCCAGGTCTCCCACATGACTGCAGGGTCCCAAGGCTTTGGGCCATCCTCCACTGCTTTCCCAGGCCACAAGCAGGGAGCTGGATGGGAAGAGGAGCTGCCAGGATTAGAACCGGTGCCCATATAGGATCCCAGCATGTTCAGGGCAAGGACTTTAGCCGCTAGGCCACAGCGCCAGGCCCATCACTTTGTCTTCTTATCTAAGGGCTGGTTGAGTATAATTTTGGAATATCTTACTAATATAAATTCCACTCACAATACATTTTATATACCTTTTATTTCCTAATTTTATATACTATTACATTAAACTTCATACTATCTTGTTATATTTGCATTTATGCTGATAAATGAGTGTCTAATCTCTTTGCAGGGCTTTAGCCCAGAAAATTGGTGTAGGGCTATAAGAATGTCATAAAATGAGTTGGAGTGTTTGCTATATATTTCTCTGAAAAATACTGGGCAAAAAAATTCTGTCGGGCCTGGCATGGTAACTTAGTGGCTAAAGTCTTGCCTTGCTTGCTCCAGGATCCCACATGGGCACTGGTTTTAATTCCCTGTTTGTGATTTGGGAAAGCAGTTGAGGGCAGCCCAAACCCTTGGGACTCTACACCTGTGAGGGAGACCTGCAAGAAGCTCCTGGCTCCTGGCTCCTGGCTTTGGATCGGTGCAGCCCTGTTTGTTGAAGCCGCTTGGGGAGTGAATCAGCGGATGGAAGATATTCCTATTTGTTTCTCTTCCTCTCTGTATATCTGACTTTAAAATTAAAAATAAAAAGTAAAAAAAAGCAAACAAAAAAGTTCTATAAATGGTGAGAATTTGGGGCTATGCTTTAATACTTACCTATTTTGAATTTGTTTTGAATGATTTTGGTATTTAAAATATTTTTTAGAAAATTTCCATTTCATGTATCTTGAAATGTGTTGATGCAAAATTGTTCAGAATATTAATGTGTCAATGTTTATAAGCTAACCTGTGGCTTTTCCATTTTTATCTATCCATTTTGCTAAAGATTGATAAGCAAGCACATCTTCCTGCGGAATAAGATTTTGGTTTGGGGGCCTGTCATGATGGCTCAGTGGCTCTAAGTCCTCACTTTGCAAGCTCCAGGATCCTGTATGGGCACCAGTTCGTGTCCCAGCTGCTCTGCTTCCCTTCTGGCTCCATGCTTGTGGCCCAGCGTATTGGGACCCCATGCCTGCGTAGGAGACCCGCAAGAGGCTCCCGCTTCACACTGGCTAATGGCGAACCATTGCAGCCCGCTGCAGTGAACGGTGATGGAAGGCCAGTCCCCCGTCTCTCCTCTCTGTGAATCTGGCTTTGCCATAAAAATAAATCTTTACAAAAAAATACAATATTGTTGTTTATATCTTTTTTAAAATGTATTAAATTTTTCTTAAATATTTGTTTATTTTTGTTGGAAAGTCAGATATGCAGAGAGGAAGATCTTCCATCCACTGATTCACTCCCCAAGTGGCTGCCATGGCTGGTGCTAAGCTGATCCTAAGCCAGGAGCCAGGAGCCTCCTCCAGGTCTCCCATGTGGGTGCAGGGTCCCTAGGCTTTGGACTGTCCTCCACTGCTTTCCCAGGCCTCAAGCAGGGAGCTGGATGGGAAGTGGGGCCGCCGGGATTAGAACCAGTATCCATATGGGATCTCGGTGCTTTCAAGGCGAGGATTTTAGCTACTAGGCTGCCGTGCCGGTTCTAAAAATGTATTAAATTTTATTCTTATGCTTACTCATTTTATACTACTTTATTTGGAGTTGTTTTCTTATTTTTTTATGGTGGCCTCAGGTAAGTACTTCACATATTTATTCTCAATCTTTAAAATTGTGCTTAAGCCTGTAAACTTTCCTGAAATACAAGTTAAGATTTAATGTATACATTTGAATAGTTATGGTCTTTTAGTTATAAATATTTCATAAAATTTTGTAATCAAATTGTGTGTGTTTTAAGCCCCAAAATGTGTGGCATTATTCGGGGAATTTTATTGCAAACATTTTTTTGTTTTGCTGAATTGTGACTGAATTCAGCATTTTTCATTATATTAAGTTTTGAATGTGCTGAAATCTGTCTGATGCTCTCTACACTCCCTGGGGAGTGGGTGTAGCGTGGGGGAGAGGGCACAGACCTGGGGAGTTATTCGATGCGGAGGCACCAGCAGGAACGGGCTCATGGAAGAAGCAGGCCTCCACACATTTCACTGGCGCTTGGTCTTCTCATATACCAGCCTATCAAGTTTTATGATGCATATTTCTGTTGTACAATGTCTGGCATTTTAGCATTCTAGACGTTGACATCAGGTGTGTATTTTACTTAAGGACAATTTACAAATCAAAACAGAGACCTGTAATAAACTCCCTTGCTAGTGGTAGTTAGAACAAGCATCAAATTCCCTGAGGCTTGACTGGTAAAACACTGCATTCATCTTTTGCCTGGGACGATGCTTAGCAAACTTTACGACGAAGGGAACAGCTGGTGAAGTGGGTTCAGGGAAAGGTGAAGGTAATATCGCCATGAAAAACACGAGGATAATGATTTTTAAAGGGATAATCGTTGTAACAACACCATTAACCTTTTGCTTCAAATTATTGAATGTGTGGTCTCTTTCAGAGAGCTATTCAAAGGTTTGCAGTAACTGCAATGTGAGAGGAAAAAAAAGAACAATAATAAAATTTGGTGTGATTTCTTTCTCTTCAAATTATTCTTTCCCTAGTCTGTTAAGGAGGCAAGACCGCTGCCGGGTCTGGAGCTATTTCTGGATGAAGCCGCTGGCTGTTGCAGTAGGAAGGATGTTTGAAGACCTGCAAGTATGTGTCCACACAGTGGCCCGGGTTCCGATGCTTGGCAGCACCGTCAGGTCTTAGCATTGGGACTGGAAAGTTGTTCTTGGTAAGAGAAAGTCGGACACTGGTCTAATAAGCACATTTGGGAGTTGGAATTCCGTCGGGTGTCAGATCAAGTCATGGAAGTTGGGATCAATTTCCTTTCAGACTTGGTGATTTCATCACTGAAGATGCTCTCAGGAAGTGGGAAATCAATTGCAGAGGGAAAGTCCAACCATGTGAGACTAAGGCATCAGATTGCCTCCAGGCGACACTGGAGCTCCAATCTTGGACTCCAGGGATTTTGTGAACTTCTTGAAACTGTGTGCATACTTTTGTGAAAAGATGCCAGCAGGGGAAGATGGATGGTGTTCAGCCACTTCCCAAAGGTTCTGGGACACCTAAAAATGATTTGAAACACCTGAGCTGGATTCTCCTTCCATGTTTATCTTGTTGCTGGTATTGTTTCATTTTCTGCCTGAGTTTTTCTGACTGGAACTTTGAGATCTGACACTCCTTCATATTTCTGTCTTTTCCAAAAACCTATTAAAAGTCTTCTTCAGCCACTGCATTTCAAGTCAAACAGGGATGCTTGGTCCAACAGGTGAGAGAGTGCTTGTGGACTTAACAAGATTGAACGGTGACCGTCTGTTCCATCCTAGAAACTGGTGTCAAGGCCTCCAAACACACGGACACCTGAACTTTGTACTTGTCAAACATGAACCCAAAATATTGGGTCCGTTGTTGAAGATTTTCAGTTTTTTGGTTTTTAAAAAATCAAACACAAAGTGCTGCCCATGAAGTCCTGTTTTTCTTACTTGCAAGTTCAATGTTAACTCTTACATCTGTCTGTCTTTATTCTGTTAGGTTAGTAGGCATCTTTGAACTCTGGGCTGTTGGTGTCCTCTCTTTAGGGACTTTATGGAGGACCTGGAAAAGGCACAGAGGTCTCCCCTGAGGAAGAGCCCATCCCTATAAGTGAAACTTCCATGAATCATTCAAAAGCCATGGCTTCCAAAGGGAGAGCTCTAATTTAACTCTGCTCATTTCATATCTGTTTCCATTGTCTCTGGCATTGGTCATTTCCAGTCCAGTTTTCATAATGGACTTTGGCAAAGTCTGCATGGTTGTCTGGCTTCCCTGTTTAAAGCCTTTCAGTAGGTCCCAGAGCATGCAGTCTCATCCTAGTACCCAGACCCCTCGGGATGCTCTGGCCTACCTGCCCTGCTGCTCCCACTTGATCTGAATGCTCCAGTTGTGAGCACTCCTTGCCTGGCCTTTGCTGACTGGGTGTGCCAATCCTGGCATCTGCTCCTCCTTGCCTGGCTAGCTCTGCTGTGTGTGTTGATGGCCATTCACCAGCAGGACCTGCACATCTCTTCTGTGAGGTGGCTCTGACATCCTTCTGGCTCAATCTCACTTAGTATGGCAGGAGATGGCTCCTTGGCATCCCCATGGGACCTTGTGTGGGCCTCTATGATAGCCACTAGCACACTGCAGTTCATTTACTTGTTACTGAGTTTCTAATAGGCTCTCTCTAATTCTTTGTTTGAATTTTGGGTTTGTCGAATTTTTCACTTGAACTTGTTTGGTACAGAGGGAGTTCAGTTAACAGAAAATACTGGAAGGGCTATCAGCAGAAAATGAAAAATTGTTCTGCCAACTTGCTTTTAATGTGTTGCACCAACATCTGAAAGATCTGTGAAAGCCCTTCCAGAGAGGAATGTAACTTTTTTTTTCTTGTACCTGTACCTCCCATACATCCTATTGTTGTTGAAAGAACTAAGTTCTAATTGCAGATCTGCCACTAGTGATGCGAATGAAAGTTCATCTCTCTGTGCTTGAGCATAACCTCTTCATGTCCAAAGTGTGACTGATGCACACTGTATTAGCTCAGAAGAACGTTGGGAGGATGGGATCACTTCCTGCGTAAGCTTTATTGTTTCAGCAATGTGTCATCGGAGTGTTAGGGCTTTGTTACTGTTGTGCTGTTGGATTAGTGAAACTAGTGCTTTAATTTGAAAAGCAATGCTATGTGGGAGTGCAAGGACAGGACTGTCAAAGGGAAGGCATCTTTGTGCCTGCCCTGTTAGCCTGTACCTATTACAGACATCACAAGTGGATTTTATACAGCTCTTTATCACCAAGACCACAGTCTCAGCCTCCTTCTCCGGTTTCCATTGTTAATCAACCAGAGATGGCTCAAAGATAAAGGCCTGTCTATCATTTTAATGCTGGATGATGAGACTAATGGAAGAAACCATGTGCCGGTACAAGTCAAGAGGTAAAAGCCTGCAGGCAAATGCCTGGGTCTCTAGCAGTAGCACCGGCACAGGTCTGCTGTCTTCCATAGCAGTAGGATTTTGTTTGGGCAATGGCTCCCCAGAAGAATAGCTGAGGTTTCTGGTCTATCCTTGGCAGTTGGTTGTGGAAATAGAGACTGTGTCTTGGCCAGTGGGATGTGAGTTTCCAGGTGTGTGTCAGCTTGTGGCTCAAGCTCTTTGCCCCTGCGCCTTTGGTCTTATCCTGAGTTCTGCTGCCTGGAGCTCACTGTGAACTTGTGGGAGAAGAAGTTGGGAGGTGGAGGAGCTCACACCCATGAAAACACCACCAAGCAATGCTTTCATACTGGGGAGGAAACTTCAAAAAGGTCATGGAAAAATACAGTAAAACTCTATTTTTGTGTAGAGAAATTTTGAAATCCATGCCTAGTTTTCTCATCATATGAGTTTTCCTTGAATATTTTGAAAGTCCCCTAAATTTACTATCTCATGCCCCACCAAATAAGCTTATCACGTAATTCCATTTTCCATCAAGATTTTGCTGTATCCTCTGGCAGCCACTGCAACATGCTGAGTTTGCTGTTCACAGTAGCAGCTTTTCTTCTGGAATCCATTAGCAGAATATGAGGAACAGAAAGGTAAGGGAGAGCCACCTGTCCACTTTCCAGGTTGGAAAAACAAACATTTTGTGTTGATGTCCACCTCGTGCACCTGCACTTGGTGGAGGTGTGCACAGAAGAGCAAATTCGGAAATGGCTGTATTAATTTTTGGCTTTGGTCCCACCTAAGCTTTCTGAAATTACTCCAACTATACAGAGTCTCATCTTTTCATGGTAAACGATGCTCATGGCTGAGGGAACTGCCTAGAGTCATCTGTTGATGGGGGAGGTGGAGAGAGAGAGAGGATGTGAGTGGGAATAAGGCCAGGAATGTTCCAGTTCCAAGGTCCTCCGCTGTCCAGATGCCCTGTCTGTAGAGTGTGAGGAAGGGGTTCAGTCAACTCGTGACGGCCCCACTGCCATGCACACCATCAAAGCAACTCAAACCTTCAAGGGCATTGAGCCATCTTCCTAGGGTGTGGTGTGTGTGTCTGCTCTTACACTTCTGTCACAGAGACCCACTTCCACTCTATACTTCCATATTCCGTTTATTTGGGGATGGCTGTATGAATACTGAGTACAGCAAAATAGTGTATAATGAAGTCATTCAACATCAGGAACATCTTCCTATCTGCTTTGTCAGAATATTGTTTAAATAGCTGCATTCTGTTAATGCACAGTAGTTAAATAAACTCCAAGATTCTTATTCCACAATAACCCATTAAATCATCTTAAATACCATGTCATAATAACAACTTGATGCTGCCAGATGTGATATTTGGGGATTTAAAAAATACTTTCCTGAAGACTTGGCTTCCTGGTTTTATGTTTTCGAGCCCGTTTGCGCAGCTGTTAGCCCTCCTGATCCGGCTGCCTGTGAGCATCTTCATATATGTTCTGCTTCACACAGGACACTACTCAAGTGCAAACCAGCGGCCTCAGGACATCCTTCCATGGGCTCCGAGAGATATGCACCAGCATCATTTAACTCTCGAGGCGTGATCTTTTGGTTTTGTTAAAGATTCATTTGTTTTTTTATTTGACAGGCAGAGTTACAGAGAAAGAAACAGTGAGAGAGATCTTTCATCTGCCGATTCACTCCCCAAATGGCCACAGTAAGTAGACCTGAATGGACCGAAATCTGGGAGCAGCTTCTTCCAAATCTCCCACAAGCTTGTAGGGACCCAAGAACTTGAACCATTCTCTACTGCTTTCCTAGACCGTAAGTAAAGAGCTGAATTGAAAGTGGAGCAGCTGGGATGGGAACCAATGCCCATATGAGATACCAGCACAATAGGCAGAGGATTAGCATGCTGCGCTACTCTGCTAGCCCAGGGGCATTATCTTCTTACACTGCAAAAAGTGTTAATAAGCTTAATATTGTATTGATGGATCTGGAGAGGTACTCTCTGGTCTGAGTCACAGAAAGCCATTTGAGCCTGAAAAAGAACTGTGTTTGTCATACATAGTCTTGATAGAAAGCTAGTGACCTGTACTGTGTAGCATTGAAAAGTACTTATCCTCTTTGGGACTAAGATTGTTTCCTGGTGGTGGTTTAACACTATCTGAACAGTGATCAGTTCCTGCCCTACACTGGCTGTTAATTATTCACGAGAGGTGTAATATTTGTGTGCTTAAAGTTTCTGTGCCACGTGGGGTTGGAAGTGAACTTTTGAACTGCTGACTTTATCAGTCAGTGTAAAAGTTGGCACAAATCAAAGTTGTGTACGTGATGAACCATCAGAGGGAGAGGACCCATTTGACAGCCATATTCTGCAGGAGACGAATGTCACCATCTAGCATAACCCTAGAAATGAGGTCAGAACAGGCAAAGCCAGAGGGCCCCATGACCTGGCTTCATGTCTGTGGTGAGCTGGTACGCTGGATAATGTCCTCTGCCAAGCTGCCAGGTCTCACTCTGGAAGGAAGCCCATTGATGATACCACAAATCAATTGATAAGAATTGTCTTTATTGCACGCAATAAAAAAGCCCAGTGCAACCCAAATAAACATACACGGCTCACAAAACAAATTGCTCACCTAAAATGAATTACACTCTACGTTTTTTTAAAAATAAATTATCCACAGAATATTCCATGATGAGTTCCATCCACTGAACAGTAAGATTATAAACAGCACTAAAACTAAATGTTTCCACGTTTCTTTTTAGTTTGATTTTTTTCAAGCTATAGGATTACCAAGAGCAAAATGTGAAAAAGAAAAAAAATGTGGCAGAAATAGCCTGTTTTGTGAAATATAGGAAAAATATTCCATCTGTGATTCAGCACGGTTCTCAATATCCCATCTGTGATCTAAACACGGTTCTTAACAAAGACTGAGTCCCATTGTGGTTCAACAGGATTTTTTTTTTTTTACAAAAAAATGTCTTTCTAAGAAAACTGCTTTTGTAGCTCACTATTAGGTCTGGCACGAACTATCCTTTAAAGGAAATGTTAAAATATGGCCTTTAGAACTGCGGTAAGAATTTTCTGGGCTGTTTCATGTGAAGGCTTAGCATTATGCCAAATTAAACCAGTCTTGTTCTATCACTCTCCCAACAAACTACACAGTAAAGGAAGTATATTTTGAATACTATTTAAAGGGCATTCATTTCTTCATTCATCTAGTCAACCCATGTCTACTGTCACACACCTTGTTGGAAGGACTTCCACAGGGAAGGACTAAACTGAGTCAGCATGCCACTTTAGCATGGCAGTGTTGTTCAGAATCAAAGGTAAGAACATTGACACATCCAGACTAAGTGAATGCGGACATCTCCTCACTTGGCTTGAACCAGCTCTTTCCTTGAGGTGATGTCATGCTTGGACACTGGTCACCATGACCCTCAGCTCTGGGACATTTCAGAGTCCTAGTGATTCTCCACTGCTGGGAGCCAGCTGTTACACGCCTTGTAGGGTGATAACCAGCATCCCTGGCCTCTAGTCATAGATTCCAGTTGTGATACCCAATTGTGACAATCCAAAATGTTTCCAGAAATTGCCACATATCCCTCAGCAGGGAAAAAAAAATCCCCTTTGGTGAAGACCCATTGGTACAATTGGGAAGCACTGATTTTCATATTTACTGTTGAAAACAATTACAAGTTCTTTCTGAGGTCAGTTTCTACTAGAGCTTGGTAGAAATAAGTCCAGTCTGCACTCTGCAAAATTGCTATGTGACCCGTTCTGACCTGTGAGACTCAATGGGAGTGTGCTGGCCTCCTCAGAGCCCCACTCCTGCCAGCCTACAACTCAGAGGGGAAGGCCGACAGAGCACCAAGAAAGTTCCAGAGACTCAATGGCCCGCTTACCTGGACTCATTTTAATGGATGGGAAACAGCTTCCTATTTGTGCTACTTTAAATTTCTGTCACTTATAGCTATTGTAATCCTTCTGCTAGACGGTAAGGACACCACCAAGATGACTGCCCTGCTGCAAAGACTTTATAATATGAGGGGCAGATGTGTAACGAATCAGCTAAAATATCCAGCCAACTATGAAATATCATTAGTTGAAGCAGGCCAAGACCCATAGCATGCTTGTGGACAGTGTTAGATTCTGTTTAAGCAAGGACTTTTCCTTTGTGGCCTTTTGGTACGGGAAGAACAGGCTCTGCTTCCCTTGGCTATCATAGCATTCCCTGAGGCTGGCCAATGGATGGAGAAGAGAGGACAAGGGGATGGTCAGTGCGCTAAGCTACCGCCTGTGCTACTGGCCTATCACACTGTAGTGATGGTTCAGGGCCAAGCTGCGCCACTTCAACCCAGCTCCCTTTTATGCAGCTGGATAATAAGCAGACAATGGCTCAAGTCCTTAGGCCCTGCCAGTCACATCGGAGTACTGAGTGGATTTCTAGGCTCCTGGCTTCAGCCTGGTCCAGATCTGGCTATTGCAGCCAACTGGAGTGTAAATTAGTAGATGAAAGATCTTTCTCAGTCTCTCTCTCCCTCCCCACAGGGCTTGCTGTAGTCCTGTGTGAATTGAGAGAGAGAAAAAAAAAAAAAACATGGGAGGGAGAAAAAAGTGACCTTTTCGTTTTTCTTACCTCAGAAGGTAAACTTTAATTGAGGAGCTGGTTTGTGGCACATCAGGTGAAGCCATCCCTTGCGAGGCCTTTGAATCCCAACTGCCCTCCTTCCCATGTGCTTTCCTGCTAATGAGCCTAGGAAGGCGGGGCTAGATGGAGCCTGCTCTGCATGGGGCAGACCCAGAAGTACTTCCAGGATCCTGAGATTGGTGTGGCCCAGGCCCCATTGTTGTGGCCAAGTGGGGAGTAAACCAGTGCAGAACAGATCTCTCTCTGTGTCTCTTCCTCTCTTTCTGCCCTTCCGCCTTTCAAATAAACAAACAAATCTTAAAAAGAATATTTCATTGACTTGTGGATATTTTCTCATGAAAGACTAACCCTATTAGAAAAGAGACATAATACATGAAGGGAGATATTTGCAATGAGTTTTCATTGGTTGAAATGACAATAGTCAGAGCCCAAACTGAGCACACAAGTCAGGCCCACAGCTCATGAGTCCAACAATCCATCAGTGGCAGTAATGCCAAGAGATGCTCTTGCCCTTGAAGTCTCCATTGGGTGCCCCGCCCATCCCACTGCAGGCCAGATGCTGTGACACCTGTGCATTGGGCGAACCACAGATTTGTACTTGTACTTTCCAAGTGACTCATGGCTTCTATGCATATTTCCATGTCCCGAACATTTCCTTGCATAATGACATGCTTTGAGGAATGAGACACCTTATGGGATTCTTAGTTTGGGAAATCTTGGATTTGGAATCAATGTTCTCTTTGTCCATGCTCTCGGCTCAAAGATGAGTTCATGCTATGGATGTCACACATCATCATAAAAAGATATAAAATGGAGGAAACCACAGAGAAATGGGTGTGTGAAACAATGAATGTCTCAAGTGCTGATTCCAAGAGTGAAATCTTGGGGACAAAATGGAAGTTCATGAGTATGGCAATGGTTACATGAATGATAGCTGCAGGCAAATCTGGGAAATGGCCAGATGGAAGCCTGAAGCTGGAAACACAATCCCGTTTTCCACATGGGGATCAGGACCCCCATCCTTTGAGCCTTCGTCACCCCCTTCCAGGATCTGCATTATCTAGAAGCTGGAACCCAGAATAAAACTCCGGCCCTTGAACATGGGATGTGGGCATCTTAAATGGCAGGCTAAATGCTCACCCCTCCAAGACATGTCTTTAATGGAAAAAAATCAAGTCATGCAATCAGACATGAAGCCTGGCGACATTCACAGTGCTCAGAGTGACGGTGTCACTGCACACAGGCCAGCTGCTCTGGAGACGTCGGCGTGGAGAGTGGGAAGTGCTTGCCCCTGCCTCCACGTGTTTTACAAGAGAAACTTCAAGTTGTGCACAGCTGAAAATAAATGTAAAAAATAGTTTAAATGAAGGAGGAAGTGAGATCCTGAATCTTGTCCAGACAAAAGTACTGGCATCTCCATGGCTCTCTTTCTCAGTTTTCCCCTTCCTTTGTACCTCTTTCAGACGGTAGTGCTAAGCAGGGAGATACTAGTTGAAATCAGAGAAAGACGCAAAGCAAAGCCATGTCCCACGTTTCCACTGCCACACCTCTTCCAGGCCTCCCACAAGGGTGCAGAACCCCCAAGCTTTGGTCCTCTGCTGCTTTCCCAGGCTTTAAGCAGGGAGCTGTATGCAGAGGGAAGCATCTTGGAGACAAATGGGCAGCCATATGGCATCCTGGTGTCGGCAAGGTGACGATGCAGCCAGTGAGCCGTTGTGCCAGGCCCTGTGCATTTTTCATTGTGAACAAGTTTGCTCTTTTCTGCTTATACTTCCCACATTATAAGTAATTCTGCAAAGTTTGCTTGTATATTTAAATAATTGTAGTCCTCATACATGGCACCACGTTTCTGGCACTTAAAACAAAAATGCCATTGGGCTGTCCTTTGTCATTTTAATGAAGGAAAGCCTAGGAGTGTATAGCATTCTCATAATCTCCCTGACTACCCCTTTACAGTTGGATGTTTGTGTCACTTCAGATCCCTCTTGCAAATCCACTACGATCCCAGCTGGGAACAATGTGTCCCTCAACCCCCTGTTTGGGACCATTTCCATTATGAGAGAATTCGCTGAAGGCGTTGTGAGCACTGTCCTGGAAGCCCTGGGCAACCTGGGCCCATCTGCCTGAACAGTCCTGTTCCGCAGGCCTCATGTTATACTGCCCTCCTCTGGCAGCCAGGCTCACTGAACACAAATGGTGGCTTGCAGGAACCCATGGACTCTCCTCTTCACAGCCAAGTGGGTTCCTTTTCATTTGCAGAATGTTCCTTCTTGTTGTCCAGTATAATTTGCATACGCTAAACTTGGGGATGATTCTCCACATCACCTCTCAGAGATGAGGCGGACAGCACTGCTAGAACAGAACATAGGGTTTGGGCTGTGCGCACACTGGGGGGCATTCACCTCCAAGATGATGCCCACATGCTTACTGTGCACATGCATGTACCGCTTTTTGCCTTCACATGAAAATTAAAAGAATTCTCTGTGAGTTAATTTTCATTAAGTGTTAACCCTATAGTAGTATATTATCTTTGTGGATGGAAAAAGGCCTTGGCTACTTGTTTTCAGTAGTAACGGGCAACCTCTGGGACTGACCCACCAGCAGTCCCACAGTGGTGTTTTGTGCCACCTGACACAGGACACAGGCAAAGCTGCTACTCTCTTGTTTTGAAATTGGCTCTATTCAGCAAACAGTCCACTTCTCAACCTCCCTGGTCCACAGCCTGTTGATTGCTTTTGCTAGTATCAAATTGGTCCTTTCATTCCTGCCCATTGCAAGCATCTGGCAGGAGGCAGCTACCCTCTAATGGCCTCTGCTTTCCGATTTGCCTTGTTAGCCCTTCTTGGCGTGGTAGCTAGAGGGACTTCTCTAACATATTTTTTTCTTGCACAACAGCCTTCTGAAAGTCTTGTGATGAACTTCAAGTGCAATAACAAAATGGGCTGTGCTTTCAGGATGCCCTGGGGCCTCACCCTGCAACTGCCCTTCTGGCTACGCAGTCCTCTCCTCTCTCAGTGGGGCCAAACTAGCATATGGTTAACTCTAACATGTAATCTCTGGAGAGAATTTCCAGATTTCTTGGGTCTGTGACTCCTGTGCTCACCATCTAACATCTCTCTTCCATTGTGTTAGTTCTTTGCCATGAGACTTTAAGCTCCGTTGAATCAGTGATTTCTTGATCCTGCTGGATGCATCAGTCAGAAGTTTGTGCTTGGCTGCCAACAGCAGCAGGCAGCCAGTCAGATGAAAGGGTGTCTCCGTCACTGTCTGCTCTGGAGATAGGTCCTGAGAGCTGGGGGAAGGCTCCACAGGTTCCTGCCCGCTGATGTTCTGTAACCACAGTCCTTGGTTCTCATCCTCGCAATTTCTCCCCATGACACATAGTGGCTGCTGGAGCTCCAACCCTTTCACCCATGAGCAATCCTTGAAATAGGAAGGAGAGCATAGCAGAAAGAGTGCACAGCTGTGTGTCTCTCCTTAAAAGAGGTTCCTCATAATCATCCGCTCTCACACCAGCTTCCACCCCATGACCCAGAACTGGGTCTCCTGAATCATCCACCTATAAACTAAGCTGGAAATTTATCATCACTGAGATACACTCCCATTCGCTCTGAATCAGGGCCCGTTACTGGGAAAGATGAGAGGAGCTGGCATTTGGAAATCAGCCAGCAGCTCCTGCCACTCTCAGGACAGCATCTCCATGCTTGCCTATTTGAGTTCCCAGTAGCTATTAACAGAAGGTTGACCTGGCCCTGCTGCAACAGGATAGGGTGGCTTGCTCTGGACCCACAGCGTCAAGAAGCTCACTCAGGGGGTGCGGGTGTCCTCCTGCAGCAGACAGGAAGCATTGGCCTTGCAACAACTCGTGTTGCCCACATGCAAAGGGTGTGATGGTGCCTGCTTCACTGCCTCCTCTGAGCTCTGTGACAGCTGGGTCTGACCAGTGTAACAGCTGCGGTGCAACCAGGAGTCCTGGACGTGGACTGCAGAGCTGGGGCTTGGGGCTTGCTCTGGGCTTGGCTCTGTTCACCTCCCTTTTATATCTTCTCCGCAGTTTTCCTAATTCCTAAAGCAGGGCCTGCACCTGCTCCTGTATCTTCCTATTGTAGGGAGAGACACAATGAGATGTGCAAACACATAGACCTTAGTGCACCCCAGGGGGCCTCTGAAATGGTCATGTGAGGCAGGCATTGTGGCTAAGGCATCAAGCCATTGCTTGCAGTCCACTTTCCATATCAGAGTGCCAGTTAGAGCCCCCGTTACTCTGCTTCTGATCCGACTTCCTGCTGCGGCACTTGGGTTGCCATCCCCCACAGAGATATGTTTGTGTGGAGCTGCAGGCTTCCGGCTCCAAAGCCTCAGCCTGGCCCAACCCCAGCTCTTGCAGCCATTTGGAGAATGAATTAGCAGATGGTAGGGCTCTCTTCTTGCTGCTCTCTCCCCTCCCACTCGTTCTTATTTATGGTAAATAAACAAATACATCTTTAAAGCAGGAGCGTGTCTGTGTACCTACATGGTCCTCAGTAATGTGTAGATCTGACTTACAGACCCAAGACGTAGTAGCTTCTTTGAAACTTCTGGATCAGCTCCAACTAATGGAACTGCTGGGGGAGGCTGAGCCCTTAAATACCCCGACAGCTCCAAGCACCGTAAAGCCATGTGCACAGCGATGTGTGGCCCTACACCACCCGTGATGGCTCCAAGCACCCTAAAGCCGCGTACACAGCAATGTGACACTCCCCGAACACACACACCATACATACGCGTGCAAAGCTTGCCCACGAGCTCTCCCAGAAGCCCCAGGCACCTGCTGGCGAAGCTTCTCCTGTGTCCGGGGACCGCGAGCTTCCTCTCTGCTGGGCTGAATCTACCACTGGAAATCTTAGAAAAGGAAAACCCAAGAATCCAAAAAGTCTCATAGTCAAATCAAGTGGATGACAATAATACGAGGTAGGAGAGAGGGTTTGCAGAAGGAAATAAAATCCACAGTACGTCAGTAGCTAAAGGTAATGGTTTCAAACGTGCTGACAACTTTCTTTGCAATTCTGTTTTTGTTTTTTCGATGTAAGTTTGTCCTTACTTAGACTTTAAACAATCGCATGACAGGCGTGCTGCCTTCTCTCAGCTTCGGTCAGATCACAGCTGTGGATCACACATGTATGTGTAAAAGCAGAACACTCAGGCCAGCTGCCATCAAGCTTTCCAGGAGAAGGACTCTCTTGGGCCAGTAGAAGGACTCTCCCAGACCCTGCCCTTGTGCAGGGCACTCCTGGGCCATGCATTCCTGGCCTGAACACAGCAACCCCTGTCTCTGCTGGGCGTGCAGCCCCGCACCAGGGTTGTGTAACAACCCCCATCTCTGCTGGGCTGCCAAGCTGTCCACTTTGTGGCAGCAGGGGGAAGAAGAAGGCGCTCGCCGTGCCAGGTCTGGGGGTAGCAAACAGAGGGCTGCTCTGCGGCTGGGAACCCCCCCCCCCCCAGGGTCGCTGGGCAGTGGCACTGGGGTGGCTGGAGCCCGCAGCCCGCTGAGGTCCCTTCCTGGGACAGGATGCGAGGGTTGTCCCGCGGGCAGGAACACACACACTCTGGCTCCTCCCGGCGCCCTAGCCTCTCCGGGGTGACCCCGCGAGCCGCCCATTGCTGGGGGCACCAGGGCTCTGCTCTCTCTGGTTGCCTTCTTCTGCAGCGCAAGGAGCGGCGCTCTTCCTCGCGGGGAGCAATCCCACGGCGTGCGTCAAAGGGCAGGGTCGGTTCACGCACGCGTCCGGCCTCTGACCGCGCCTTGTTTTCCAGCTCGCCCCGCTCCGTTGAACAGAGGGAGATGGTGCAGGAGCTAGACAGTCTTGTACCCCACGTTTGTTTAGGGTAGAGGCGGGTGTTAACAAGGTGTCCTTTGGCTCAGCGAGTGCTCAGGCTGCTTTCGCACCACGCGCCTGCGGGCGCCGCCCGGCACCCGGCGCAGCCTCGGGCTTCTGGCTGCTCTGCGCCACCTCGCGGCGCCCAGGCTCTCCGTCGCCTTGGAGAAGCACCTGCTGGCGAGGTCTCCTGGGTCACAATGGTGCGCCCTTCAGAAAGGGCGTCCGTCGCGCACCCTGGCCCCGGGGTCCTCACTGCAGGACTGGCGCGCCCTGCATTGGTTCTGGGTCCTTACAATACCCGTGGACAGCAGCCGGGCCCTGGTGATGCGCCTGTGCTCGGTGCTGTCTGTGCCTGGAAACCGGAAAGGAGCTGGCACTGGCTCAGTACAGGTGCCCAGGCCCTGAGCAGTGTGTGCTTTGGCCTCCTGCAAGCGTCGCGGGCTGCTACCGAAGCTCAGGTTTATATACAGAAAAAGTGGGGTTCGAAGAGGTTAAATTCGAGATCACACAGACCCGTGATTCCTCCTGGTCCTGCAGGAGGCTGATGTGCTCCCATCACCCAGCTCAATGTGCCCCAGGACCTTCACGCCTAACCCTGCTTTCCTGGGAAGCACCCCACCACCACCACTACATACACACTCGGCTTAGAAGCTATGCGGGGAAACGGGCTGTATGGTGGGGAGAGGTTTCCCAGTTGGCCTTTGCCAACACCTCTCCACCCGATCCTGGTGTTTCTGAGCAGAAGGCTGTATGGGACTGGTCCAGCAGTGCCCAGGGCTGTGGGCATCAGGGCCAGACTGTCATGCTATCTCCGTGGGCAGAGCATACAGGTGCGTGTGTGTGCGTGTGTGTGGGGGGGGGGGGGGAGGTGTAAAAGCCTTTGGGGGAAGGGTTCAGCGCTAAAGGGATAGATCCACACTTTGGAGAGGTTAGGCTTCAGGGGGCAGACCCCACCTCGGGGACGACCTGTCCGTGCAGAAATGCTCTCTGTGAGTTCAGTTCAGGTTCCCCCTCATCTCCTAGAGCTTCAGTGTGGGCCCTCTTTTACAGGAAGGGTTTTGAAAGAGGTCATTATGTTAAAACGGGAACTTTAGGGTATTAATTTAAAACTAGTAAGAGGAAATATGGAGACAGGCAGACACACAGGGAGAAGATGAAGACAAGCATCCCCCAGCCGATCAGGGCAACCTGCAGAAGTTGGGAGGAGGCGTGGCATGGGTCGCTGCTCCTGGCTCTTGGCAGAACCTGACCTCACCTGGGCACCTTCATGGGAGACTCCGGGCTGTAGGGCTTCAGGACCTTGAATCTCTGGCGTACAGGCCGCCGGCCCTGGGAAGGGACGACCTAGTCCCATGTGCTGTACAGGGGCCGAGCTCACCGACTTCTCCATAGGACTGAATTGCGCCTTTGCTGAAAAATACAAATCCCTTTCCTCTTAAGCCCAAGTGCTTCCCACCCAGAAATGACCGTGATGTAAAGGTGAGACATGCTGCATTATTGCCTCACAGATGACCCAGGTGGAAGTGCAGGTGACTTGTATTTGCAGGACTGGAGCAAGAAGATCAAGGCATCTGGGGTGCATAGTGGAGACTGGTGCTCATGCCGCACCTGCCCTACTCTTGACCCTTGCCTCCTTAAACCTCTCACCTGAGATGCCTCTTGTGCCTTAACGCCCTAAAAGCCTGCTTGTCAAAACCTGGAGCCACAGAGAAGGACATGGACCTGCGGGACATGCAGTGTCTGTAACTGCTGTCAGGGAATCCCCAGTTGATGGTCTGGGCCATGCCTACATCCCCTGGAGGATGTTCACATCGGAGTTGTGCGCACAGAGAAGCATGGTTTTCTTGTTCACAACGTCTGCAACTGATGGGTTTGGAAGGCTTTGGAGAGAAGATGCCAGATGGGACGTCTTGATTCACTGAGTTCCAGCTGGCTTTGCAAGGCTCCCTGGGGCACGTGGCCTCCTTGGACAGACTACAATGAACAGTCACCTACCATGTGGCAAACAGGCAAGTGTGACACTTGTATTTTAGCTCACAGCAAGATGTCTTCTTGCCCAGTGTTCTCTGACAAGACACCAATGTAACTGATTTAGTAAATAAAATCATCAGTTTTGAATTTTAGATAAACCATGCCTGGTTTTAGCACAAATATGTCGCATGTATTTCATGGGGAAAGTAGACACAAAATTTACATCGTGTTTACCCAAAGAACGTTTAATTGCATCTCCTGTATGCATCTGGGAGTTCTCTCTGGATTCTGCGTAGACTAGCACCCTGAAACAGTGGCTAGTGTTTGAAGCACTCAGGCAAGTGTGATGAGAACGGACTGGTTCTGCTGGTGAAGGTTTTGCCCCCTTCTCTTGGGACTTTAATCATCCTGCAGCAGAGAGGCGGCCATCAACGTCAGTGGACCAAAGGTCTCTAATTACGGCGACAGGCGTGTTCCACCTGGAGAGATTCAAACCGGGCTTTTGGGACTGGAGCAGAGCTACATCTGTGGCTGCATAGACATGAAGATGGGGGCGGTGTAGCAGCCTGTTTGATCTGGAATCTCAGCTTGGTCCACCTCTATGGCAAGCGCCTTCATTGGTTTGAACTGTTTCCTTGAGATCTTCCTCAGGAGTCGCTGTTCCGGGAATTACTGTCTTTGAGTGTAAATTAAAATTGTTTTTAATAATAGTATGTTCTGAAGACTCATCCAAGGAAACTGCCTAACAAGAATGTCCTCCTGGTAGATGCGGTTTGATCTGACATACTGAGCAAGTGTGTAGCAGAAGAAATTGGTGAGGAGGGCTGTGAATTTGGTCTTCTTCTTGGGGTTGGGGGCGGGAAGCTCCTTCTGTCATTCTACCCGTACCCATCCCCCCATCCATTGCCAAATGCCTGGGGTAGCTATGTATTGGTACGAAAGAGAGAAAATACAAGCACACTCTTCCCAGTACTGGGATGCTGGAAACACAGGGATGGGGGTTTAGGTGCAGGGAAGAAAGAGAGCATTTCTGCAGGGGAGTTAGTGCCTGGTCGAGGCTGGGAGAGCAGGTAGCAGTGACTTAGCCAGCTGGTGTTTGTTTGGGGAGGGTTCCTGGCTGTCTTTGGCTCAGCTTCTTGTCTCCATGTGATAAGGAATGCAAAGAAGATACATAGGTAAAGATAAATAGAAAAGCAACTGATTCAAAGTGTAAACAGCCATCCAGGAAGGAGTGGGCGAGCATGGCAAGGCAGGGTGGAGCCACCCTTGGAGGTGATCAGGCGACACAGCCGACTCAGCGGAACACAGTGGAGCTAGCTGAACACTCACAGGGGCAGGACTTGGTAATGCCCATTTCCTCCATCCTTGTGGAAATCTGGGAAGTATTATGGGATCAGGTGAGAGTGTCAGCAATAGGGATTTTTATTTTTAATGACATTTTAATGACCTGCAAATCACTGTGGAGGGTGCAGCCTGAAGCCATGCTGAGTTTTTTTTCTAGCTAGTGCTGCAAAATAACAGTAGCAGTGGTTTTTCCTTATTTGGGTTGGGGATGAGGGTTCGTGGTGCATGGAGAGAATGCTTTGCACGGTGCAGGGAAGGAGGCTCAGGTGGTGCACACAGATGGGGAAGTGGTTTGAGCAGCACAAGCTAGATTATGACAGGCCAGTCTGAGCTGCTATGTGGGGCTGGGACTTCCGTGCAGGCCGCAGTGAGCAGGGCAACAGAGCAGAGTTGCCAAACCTCAGCTCCTCTTTCTAGTGCCTCATCCCTGCTTACCTCAGGTTGAGACAAGAATAACTGGCCCTTCTTTGGCTCATGGGCGAGGGCAGAAGTGTACGGAGGAATTAAGGGTGACTCCTAGATTGTTAGCTTGGCACCAACTGAGTAAGTGGGGTACTGGACCTCCTGGTAGATGTTGCAAAAATAAGATCTCAGCATAGATGTTCTCTGTGAGAATCTCACTGGAGAATTCACATGGACAAGTGAGAAAAGAGTTGTTGCTGCTTTCTGGCAAGCAGGGAGCAGGAGTGTGTACTGGCTGGGTTCACTTGCACAGGTCCAACACTGTCTAAGGGTTTTCTCTTCTTTCTTCGAGATACATGGTGTCACAAGCCGAGCGTCCCCATGAGCTGACCAGCTAGAGAGAGTGAGGAGAAGAAAAAAAGGTTGGGCTGTGTGCTTCTGTTTCCAGGAGCTAGCTGCCTGCTCAGCGAGTCGGATGAATCAGTACAGCTTGGCAGGTTTGCGTTGTCAACTGGACTGCGTCATCGGGCACACACTGCAACAGCATGAACGGAATGGGCAGTGCCAAGTTTCATGGATTGTAGTTTTGGGCAAAATGTGCTAGATGAGTTGCACATTGTATTTTCCATGCCTTCGTGACTAATGTTTGCAACTACTAATGGTTGGAGATGGCTCACACAGGAACAGACGTCTTCAGTATTTTTTATACAAAATTAGTCATGTAGATTCCCTGGGACTTGGTGTTTTATTGTATCTCTTCCCCCCTCCCTGTCCCACAGTTTCAGCCTTTTCATTCTGTGCATTCTTGAAAGATTTTTTTTCATGTGTATTTAAAACAGAGTGGGCTAGTATCTGCTCAGAATTCAGACAAATGCCTTTATGCTTTTTCTGGTCAAAGTGACAAAAAAAAAAAAAAAGACCTAAAAGATAGCTCTTTGATCAGTGTGATCAACTGTTGGATGGTACTTTTGTTCTACAGCAGTGCAGCTTGCAGAATGTTTATTTGGCAATAGAAAAAAGGTCACCGTTTTAAGGCAGTTCAGAAACCAAATGTTCCCATAATATGGCATCTTTCTCACAAAGCACCCCTTGGCTTTGCCGCTTTGGAATCTGTGCTGTGACAAGCTCAGGCTGTCTTGCATGTGTCAGTGTGTGTCAGAGTGTGTGTGCACGCACATGTGCTCACACGCATGCCTAGATGCTGGGGATGGGATCGCTGGATGGAGGTCTTTTAAGTGCAGACGCTGAGGTTTCCATGTTAAAGTCTGTCACAAGGTGAATCCTTTAAGCAGAAGGGGGTGGTGGGCAGAGCAGCGCCATAATTCAGTGAGTGTACGTGGAACACTACAGCACATGCGGGGAACTAGAATCCAGTTTGGGTTTTTACTACTCAGTCCTTTATTTTAAGCAGCATGTGGACAGCCCCACCTGCAACAGAACACTTCTTTAATTAGCGAATGCAGAATGTGTCTCTTTACTGCCACCTGTTGTTCAGGAGAATGTGCTGGCTAGGCTGTGGTCCAGGGAGAAGATCTGAACAGCTGAGATGAATCCCTGCTCGGCTGCACCATTCTCACGTTCAGAAAAGAGCCATCTGAGCCCAGCCACACCTAGAAGGGAAAACTGGAAAGCAGCTTAAACAATTTGAAAGGCAGAGTGATCGAGAAGGAGAAACAGAAAGGACCATCTATTGATTCACTCCCCCAACTGCCACAATAGCCAGGGGGTGAGCCAGGCTGAAGCCAGAAGCCTGGAACTCCCTCTGGGTATCCCCCAAGGATGCAGCAGCCCACGTGCTTGGGTCCTGTTCTGCTGCTTTCCCATGCACATTAGGGAGGAGCTGAATCAGAAGGTGGGACTTGAACCACTGCTTGGATGTGGGATGTTGGAACCAGAAGCGGCAGCTTAACTCTTTGTGTGCCAGCTTTGGCTCCAGCACATATTGGCTGCTGTATATCTGATTGCTCATCGTTATTGATTCAGGATTTCAAACTTCCCATTTCGATATAGAAGCAAGGAAATGCGTTCTGGAGTAGGAAATTGCCTCTCCTAACAATATTATGGAAAAAGACACTAAGCAGAAGGTGGTGTTAGACACTCTCCCTGCCTTTGATATGCTGACTATAGACACACAGGATTGGCAATATTGCTGGCCATTGCACCAGTCATCTCAAAGTCACACCGTACATGAACGCATACCTCCTGGGCACTGCCAATACGAGTGACTTTGTTCATCAAGTTTCAGTCTGAGTCTGCTTTGTTAACATCTGGTAGGAATGAAGATTGACTTTTTAAAATATATATTTATTTTATTGTTATTGGAAAGTCAGATATACAAAGAGGAGGAGAGACAGAGAGGAAGATCATCTGTCCGTTGATTCACTCCTCAGGCGGCAGCAATTGCTGGAGCTGAGCCAGTCCAAGCTAGGAGCCCAGAGCCTCTTTGGGATTTCTCACACGGGTGCAGGGTCCCAAGGCCCTGGGCTGTCCTCCACAGCTTTCTCAGACCACAAGCAGGGGCTGGATGGGAAGTAAGGCCACTAGGATTAGAACTGGTGCCCATATGGGATCTCGGCATGTGCAAAGCAAGAACTTTGGCCGCTAGGCTACTGTGCCAGGCCTGACTTTTTGTTTTATTGTTATTGTTTTCCTTGATGCAGTTTTGTAGGTATAGGGATTGGAGACTGACTCTTAATTGGTACCATCTGGAAATGAGGATCACGTAAAAGATGCTCTGTTGTTTTTTAAAAAACAATTATTTAAAAGGCAGAGTTACAGAGAGAGGGACACACACACATACGGAGAGAGAGAGAGAGAGAGAGAGAGAGAGAGAGAGCGAGCGAGAGCGCGCCTCCGTCTGCTCACTAATTCCCCAATGGCCACAAGATCCAGGCGTGGGTCAGGCTAGACCCAGGAGCCAGGGCCTCCATCAAGCTTGCCTATGTGTATTTGGGTCTCTACTGCTCTGCCAGGTACATTAGCAGGGAGCTGGAGCAGAAATGGAGCAACCAGGACTCCATGTGGTGCTGATACAGGAGGTAAGCATTGCAAGTGGTGGCTTAACCCACTGCCCCACAACACCAGCCCTTAGAGGATTCTCTTCATGGGCAGAAAGTCCAGTACTTTAATATCTTGTATATTTTTAAAGAGTGCCTGTGTTGAACTAGCACTAAGGTATACATTTACACATTAATATATGTGTATATGTATGTATTTGTTCATGTGGGGAATTTCAATTTTAAAACTTATGATACAGAAAACATATGTTTAGGGTGTAAGAGCTGCAATTTGTTGTGTCACGGATCTGCTTTACGTGCACAGTGACGGTGTCTCTTCCTCCCTTGGTCATTTTTCTCTCTCTAGCTCCCCCTTTCACTCTATATCCTGGCTGCCTCCTGCCTGGCTGCTTGGTGCTACCTCCCTGGCCCACAGATGATGTTTCTGTGCACAGAGCTACGTGCCACAGGCCATCCTCGTGCAAGCTGAGACTTGGTGAAAAAGTAGTGTTCTGTGTGTTTGACAGAAAGTGAGTCAAAGAAAAGCTCAGGAAAATGGAGCTGGGAACATAGCACATGTGTTTTTCCCTGCTGTCCAGGACAGGGTAGGTGGACAGACCTGCAGAAGTCCACCACTCAATCCTTACCTAGAGCTTGCTAGAAAGCAGAAATCTGGTGTGTGTTTTGGGTTGATGCCCTGATGCACCTGTGTCGTGGAAGGGCTTCTAACGTCCTCGTTGCATTCCACTGGATTCTGGCCATCCAATCTTTGCTGGAAGGGTGTGTGGTGTGTGTGTTTTGAGAGTGTTCTGGCTGGAGGCAGATCCAGTCTTCTCACAGGAATGCCTCGTAGAGGATCTTGGACAGCTTCCCATGCCTCTCTTACTCCAAAGAACTGCAGCTGAAATGTATGACCACAAGGAAACTCTTGGTGATGGCAGCAAAGAGAGCTCTGTTGTTCAGGCACCACAGGCTCATTGGATGCTTCTTTCTCTACACTGTATGTGCCTCTTTTCCAGCTTTCAGAGTGGCTGGGAAGTTCTCTGTTGGCCACGTTTTCACAGATGTACCTTGGCATACATGGAAAGACTGACAGCATCCCAGCTGAAAATGTGAACGTGGGGAGTAGGTCAGAAGTTTGCTGTGTGATGTGAGTCCAGGGCATTGTGTGGTATTTTTCAGCCTTCAGTTTTCTACTCATGATTTGCCCAACACCAGGCGCCCTGTATTGAATACATACCTTGTCACATGCATATATTCAGACTATCTATGCCTATGAACTCAGGTTGTCTACTTAGCCTTCAGTGGGACACTTGCATGAGTTTTATGTCTTCAGATCTTCATAGACCCTATCCTATGACAGTTTTTCTAGGACTGGCTTAAGGATGAAAATGTCCGTGTGGGAGTTGGAGTGGATTCCCATCAACTTGGAGGAATCATATAGCATCATAACTGTTTGTGAGGCTAGGTAACCTAGACCTGGGTGGTTCACAGCCAGTAGATGCACAGCCTCCATGTGGTCTCCCTCACCTTTCCTTCACCCCCGCTTCCTCAAATCAGCTTGTGGTGAATAGGGCTTGGTGTGTGGGAGCAGACTCTGCCAAACTAGGGCATGGGTGTGGTGTGATTGCAGTCACAGCCATAGCCAAAGAAAGTTGCTGTGATTAGGCTTGGTTTGCCATGTATTGGAAGCTTAATCCCCTGTGGGGCAGTGCTAGGAGTTGGTAGGGCCTTAAGAGGGAGAGCCTAAATGGAATTTACAGACTGGCTCCTCTTGCTGTGGATTCTTGTCCTGTCTCTTCTCTCAGAGAGGCTCCTGCCACAGGTACCATCTGACGTGGGTGGATGCAACCACAAGCCCTCACAGAGTTGATACCATGCCATTTGACTTTTCAGCCACCAAAAGTGTGGGCCAAAGAGTCCCCCTTTCTTTATACATTACACAGTCTCCAGCATTTGTTTGTAGTATCAGACCACGCATGACAGCAGCCAGGAGTCGCACACTTGGAACACTAGTTGAGAGTCTTGTGTTTCTAATATGAAATTGGACTTACAAGAGTCAAACAGTTTTATAAGCAGGATGCATTTGTATAGGCTCCCATCATTACAGAAAAATGCAGAGAGGTAGCAATGTGTTCTCAGAGCATGCAAGTTGAAGAAGGTATTTTTAGCCTAGGGAGGGAAGTGACCACTCATGAATAATTCTGCTGTCTTTTAAGAACGTGAGACTTCTGGGGCCAGTGCACTGGCACAATAGGCGAATCCTTTGTTCTGTGTCCTGGATGCTCCACTTCCCATCCAGCTTCCTGCCAATGACCTGAAAAAGCAGCAGAGGATGGCCCAAAGGCTTGGGACCCTGCATCATGTGGAGACCTGGAAGAAGCTCCTGGCTCCTGACTTTGAATCAGTTCAACTTTGGCCTTTATGTTTATGTGCAGACTGAACCAGCAAATGAAAGACTTCTGTTTCTCTTGGTCACTCTTTCTCTCTTTGTAAATCTGCTTTTCAAATGAAAATAAATACGTAACTATATATATATATATATATATATATATATATATATATATATATATATAGTGACTTATACTTTTGCTCCAAAATTATTTACTTGCACTATTTATTTTTCAGAGGCTAATACTGCCATATAAAAGCTTGAATCCCAAGATTATAACACAGGGAAAATTTAGATTTATAATAATATTAGTTGGGGAAAACATTCGGTGTGGAGCTTAAGATGTAGGTTGACACTTGAATCCCAAATGAGAGAGCTCTGATATCATATCAGCCTACTTCTGATTCCAACTTTCTCTGCTTGCAAACCCTGAAAGACAGCAGCTTGTGGCTCAGTAGATGGGTCTCTGGTACCCGTGTGGGAGCACTGGAGTGAACTTGCCAATCCCAGATTTCATGAGGCCTAGCCCTGGGCATTGAAGGCCCTCAGGAGTTAATCAGTGGATACAAGTGCTGTCTCTCTGTGTTTCTCTCTCTCTCTCTTTTTGCCTTTCATGTAAGTAAGAGTCCTTAATTATATAAATAATATACACAAAAATTGTAAACTGCAGAGTTCAGAAACACAGACAAGGATGATGGGGATTTTTGGTTGTCAGTTAAAAATGTCACCCATCTTACCAAAATTATAATGTATAATTCACTTCGGCCTTTGAGCCCTAAAACATTTTGCTTCTTTTTAAAGAGACAAAGAGACTTTTAGGGGAGATCCACATTTCTTTTTTTTGTGTAAGGTGTTATTTATTAATATTTTCATTGTCTACTTCATATTTGCACGTGTTTAAAAATAGCTACATTTGACATTTTTTTGAGAGTGTAGGAGTTCAGATAATTAGCTGGTGTTTTAACTTGGAATGTGATTGTGGTGCTTTGCACTTACTAACAGTTTCTAGTTGTGTAAATCATATGATGTAAAATTGTTGATCTTAACTATTTTAAGTGTGCTGTTACACTACTAAATCCATACCCAATGTCTTGAATGCCATCATCATTTAGCCCCAGAACTCTTTCTTTTTGAAAAACTGCAACTTTGCATCTATGAAACAACAGCTCTACTCTACTCCTTCCTACTGGCCCCTCGCTACCAGCCTTCGGCATGCTGCCCCAGGAAGCTCCTTCCCCATGTGGCTCTGTCAATGAAATGATTCCGTGTTTCCTTTTCCTGCCTGGTTTGTTCCATGCACAGTGATGTTCCAGCATTCACTCAGGTATGTGTGCTGCTCTTTGCTGATCCATTGGTCCATACTGGGACACTGAGGTTGCTTCTATGTTTGACTGACTGTCACACACCTGGCTGTGAAGATTCCAGCTGGACTCCCCATTTCCAATTTTGGCGGCATGTATCCAATGATGATCACTTTTTTATCTTTATACTTTGTGTTCATGCTGCTCCCTTTGAGTGGAATGTACCTCCTCCCACCTCCATCACTACCCCACTGCAATCCTAGTCATGCCTACCAGACCAGATTGAATGTGGGTACTTTGGGATACTTTTCATGTGTTCCCATATTCCAGTACACACTTAAGATGGGCACAGGTCACAGGAGAAATGACTGTGGCATTGTAATTATGGTTGATGACAAATTAAATACCAGACTGTGGTGGCAGGCACCAGCATGGCGCATGTTAGTTCCCACATAGCCCTTCTCTTGGAGGCTGTTGTGACCATCTCCTCAAAGATAGGCAAATCCATATTAAAGAATTAAAAGTGGGCATCACAGACCAAGGTCTCGAGTGGTATGAACAGACCAATCCATTGTTCGTCCTAGTGGAGGAAGTTTGGCTTGCTCCTAAGAAATCAGCCCCTTCAGATCACATTGGATCCTTATTGGCACAGAAAGACTTCCTAACTCATGTCAAAGTGATGCCTGGTATTGATGAGGCGAGAACATTCAGTTCAGTGAAAATGCATTGCTCAGTAACGGAAGGGGGAGGACCAGGCTGCTCCCAGGGTTGGAGATAATGCAAGTAAGATCACATATGAGAGAAGAAAAACAGTAATAGCCTTCACAGTGACCAGCACTCGTGGAGACTTCTATGGGCCAGGCAATGGGCATGTTTGTGTGTTACATCATTGTATCCTTATGGAACTGCGACATCAGTGCTGTTTTATACAAGAGGTGGCAAAGTTCCTGGGAGGTTTTTGTGCTTGTCTGTGGTTGTATTGTTGTCAAGAAGTGGGGCCAACCCAGGCTGAAGGCAGCCAGTGCTTAATGGGTAAGCAAGCCTTACAGCTAACGACTTCAGAGGAGTTACCATTTCTGTCACCATTCAGAGACAAAGAAACTGAGACACAAGGGTTAGTCACTTGGTGAAGCTCACAGTACACGGCAAGACCAGAGTATGCAGTCTTCAGTTTAGCTCTACAATAAGGACTAGTATGCACTATACCATCTGCCCTTGGAGGCAATGCAACCAAACTGTGTCTGGCATTCTAGGCAGGGGAAGAGTCTTGTAATGAAGAGGACTGGTGGGAAATACAACCTCTTGGTACTCTGCTGAGTGACCTAATGAGGTCTAATGAACACAGAATCCTGGGAGCTTTGTGACGTCTTCATCCATCAGGCAGTGAAAAGCAGGCAGCTGCGGGGCTGCCAGTCCCGCCCACTCCCGAGATGGTCAGGTCTCCCAGAGACCAGGCCTCTGCCAGCCCCAGGAAGCAGAAACTCCAGGAGGATCCTCTCTGAATTGTCCACATACAGACACCTCAAGCAGAACAGGACAGGGCTGCCAGACTGGCAAATGCTGCTTCTGCCAGAGCCTCTGAGGCCATTTCTCCTTTCTCTTTGGGGGAATTGGAGGCCTAGCAACAGAAGTGCAGGGCTTGTGGATAAAAAGAGCCATTGGCAGAACAGTAGAGACCCTTATAGACTCCCCTGGACTTTCCCACTCTCAATTCCCAACACTAATCTATTTCCACTTTTCCGAAGAATCTAATGGTTTAGAGCTGTGTGCAAGGAGTCACTGTAAACAGGTTCAGTGCAGTATTTTAAAAAGACATTTATTTTTATTGGAAAGGAAGATTTATAGATAGGAGATACAGAGAGAAGGATCTTCCATCCACTGATTCACTCCCTAAGTGGCTGCGAAGGCCAGAGCTGAGCCAATCCAAAGCCAGGAGCTTCTTCTGAATCTCCCATATGGGTGCAGGATCCCAAGGTTTTGGGCCATCCTCTACTGCTTTCCCAGACCACAAGCAGGGTGCAGGATGGGAAGTGGAGCAGCTGAGCCATGAACCGGTGCCTATATCATACCCTGGCACATGCAAGGCAAGGATTTTAACCATCTGGGTCATGCATGGGACCTATTTTTTAAAATATAGTAAAAAAAAGCCATGAAGATGTCAAATTAGCAGTATGCTTTTTGTGCTATAGGACCACCTACCATGTGAAGTCATTAAAATAATATTAGTCATGGAAATGATGACAAGGGAAATTACTAAATCAGTGGGCAGAGAATTTTCATGATTTCTGTCTTATGGTTGGCTTACGAAAGAGTTTGAAAATTATTTTCCCCAGTTAAACCTTAGTTTGATAATTTTTCATCCAGAAATGACAGTGATGCTATATACTCCAAAATGTTAAGGGGGGTTACTTTTTAAACAGAATGCAATATATGGTGGTTTTCTGCTTCTTTGTGTGTTTCTTTCACTTTCTTCAAAGGAGCATACACTGACTAGGCTTTACTTTGTAATCACAGAGGAGAATTGTTATTCCAGCAAGTTGGACTGCAGTGCTATTTTTAGTATAGCACAAATGTGTTAATGTTGCCAGATTTAAGTGAGGCTTTGTGCTGTGCCTCAGGTTCTAGGCTGGATATGCAGAAGACGGCCATGCTACCTATAAAAGGAGAATTCAGAGTGGCAACTTGAAACCACCAGTCCAGAATTAACAAACTCTATACCAGTCATCCTAAATGGGCCAAGATTAGACCAGTAACCAGTAACTTCCCTAACAGTTGATCATGCTTTCTGAATTAGGACTGACTGTAGAAGGGTAAATACACCCCTCCACGAATCCCATAGGATTCCCTCTTCTCCATGTCAGAGTGCCACTGACACCTATCTTTTTCCTCCACCAAAAAGCCTTCATGCTCTTGCACCTGCATTGGAACCCCTGCCAAACACAAGTAATGGTGGTGATTCCCTGACCTATTGGGTTCTGAAAAAGTAGCATTTGTTTGTTCTCATTTGTGAAGTTGTTATTTATCACTGCACATAATCCAATCTTTTAGAAACAATGTGCGTTATTTAAGCAAGCCTGTGCCATCTATAATATGGCATAATGTTACCTATTGTATTAAAACTCCAATACATGTTGCTCAGAAACTTTGAATCTCAGACCAATCCCTAAGCTCAGGCGATTCAAAATGATTTGAAGAAATTAGGTCCAACACACAGTGAATTAAACAAACATTGAATCTGGCATCCCATTGTGTAATACTTTTCTGTTAAGGAAAAACAGCACCAGGGGTTGAGAAATCACGTCTTTCCTTAGCAAATCCATGGGATACCGATGCTCCCAAACTGTTTTCTAAGCTTTAGTTTTCAATCTTTCTGATAGCCAATGGGTGGATCCAAAACCTCACAGGCATCTGATAACCTGGCAAATAAGCTAAGTCCCCTGGAGCTGTCAATGTTGCTGGGGGTTTGATCCTACACGGGCTCCAGCAGCCTTGTGGTGAGCAGTTGGCTGAATGGATCAAGCCTTGTATTTATAAAGGTGAAAATTATTGCGTAAGAGGCAGTTTTCATCTGAGAGGAGATCAGGGCTAGCTTTGGGAAGTTTGAAGAATGTGAAAGACTGGAGAAATACATTAAGATCACATGAAAGGAACAGGTTGTGGAGACATGAATTAGGTATTCAGGTGTTGTAGTGAATTTGCAACAGTAATACCCTAGAACAGATAAGGACCAATTGATTCCTGCATTAATAATGTGTGTGTGCAGCTGATAGGTGGGGTAACGGGGAGAAATGTCATAAGTTTAAATCACTAAGAAAAAATAATGTACAAATGTCCACAAATGGCAAACTCTTAGCTTTCTCACCAAAAATCCAATCATTCAGGCCTCCCCAGGGTCACTGACCTAGGTGGCTGATTCTCTGTGGTGGGTGGGTGGGTCCACAGAAAACTGGAACCAAAATATAAACAGAATGCAATGTTCTGGAGATCACATGAGACTGTATAGATTTCTCCAATTTCAAGCTGACAAATACATGTGGATGAATTGAGCCGAGCTCCGAACGGGCAGTTTTTTATTGGAAGGAAATGCTGAGTGCTCTCATGGCTTTCCCCATTTTATCTAAACGCATACTTGCAAGTTCAGCATGTTAACAGAATTTAATGACCTAACCTTATGAAAGTAAAATCCTAGCGGTGATCATTTATTGTGTCTTATCAGTGCATTTAAATATATACAAATGATTCCATTAGATGCCATATCATTAGCTGTTCCAGGTCCAAAGAAGTTGTCATTGCCACTGGGAGCACATTGTAAAAGAAAAGCAGTGCTTTGGTTTCACAGTCTGAAGCCAGAAGGGATGCTAACTGTAACATCAGCTCCGTGGGCAGGTGGCGAGTGTTGAATGAGTTCACTGAGGACTCACCTGACCCTTTTTACCAGCAGTCTGTGCTGAGCCTGGGCATTGCGAATTTTGCTTTGGGGGTATAAGGTGGCAAACAGCTTCTGAGTTCTGAGACAACTTTGATCCGCTTGGAATGATGGCCTGGCATCCAATCTTGTAGGAGGGACTTAAGTTTAGGTCTGTTTTTAGTGGGGAGCAGAAGAGGAATTGATTGGTAAGGTCTGTCATGGACAGGAGTTGGGGAGAGCAGGCATGGATCCTAGGATCGTGTTTAGGGGCTGCTACTTAATACATGCACCTGTTCTCATATAAACATATTAGCTATGTTACTATTTATGGATTCGGTAGAGTCTACAACAGTTTATACATGTTTGGGTAGAGTGGGAAGGGGAAAACTCCATTGGTTGATGCTACTGAAGTGAGGGGTGCTGATCCAGACTGAGTTTCTACAGTGGAGAAAGTGGGGTTTCTGGTTAGTTGGGCAGAACTAGGATGGTCCTGGTGGCAGAGTATAACTGAGGAAGCATAGAGAGGTGTGGAAAGCAAGTGTTCACCAATGCAGAGCTGCCAAGGCTATGTTTGCCTTGGTCCTGGTTCTCTCATCTTCTGCAACATTTGGAGTTGAACTTCCTGGGTTTCCCAACTCTGAGAAGCAATCCTTCTCATCATATTTTTTTTTTATTCTGAGATGTTTTATTCCCCACTGTTCTCAAGGCAGTGTGATCAGCTCTTTCCTGGTAACTTTCTTTTCTTTTTTTTTTTTTAATTTTTTTTTTTAGATTTTCATTTTACTTTCATTACAAAGTCAGATATACAGAGAGGAGGAGAGACAGAGAGGAAGTGGAGCTGCCGGGACTAGAACCGGCGCCCATATGGGATCCTGGCGAGGACCTTAGCCACTAGGCCACGCTGCCAGGCCCTTTCCTGGTAACTTTCAAAGAGTAGTGAAGATATATTTGGGTAGTGAAATCTAGATGCAGGTGAGTAGGAGATGGGACATAGCAGATGTCTGCAAGCTGACAAGGGAAAAATGTGTATATGGAGTTTCTGGCAGAATCAGGCCTGAGATCATCTTTCAAAGTGACTTACAAAAGACCCTGTCCTTTTTAAGGTTTAATTAACATCCCTTGTCAGAAACCACAGAAAGAAAAGTATCAATGGGGAAAATAAAGCCATTGGCCCCTGTTGCATTTAATGGGATGTCAAAATTCAGAAGTCACTTTTTAGTATAATTTTTTAAGCAGAAGGTGAAAAATAAAAGTCTCTTTTCATTAAGTTTTGTCCGAGAGACCCTTCTGGTTCTCTGTAACGTATTTGGAGTAAAATGCATGAATTGCTAATTTTCTGTTCATAGGATTCAGATTCTCTGCCATTGCAGCTTTAGTTATGAACTTGATTTGCTAAATTGATGATCGATTAATAATCGCATAATTAGTTTTCCATTTAGAATAGAGAAAAAGAATATTAAGAAGGTTCTCTGTACTGAACCAGCACTTAATGTTTTTTTCCTTTTTTTCCCCCAAAATGGAAATTGGACCAACCACTGGTCTCTGCTACATATGGATGCAATCTGGACCTGAGGGTGCTTGATGACACAAAGTGCAGCGTAATGTCTTCCAAATGGACCATCATCTGGATGTTTGAAATGCCATGCTGTAAACAGAGTTCCCTTGTCTTATGAGATGCTACATAGGGTCGACTGCAGATGAAAGCTGAAATTTATATCACGAAGTAAGACATAAAATGAATGTTCACTTTCTAAGTGATCCTCTTTTTCAATGTCAGAGTTTGTTAACTGCCTATCTTCCATTATCAGCACAAGCCCTGTCTTCATTGTTTTGGTCATTGGATGACCCTCATCATCTCTCTCACCCACAAAGGGAGTGAGGAATGCAGACTCCAAAGAATTTTGGGACCCACCGATGCACCCAACTCTGCTTTATATATGTTAGCCAGTAAGGCACAGAGGTTACATAAGCAGGTGTCTTGGTAGGTGATGGATGAACCAGGAATTTTGTCCAGAGATCCTAGATACCTCCCATTCTGCTGTGTTGCTTTTCAGCAAACACCTTTCTGCCTGTAATGGGTCTATCCCTAGAGGAAGACTATTGCATCGGTTGTCCTCATAGCCAGAAAGTCTACAAAATTAGCAACTGAGTTATGCAGACTTCATTCACTCAAATTGTATTCACTCATTTAGAAAATATTAAATTAGTTATTTCAAAGAAAAAGATACATTTTGAATGCCAGGAATATGAGCAGGATAGAACTACAGAAGAGAGTGGAATCCTTCTTTTCTATACTGTTCCCATTTCCTGGAGAAATATGCATGTGATATACTGGATACCCTTCCAGGCATTTTCTATGCAGAACAGCTTGCACATTTTAAAGATGAGACTATACTATACTATACATTTTTGAAACTTTCCTTTTTAAAATCACGGACATTTTCCCACATCTTATTCGTCTAATTTTCTCTTATTATCAGTGGCTTGTTTTGCATACAGTGCTTATTTTTCTAGGTGTTTGCATGTAGGAACCCATAGCTTGATTAGCTCAATGGGGTGGGTGTTGATTTCACTATTCTTTCACTTTCCATGACTGAAAACAATGCAAGAATCTGCTTTATTTTAAAAGTGGAATAAATGGAGGGAGGAAAGAGGAGGTTGAGAGAAACAGAATGAGAAAATGAGAGGGAGAGAGAGAGAGAGAGAGAGAGAGAGAGAGAGAGAGGATATCTTCCAACTGCTGCCGTTCTCCACAGATGCTTGTCACAACTAGGGCAGCAGCTGTAAGCCAAGAGCCATGAACCTCATGCCGATCTGCCACTTGTGCGACAGGGATTCAACTCCTCAAGCCATTATCTGATACCTCTCAGGATGTACAAGAGTAAGATTGGAAGCAGAGGTCAGACATGAATCCAAGCAGCCCAATATGGGGTGCAGGTGCTTTAAGAAAAAACTTTACCAGTTGCAACACATTGCCCACCCTTAGAATCTGCTTTTGCAACTATAGGATGCCATTTCCAAAATGAGAACAAATTCATATTTGTTGAGTAACTACGTATGCAAATTGCCGAGAAAGCTATGAACAAACAGGATACAGGTAAATAAATGGTTATTATATCTGTGAAACTGTAGTCAGATAGCAAGAAATACATAGAAATCCTGATTTTCATGTATAATTTCACGACTGCTCTATAAAAAATGCAGAGGAACCACCCGGGAGCATGAAAACACCTTGACCTTCCAACCCAGACTGTGCAAAGTGATAATTACTTAGAGGCATTGGTCTCAGTGGGAACACATTATGTTTCTAAATAAAGTTACTCACCAAGGTCAATATGACTGAGCTGAAACATGGAAATGCAGAAGGTGACTTGTTTATTGGAAGCAGTGTGCAAATGTCCAGAAAGTGCAATTAGTCTTGAACTTTCAGGCAGTATCTGTGCTTGTATATGAGACATGTGTGGTAGTTTAGTAGATAACAGAAGGCTAAACAAGCCATTGCTTCAAAGGCCTGCTCTTGGTGTGCTCATGTGATGTCATCAAATTGGCTGACATGGCTCAAGGTCAGTTTGCGTTAGTCGTTAACTTTATAAACACATGTGGGTGTTCAGCTCCAGGGAGCCTTTCTTGGATCTGGGCCACTTTGGTCAGTCATTGTATTTGGCTTTTGCAAAGCAGAAGCTTGCAGGAACACTTCTATTTCCTCTTTCTACTATTAGAGACCTACCCTGGATTCCCCTGGGCATGTTTCTCTCCAACTATCAGCAGCCTCAGTTTAGTCACCATCGCTGACAATATCCCCTTGGAATATTGACAATTCCCTTGGAATCAGACAGTAAAATGTGGCGGTCTCTGGGTTTAAAGATCTGTTCAAGCACAGAAGAATTCATCTGAGGACTGAGGCACCAGCCATGTGTTCTGACATCTTTTCACGTGAGAATTGGTAGGGAGAGAATCAGAATCTTTTTGAGTACAATATTAACAGAAGTTCCTTCAGTGAACTCTTACAATCCCCCTTTCTGCACTTAGATTCCTGATGTTGAATTTTTCACATCAAGTCTCAAATACATACTCACTCTGACTTGCAACCCCTGTAGCTGGAAGTCTACGTGAACACACGGTGAAACCTCCAGGCACCATGGGGAAAAGACAGCCTGAGATTTAGGGCAGAACAGAATTTTAAAAATTGGGGGATTCTGAAAGCATTTTCCTCATTTGAAGTACTATTCAAGTCCTAGAAACCAGAGTGCAACAGCCCAGGTAATTGGCAATCAGTTTTGGAACTAAGTCCAGATTCCAATATGGGGAGGTAAGGCCCGGAGGCAGAACAAAGAGATTTGCATTCTAAGGGAGGACAAGCAGCCAACAGAGTTTCAGCTATCCTTTGGTCTGTGATGTCTTCATCAGGCAGGCAAGGAGACTCCCCAGGAGCCTGTCAGACCCTGTTTCCATGGTGCTCCTACTGGCAGCAACAGGGGCAGATGCCAGGCCTGGCCCCTCAACCTGTTCCTAGTGAAGGCAGTGCTGACGTGAGGCCCCAGAGTGGGCATGAGACCAGCCACCAGCCGCAGGAAAGGAACAACTTTATCTTTCACAGGTGTCACAATTGCAAACAAAGGGCTGTCTTTAAAAGACGCCACCCACTCGCCTATTTTCAAGTAGGCTATGATGGTTTCTGGCCATGATAGTAATTTTCATGTTAAGGAAGTGTTGTGACAGGAATGGATGTGCCCATTTGAAAACAGAGAGGATCAGAAAATAGAAATAAATTGGATGCAATGAGGTTTTAACTGGATTTCAATTATTATAAGGAAATGTACGTTAGAGGTTCTCTGTGATCTCTCTCTCTTTTTGATTGAAACTGGCAGTTAAGTGGAGTATGGATGGGGCCAGGACACCAGCTTATCGTGTATCAAACATCACTCAATAGGTTGGAAACCAGGCACAGATGACCTTCCTGGGTTTCTGTGTCCATCACTGTAAAGCAAGGCACGGGCAGAATTTGCCTCACAGGTTCCAGAATGAGACGATCATCCGCTGTGCTCGGCACAGTGCTCATGGCAAATACTAGTAATTCAAGCCCTCCATGAAATATCAGTTATGTTAAAGTATTACTCGGTAGTAATTATGGGCAAAAAATTAAAGCTTTTAATCCACTGACACTGATTATTAACTGTTTAGTTTCGGGCAACATCATTTCATCCAGAATGCTTAGGAAATGAGAATTAATAATTTGGGTTAATAAGTAGGCATCAGAGAGCAACCGATTACCAATTTACCTTCTTCATTTCACCTTTCTCTGATGCAGATGAAAGTCTACTGTATGTGGATCATCACCCTCAAGCCTCAAACCTGGCATCTCTGAAGACAATTGTGAATATCTGCAAGCTGGAATTTTAAAGGGATGTACATAAGTTGTGGCCTAAGGTGACCCCTTGACAAATAGGAATGGTTCCTAATATAAATGCATGCCCTGCTAGAGCTGACTGTGTGTGGTTTACTCTTGCAGCTACTCTTTGCAGGATCCACAGTCAGCTATCAAGGAAGTGTTTTGTCTGCAAGCACACTAACTGCGGATCTTGTGCTCGGCAGGATGGTTCGTGGTGCGCGCCAAGCCTCTAGAGTGGGAGTCGGCAGAGAGCGGTCTCTCAGGTCACAGAGATCTTTTTCTGCGTTGGCCTGTTGTTGACTCAGTGAATTGCCTGCTCAGTTGGAAACCTTCATGCTCTCCATGCTCCATGAATTCTGTGTTGCACCAGAACTAGGATTCTCAGTCTGGGGATGACAGGAAAGAACCAGTTTGTCGGTGGCTCCACGCAGTTGTACAGAAAAGCCTGTAGTGATGATGAGATAGGGTGTCAGGCACCCATTAATTAGAAGGCAAATTAGCCAATGACTAATTAGTGTAAAGTAGCAGGAAAGTTGGGGATAGGAGATGTGGATCTGTCGAGAAAAGGCATGCCTCATTGTTGAAGAGTTGATTGACTTTAGCTGATTATTAAGTATTACTCCATGCCACAGAGAGAAGGGAGATTGTTAAAAATGCACCTTAGAGAGGTAAACTTGAAGTTAGTCAGGGCTGTGTATTAGGGGACAAAGGATGTGAACGAAAGTCAGACAGCTCCCAACATACCTTCAAAGGTGAGGCAGTAACTGTGAGGATGAATAAACTCACCCCCTCAATGTCTCTTTGTATCTCTTCTCTAGCAGAGATCAACGCGATGAAGCCTAGGCGTCTAACAGGTGCATCGTCATCTTTATCCTCACCCTGAACAGGTGTGCCAGCTCCCTCTTTCCTCATCTAGTTTTCCTTATTTGTAGCACTGTCCCAAGCAATCAGAACAGTTCGCTGGTCCATGAAGGCAACAGAGATTGTATACATTGATCAAGAGAAGAAGAAAGAGATAGTGATGAAAGAACGTGAAAGGATGCATGCAGAAGGAAAAATTTCCTGTTCCAAGTGCCAGTGAAACCACCAGAGGTGGGGTTATTTAATCTTGGGCTTCATTCATTAATTCACTAGTTGCATTACCAAAGGGAAGAAAGCAGGTCTGCAGAATTTCATGCTTGTTGTAAAGGTTCAAGCACAGCTTTCCAGGGCCTGCTGAGCCCATAACCTTGCCTCTTCCGCTGTCCCCTCTTGAGCCTTTTCTCTGCTGGTGTCCCAGTGCACTTTCCTGCCTCACCTCCCCCGGCCTGCTGCTGCCTTCGGCCTCCGCCCCTTCCCAGAGCAACGAAGACTGCTGATATGTCGGGCTTCAAGAGGGCCACCCCAAAGATTTCTAACATTTTGGCCACAAGAACGTATCTCTGTGCCCTTGGCAAGAGTGGGCAAAGGCTGCGGGAAACGGAGCAGAAAGTAAGGATGGGCAGCCACCGTGACAGCCTGCCTGCCAGCCAGCAGGAGGGTGGGGAGAACATACGGGGAGACTGAGTGGCGTCAGCACCCAGATCTGCGATGCCATCTCCACAGCTTGACTTGGCTGTCTACAGAGAGCATCTCTGGGAGTCCCTCCCCTATGGTTGTCAGGGCAACGCTGCAAGGTCTGCACCTGCTTGGGTTTTCTCCTTTCCTACCTGTCAGAGAGGCTCCTTATTAAATGATTCATTGTGTGAACTTTCCTGTAACTTACCAACTGAACTTTGATTTTTGGAAATTCATGTTGTTTCCATTTTCTTTCCTGATTCTAACAATGATATTCCATTCCTGTTCCATACATGTTTGTGCACTTTATGAATTACCTGGTTAGCAGTATAATAGCTAGATAACAGAGTACATACATTTCAAGACAATTGATAGACAGTGTTAAACTGGCTCTTACAAAGGCTATGCAAAATAATATTTCCTGCTGCTACTTGGCAGGTGACAAATATTTAAATGTGTGCATACAGTCTATAACTCTATGCAAGTGTACATAATTATATAAAATTATATGCATATATATGCATATACATATAGCAATATGCTTGCATTGGACGTATTCCGAAATGTTAAAACCACATGCTGATGATAGTTATTTTTAGACATACGAGGGTTCTAGAATTTTGAGGCTGGGTGGAACTGACATGGTCTATTTTACTACAGTTAACATGCTTATTACTTGTGCGATTAAAAAGTTTAATTCCATAGTTGCAGGACTGAATGTCTTATGAGAAAACAATTACTCTATTTTTCTCCTGCTTTTGAGGTTGGTGGACTACTAGACTTGTAAAAGATCTCATGGTTAAGTCTATGTAACCTCAGTGAACAACATGGGAGCTTGGATTTGGGAGATGGCCATGGTCGCTCTTGCTCACAAAGGTAGCCTGTGATAACACTACGGGATAGGCTCCAATAATGTTCTTGATTTCTTGTTTATTGAGCATTTCAAAATACTCTCCCTCTTGATCTAACATTCTAATTTGCCTTTATTTACTTCAAACTTGAGAACTGTATATACCAGCTAATTAGTAGATGAGTATATAAGGAAGAAAATACTTTAGAAGACCCGGAAATGCATCCCAAGCTTTTCTTAAGGGAAGATTCAGATTCCATCTTATTTACTGAGTACTCATTGAAAACACTGGCTTAAGGGGCCAGTGTGGTGGTGTAGCATGTTAATCCTATTCAAGCTCTGACTGTTTTGCTTCCAGTTCAGCTTCCTCCTGCTGCACCTGGGAATGCAGGGAAGCCAGGTCAAGCACTTGCCATCCACACGGCAGGTCTTGCCATCCACCACGGCAGGCCTTGACAGAGTCTCTGGCTGCTGGCTTCGGCCATGTCCATTGCGAATTGGTGGCAGCCATTTGGTGAGTGAACCAGCAGCTGTAGATCTCTCTCTCTTTCTGTGTGTGTGTGCGAGTGCGCATGCACATTTTTCTGTTTCTTTCTCTATCCCTCCATCTGTCTCTCTGTCATGCCGTATTTCAAACAAAGAAGTCAATGTATATTCATAGAAACTAAAGGAAGAACATTAAGGAAGAAGCAGAAGACAGACCACTATAGATTCACTTCTGGTGTCCCTTGTTCCGTTTACTATACTTCTTACTTTTCTAGCATCTTAGCTGTTTCTGTTACCTGACACTAATGAAAAACAAAACAAACACACCCCAAGAAACAAACAGAGCTGCGAGCTGTTCACTTAGGATAGTCATTGTGACCTCAGAGACTGGGTTCTCACTATGGATTATGCGATAGGGTAGGTTACACTGCTGCTTCCCCAGAGGACAGATGTTTGAGCAAAGAACACTCTAATTCTAGGAGTGATACCACATGGTGTATGGGGCTCTCCAAGAGGAGAATTTTGGTAGAGATGTTAACAATTGGAAAAATGCCAGTGTTCACAGAGCAGATCAGCATTTGAGGGGTGGGGTGGGTGGTGCTCCAGGCTGGGTTCTATTTTCATGCCAACTAAAAAGTGACATTTAGCACCTAGTGTGTTTGTCACATCATAACGAGGCCAGAAAACACACCAGGTTCCTGGAAAGAAGGTCCTTCCTCATCATGTGCTGTTCAGCTGGCCTGATAGGAGGCAGACTGTGGTTCAAGTTGACTATGATGCTATGGGAACAGTGGTTTCAGACTAGTGCAGGTGGAGGTGGGGGGTCACAATGTCACATGATGCAGAAAGCATTTTTAACAGCCTTGCTATGTATCAACTGTGAAAAAATTATCTATATATGTCAACATATATAATGAAGGTGATATCCTGTGAACATGTTATATAAACTACGTACATAAAGGTATGTAAAATGTATATAGCATAGATATTTAAATGACAGACATATCCCAAACAGATAAATATATCTTAAAATTCTTATAAGCAACAAATGTCAACTAAAATGACATTTATGTGGGGAAGGCATTTGGCATCAACTCCCTGAGTTCCGATCTATTGCTGCTTGCAGTTTTTTGCATGCCAGGAAACAGCATGATGATTCAGATGTTTGGATTCCTGTCACTCACATGGGTGACCCAGTTTGGCTTCTCGGTCTCTGGCCTCAGCCTGGCCTACACCTTGTTGCTGTGGTCATCTGGGGAGTAAACCAGAGGATGGACTCTCTCTGCCTCTCTGTCTTTTATATATGAATGTCTGCGATCACATATGTACACACACACACGGAAAAGGAGAGCGAGAGTTCTTATGGCACTTCCTGAATGTCAGTGTAACAAGAGAGAGCAGGCAGATGGTTTTCTTCTGTGTTTAACCCAGGTTGGAACGCAATGTAATGGAAATTTAAAAACAAAGTTGTATGTATTTTTTTCTTTTGAGAAATAACTAGGAGTTCTGGGGATCCTTCTGTCTGAAAGCTCCCACTGTCTTCCCTGTCTCTGTTTCCTCCTGTCACAGTGTTGACTCATTGTCATTACCACCTTCAAGAGGGCAGCTGGTCATTTCTTCCCCAATGATTTATTGACACACCACAGCGTCATGTTTTGACTTTGGTAGATTCACCTGTCAGAATTCCTTTATATTCGTTGTGAAAGTGTGGCCTCTGTATATACTCACCCTGAACAGGTATACAATGACAACTTTTTTGAACAGCTTCATAGAAAAGTGATGGCTGCTTCCATTCCCAGAGACACCTGAACTGCTGCAAATGCTTCCTACAGAGAACAACAAAGCTTGGATCTGTCTCCAGAATACACTTAACACACAGAGTGGGGAACAGAAGCCCCAGACACTGTGCGATGCTCTGCCAGTCAAAGAGTTTAGCTTACTCATGGGGATCTTTCTCTTAGGGTGGGGTGAGTACAGTTAGTTCTAGATTCTTTATTGTTCTCCTGTTTGGCTTCAGTCTTTCCTTCAGAAGCTTTTCCTGAGCATCAGAAGCAACTGATGGATCGGCCTAAGCTGCTGTGTTTGCAGGGAAGCAGTGCTGTGCAGTACAGGGACCCTGCCTTTGCGATACACCTGAAAAAGAGACAGTTGTCCTGGGGATAGACTACGGGGCACTGAGAGATAGTTGGAAATGCCAGGCTCTGCTATCTGACAGTGCTCATCAGAAGAAAGGTCTCATGTTGGGATTTGAGAAAGGCAGTTTCCTTAGTTCACTTTGCAAGGCTTTACCTGAAATATTATAGAGGAGTTTCTGTGTGAAAGAAAAAGGCTAATGTTACTTTATAATTGGAGGTCACAGGATCAGGTAGTCCATTGTCCTGCATCTGGAGGAGGATGGATATGACAGGGGTGGAAGCGCAGATACATCATGAATCAGGAAAGAAAAGAGAAGGAATCCAAGCTGAATCTGATCTGAAATAACCATGAAAGTATGAGCGTAAGTGCCACCTTTTGGGAGCATTCCCCAGTAACTCAAATGCCTGCCATGGGTTCAACTTCTCAGGTGCCTCCAGCCTTAAACTCCATTCAACAATTAATGTGAAGACATCAGAGTTTGAACATCTGCATGGGTTTGGAGATGCAAATTCTGTTTCATCAGTAACAGCAATGTCTGATGAAGGGAAGTGCATTTGGATCTGGCCTTGAAAGAGAGGCCTTGGAGTGGGGACATTTCAAACAGTGGACAGAGATTTAGGGAGTAGGATGTTAACCCATGCTCAGGCTGGGAACATGGGTTCAGTGGCCAAGTGCCTAGGGTGATCTTGTGAACAGGGCATGGGCTACTGAAAACCAATAATCATCAAAGTGCCAGACTGGCAGAAGCTGGGCACTCTACACCAAGGCTTGAGGGAAAACAAGCGCTGTGGAAAGATTTGGGAGCTCTAGTCTCTTGGGGGCAGATTCTGTTGTTTTAGGTTAAGGGGGAATGCTCAGTAAGAATGTTCCAGTATTAAAAGGAATCATCCAACACTGAGCAGGTCTAGTACTAATTTGTCCTTTACGCAGAGTCTGGGCAGGTGCTGATTAGACAGGTAAAGCAGACTGCAGCAGAAAAGGGATGTTGGCCAACTAAGAAGCTGGGGAAGTAGGATCAGCTTGAGCTATGGAAGAGGTCTAGGTGGGTGGTGACACTGATGTGGAGGGACAAGTTAAAGTTGGGCTTGTGTTTGAGGCAGGTTACAGGGAGCTAGATTCCAACAGCACAGTAGGAAAGAAAATGTGATACTGAGTGTAAAGAGAGAAATATAGTTGAGCAGGCTCTGGAAGTGCAGATAGAAAGTAGGTGTTGAGGCTATGGCAAACACAGATGTTCCAGAGCGTGCTGTCCAGGTGATCAGGGCTCAGCAGGGTCTCACAAAGAGAATGCACTCATGGGAAACACTAAATGCTGCCTTCTCATGTGAATCGCCATGAACACAAACAGTAAAACTGTGGAGAAGTCCTTTAGTAAACAGCCTGACATTTCCCAACACCAAAGCTCAGCAAATCCACTCTGCAGAGAGGTCAGGGAGGTGCATGAGTGGGTATGGAAGGAATTGGGGAGAAGCTCTTTGGAGTGCTTTAGTGCACACATGCACAGGTCAAACTTTTGTGTGTTGCAAAAGTCACACTAATGTTAATGCATTGCTTGCTTTAGAAAGCTTGATTTAACAAACGTTTGCAAAGCACATCAGAGGAGGTACCATGGCAGCAATTGCTGTAGAGGAAGAGGCCAATGAGTACTCAGATTTGCTCATTGCTTGCAGGTTAAGTCGCATGAGTTTTTATGATATGATTAAAATACGAATTTGAAGGGCTTGGCACAATGCCTCACACATGGTGCACACTTGCTCTATGGGAGCTATTATATCATTTTCATTGGATTATGATGAATTGGGGCAGACAAGGTCAAGTCATCAAAGTTTGGCCCACCCAAGGGATTTGAAGGTTTTGGCAGAGTTGCTCCTCCTACCTTCCCCTGGCGAAATCCATCACATAGCAATCACGGGACACCATCTTTCCTTCTTCACTGAATGAACTGGTTCCCAGCAGAGGCAGAGCCCAGCACTCTGCAGCCTGTAATGTGTCAGAGGATACAATAGCTGCACCATGTAGGATCCTGCACATAGCCCAGGGGATAGGAGTCCTCATGTACACTACACAGTAGATGCTGGAGTGGGGAGCGAAGGGCCATTTGCTGCCAGGCCTTCCAGGAAGCGTTAGAAAAGGCAGGTGCTGAGGCTTTGAGCCATCAAGGCCAGCCGGGTCCTCCCACACAGTTCTCCTGGACATTCGCCTGTGCCTTTGCTTTTGCTTTTGGAGCGAATGAATGAGAGTCAAATGTGACCAGACAAACCGGAAGCAAGGAGCAAGAGAAAGAAGAGGGCCTTCTGCTTCATTCTGAAGTCAGCTAGAGGCCTCCCAGTGCTGGCCCACCAAGGCTACTGCCTGCTGCCTGCTGCATCTTGTGCTTCCCAGGCTCCTGGCCTTGTTGAGTGCCAGGTAAGCATGGTTCCCCCAGGGAAGGGGCACAGATCTGTGCCAAGGAGCATTCCAGAGACAACAGGGAGGCAGGCAGATTTGGTGGAGAGAGCAGAACTGAACTCCATCTGTTCTCAGAATGCTGTCCTGGTCCTGCTGTCACAGCAGAGCAAGCCTGGGAGTGTTCCTTCGCACTGGAACCATGGTGAGAACCACAGAGTGTAGGATAATTGTCCCATTGGGACAATGGGTTTTAACTGATCATGCCAGCAAAGCGGAGTGCACAGACACTTTTACGGCCAGATGGTGCCCCTGTGCAGCTCACCCATTATGGCTCAAACTCCCAGGACCTGAGTGCGCAGGGACATAAGGGTGCTAATGAAGTCGTCAGGACAAAAGACAGCCATTAGACCATGAGACGAGCCCTAGGCCAGTCTGACGTGTGATCTTATAAGAAGAGGATTTGGGGACACAGTGACACCAGAGACGCATGCACAGAGAAAAGACTGTGTGAGACCTTGTGAGGACCCAGGAAGGAGATGGCTAAGTGAAGTCATGGCCAGAGGCCCAAGAAGAAGCAAAGCCTGCTGGCGCTTGATCTTAAACTTGTGGCTGTGATTGCTGAGAGTAGCAAACATCTCTTGCTTAAGTGCCTCTTTCTGTGGCACTTCGCCATGGCATCTCTGGTCAAGTCAAGCATCCACGTATTTTCTTCACCATCCCTCACCTGTGCAAATGCACAGGCCCATGCCTACACCTTTGAATTAGAAAATCGAAAGTACTTCATTTCCTGTACTGTTCCATGATGGGATGTGAAGACACCTTGACCGATAGATGCTTACTGAAACCTCCTTGCTGAATGTTCTAAGCTCTGCTAACTGTAAGAAATGCAATGGGGTTGAAGTTAACAGTCTCTTTGAATCCCATACAGCCGAGGAAAATGATAACTCAAGGGCAATGAGGATTACTCAACCTATAATGTGGAATATGAACAAGATGGACAATTGAATATAGTCTTGTTAGTTTAAGCATCATTGCAGACCCTGAGTATTTAGTAATGTGCAATGGAATTGCAATGGACTTTTCTGGCCAAGGCTGCCAGGGCAGAATGTTGCCCCGGTTGGCACTCACATGTGTGGCTGTCCCCTTCTGTGGCAGACAATGTGTTGGTCCTCCTCTGGACACCCCTTGAAAGTCTCAGTCCACCTGCCAGCACTGAGTGCTGCTCTACTTGCTTCCCACGTCCCTTGACACTGTCAGTGTTTTCAGACTCTGCTTTGGTTGCAGGTTCAGTGGTGAAGCTGGGAAAGTCCTAAGAGGATATGTGTCTTCCACACATCCTGTGAAGAGGAGGATTTCTTTGCACTTGGGTTGGATCCTTGGCAGCTCCTCCCTCCTGCCTTGGTGCTCTGGGCTGTGCTGTCTTCAGGCCTGTGGTGTTCATCTGAGTGGAAGCAGCAAACACTGGCAGAGGTATCTTGCATACCTGACTGATGTGCTTCTGGCTAGAGACTCTCAAGAAGGATCAAGGACCCTTAGGATAGTGGTGTCAGGAAGAAGAAGGCTCTACTTCTCTAGGCTCAGAGAACAGCAGGTGCTCAGCATCTGTGGCTTTCTCCTGAAGGCTGTTGTGCAGAGAATCACTCTAGGATCATCAGCATTTCTCTTCTGCTCTGCTGTGGGGAGTGGGTGGAAAAGGAGTCTGTGATATCTACAGAAACAGAGATTGACTTCAGAACGTCAGGCAGTCAATCACTTCGGAACCTTAACTTGCCACCTGCGAGTCTTTAGGATGCTCTGTGCCCATCATACAAGGCAGCAAGGACAAGGCATTGGGGCTGCTGGAGTCTGGGAAGCTGGCCCTGGATTCAGGATCCTCGTGCCTCAGATGTTAAACTGACTGTCTTAAAGTCTTTTCATGGGGGCACCTGACCCTTTGAAACTTGATTCTCATTCTAGAGAGAGACCCTATTAGGAAAGCCAATTCTGTTCATTTGTGCAATAGCCACTCAGGCCCCACTGCACATCAGGAACTCAGTACTTCATTCACGTTTAATCCATTTTCATCATTTTTTATGATATGTTAGGTAATGTTTTTAGACACTAGAGACTCAGCAGGAACAAAAAAGAGCTCTTACCATTATCAAAGGGAACAGATATTAAAGATTAGGAATAGCCACACATTGTATATTAGAGCTGATGTGTGCCTTGTGATATATAAATCAAGGTAAAGGAGGCATATTTGGATGGCACACTTACATGGGACAGTTTGCAAAAGCTTTTGGGATTTGAGTGTGGAATTTATGGAATGAAGTGGTAGCTGCTGGGCAAGTATGTTCTTTTTTAAAATTTATTTAATTATTAATTTCATTGCATTATGTGACACATTTTTTTTATGCACTGGAATCCCCCCTGCCCCTCCCCAAACCCTCCCCGCCCCCACGGTGGATTGCTCCACCTTGTTGCATTTCCATAGTTCAAATTCAGTTGAGATTCTTTCATTGGAGGTTTTGACCAATCATAAAGTCCAGCATCTTATTGTCCTGGTAAGTTCAATGGCTTCTTGGTGAGACCATCTCTGGTCTGAAGGTAGAACCAGCAGAGTATCATCCCAATCAAGTAAAAAAACCCAACATAATATTTACAACCATTTACAACATTATGGCATTAATTGACATGGTATTGATTAACCAATATGTTACTATGGAAATGCAACAGAAGAACAGTAAACTTCCTTCGGAACTAGGGAGAGGAGCTTTCTCTGGCCCTTGCCTGCTTCCAACTTTGGGTCCCCACCCTCTTTTGTAAGGACCATCAGGATTGCTCCAGAAACCTCTCATAACAAACAAACATATGAACAAACAAACTAGAATAGCTAGACAGAGAACAACTAGGAATGCTTAGAAACAGACAGAAAGCGGCCAGCCGGGATGCACTTATAACTGACTGGGTGGGACACAAAGATTAGTTACTCCTCTCTGGGGTGTTGAGGATTTCTCTGCACACCCCTCCCAAAAACGTTCACCCAAACTGTTGACATTCGTCCTGTTAAAGTTATAGAGTTAGACTACCCGAAAAACAACCAGGTTTAGCAAAATCATGTTTCAATGCTATACAATGCTAAATACTAACACTGAAATAGACAAGAGACAGCTGAATAGCAATCTATAGCCATTTTAAGGTATATAGAACATGGTTGAATATAAACCAAAATTGAAATGTCTATGAGGAAGTCACAGGTTCCGGTCGAGAACCTGGGCAAGTATGTTCTAAACATGGGGGTAGAAAGAAAAATGTGGTTGAGGAATGACTGTGTTCTGTTCAGGACCAACACAGCAATCAAGTTGGCCAGCCAGTGTGGACCAGGGAGGCTAAGGGGGTGTTGAATCAGGTGGGCTTTTTTTTCTAAAGATTTATTTGATTTTAGTGTAAAGTCAGATATACAAAGAGAAGGAGAAACAGAGAGAGAAGTCTTCTGTCTGCTGATTCACTCCCCAGGCAGTCGCAATGGCCAGCAGCCAGGAGCCCAGAGCTTCTCCTGGGTCTCCTGCACAGGTATAAGGTTTTGGGCCATCCTCAACTGCTTTCCCAAGCCACAAGCAAGGAACTGGATGAGAAGCTGGGCAGCTGGGATTAAAACTGGCACCCATATGGGATCCTGGAGTATGCAAGGTGAAGACTTCAGCTGTTAGGCTACTGTGCCAGGCCCTAGGCGAACCTTTTGACTCTCATTATGTGTGATGTAAGTTCGAATCACCAAGCTTACACTTTGAGAGGAGCCCTTTGACTTTGGTGTCAACTATAGACATGGAGGAGTGAACAAGATCAGATCATGAGGTTATTTATTTAAAAGGCTATACTGACAGTCCAGGTGGGAGGGGATAGTTCCTCAATAGGCATGTTTCTTAGTGTACCTGCATGGCATGAAATGGCTAAACAGAAAGGTCCCAAGATGCTGCTGTTATTAGAGTCTTCAACTCATCTAGCACAGGTTGGGCTGTTCTGTGAGGATATGTCCGTACAAACAGCGAGCAAGACAAACTCAACTTAGTTTCTGCTGAGGGTCGGCCATTGCCTCAGGAACCTTCATGCCTCATATACAACAAGCCTAGTGACACTGAAGGGCAATATGATTGCTTTAAACCTATGAGCTGAGAAACCGAGTCCCAAAGAATTGAAGCCACTGGTCCCCGGCTATACAACCAGTACCCAGTAGAATCAGTCCCTTCCCCAAACCCATGTGTGTTCAGATCTGCTATTTATTCACTCTACCATAAAGCACCTCGAACATTCCTTTTTTATATGGATCCTTGAGATCTTTTGGGGACTTGAAATTTTTAACAAAAAAATAACCATATCTGCATCTCCTTTAATATTCTGGCATTCCACAATCTCTTCACTCCATGTTCACCAAAAACAGCTGAATCCCTGTCGAGCAACAAATATGATGCTCAATAATCTTTTAGAAGTCTAAATTCTTTTCTTCCATTGGAAGTTGTGTGATAAGATTATCCTAGAAAAAGCCTTTATACTCCAAGGTTATGACTATAGATAAGCAAGCAAATACATACAAAAAGATTTAAAGAACCTCTATGAATTTTCTCTTTCAGTTAAATTGTGGTTAATGTGACAATTATTTTTATCGTATTCAGAGCTGAATTGCCTATATCAGCTAAATATTTTATTTCTCCAGAGAAATAAAGGAGCACTATGATCTTGTAGTACAAGAGAAATCTACTTGATAATTCCTTCAGGGCAGAGTTCCCTCAGCCAAGTGAAACTGAGAAATGAGAGTGTTAGCTCAATACTCAGAACAAAATACTTCTTCATCTCTAATATATAGGATTTTAAAGAAATATATATCTCTGTGAATCATCCAAGCAGTTGTATCTGGCTTTGTGTGTCGGATCTGAAGTCATTGGAGCTGTTCTCTGTGCAGTCAAGTTTTCCTCTGTGAGCTTTCTTCAAGGAGTTTAGATTTTGGCTGAAGGCTCTGGGACATTTTCTGAATTCAGAAAGCCTCATCTGAACATGAGAAAAAATGTGGAGTGAATTTTTAGCTGAGTCACCATGAAGGGCATTGACGGTAGGGACCTGACATTCGCACCTGAGCCAAACTTAACCTAGCTTGAGCTAGGTGGCTGCTCTGCCTTGCCTTCTTAGTGTTTTTGCATGGGTTTTGCTTCAACCTTAAGCTTGAAACACTGTTAAAGAACTGTTTATACCAAGGATTGTGCTTGCAGCCCTGGAAAGCGTGGAGTTTGTCAAGTGGACTTGAGTAAGGTACCTTCAGGTGGGGACTGGATTTGGAGGAGGGAAGGAGTAATGGCTGCATCCTGGTCCCTGGTACAGAGTGGTCACCAAAGCCAGGCTCCATTTCTCCTGTGAATGCTCAGATTCCCCCCATATTTTTGGGCTACTTTTGTCAGCCACTTCCTCACACCTGGTTGGAGAATTAAAGAACTTACTTAGTATCAAGCTTTGGTTTTAAGCAAAGTACCATCTATTTCCCTGCTATCTTTTCCTTAAAAAGCATGACATGGTCTTAATGATGAAATGGAATGCACAATTGTCATGTCTTTTTTGGGGGGGTGGGTTTACTAGACTTCAAGGTAAAAGAGAATCATTTGCACCTGCACTGAAGGCCTGATTTGTGTCCTGGCAGCATGGGTACCCCTGGAAACTCTAGTGAATTGTCTTCAAGGGCTCAGTCCAGCAGTGTGCATCTGAGCGCATTGCAGCAAGCTCCTCTGGCTTGTCCAGAGTGTGGCACACCTGGCTCCGGAGATAGCTGTTTGAGCTTGGGTGTACCGTTTAACCTTCCTTGCCTTAATGTCTTCATCTATACTCCATAGATGACAGAGACTGAATCTGGAGTGCAGGAGTGGCTTGTGAGCAACCTTGAGTCTTTCTCCAGCAGGACTCAAAGCACAGTGACCCTCAGACTGGATCATGAGGGAGTGTGGGACTGCAGCCCTGGACAGACAGCTCAGGAAGCATATCCAGGCCTGACTCGGAGGGAGCTGCAGGCTTTGCTGTGATGTCAGCCACCTGCAAGGCTCAGCCAAACCCCATCAGGAACGTATTCCATCCAAGTGCCAATCAATTGCAATACACTCCAGTGGGTCCCACAACAGGTGTCTCATTAACCATCCCTTACCCTCCCGGCTTATCCACTGACAGGCACCAAACTCACACTCAATCACTGCCTAATCACAGCCAAACTGCATTAACAAGTCATACTAATTACCAACTTCTAACAGTCCCCAGTTCAGAGGCAAAATACCTTATTCTTTTTAGATGAAAATGGCTTGTGATCTTTCAGAAAGATCCATAATTAGGCTCTTTAAAACTAAGGGTCCAGGGAGAGGGCAGGGGAGAAGCTGACAGACCCAGCGTGGCTATGGTCCTGATAGTGCCCGGTGTGAGGAGGTTCTGTTTGTCTTAATTCTGTGCCTGCTGGGTGGCCCACAAGGGTCCAATTAGCTCGTTACAGATGCTTGTGTTGCTTCCATGCTCTCATCTCCTCCCCCGACCCCCACCCTTTTTCCTAGGAGGGATAAACTTGTAGCACAGATTGCAGGCCTGCAGGCATCCAGAGATCAACAACTCGGTTTCTGTGATCCAACCCCTTGTGAACCAGGAGCAACATTTACAGAATCCCTAATGCCTGGGATGATGCAAAAAGGGCTGGTGGCTGGCATGGGGGCTGGCACACTTTGGAAACAGCCAGAAAGCAGACAGTCTTCCTAAACTAGATCAGTATAGTTGACTGGCTTTCTTTTTGGCCCCCTTTAAAATATAATTTTGGATCACAAGAAAATTAAGATGTTGATTGACACTAACTCTTCTGCTGTGTCACTTCATTTAACTAAAAAAAATTGTTTCAAAGGCAGAGAGATAGACAAACACACAAAGAAAAAGATCTTCCAAGTGCTCTTCACTCCCCAAGTGCTGTTCACAAATAGAGCTTGGCCAGACTGAAGCCAAGAGCCTCAAAGCTCATCCTGGGCCTCCCACATGGGTGTCAGCATCACCGGCTGCATTACAGGGTGTGCATGAGCAGGAAACTGGAGTCAGGAGCAGAGCTGGTATTTGAACTCAGGCATTTTGAGAAGGATGTGCATGTCCGAAGAAGCACTTAAACGTCGCACCAAATACCCCTATCATTCCACTTTTTTTATTTGAAAGGGATCCTGCTTGTAAGACATATTCTTTGACAAACAAGTATAACAAAGAAACCAAAACAAACATGCATTCATTTATTACCTTGAGCAAAGGGTGTTATTCTTGTGATCATTTTGGGCACACTAGTAATAGAGGGAGGGCTTATGAAAAGAAACAAAACAGCAGCAAAATATGACAGAAATTCAAATTCCTACCATTGGATCTTTCATTGTTAGATGAGAATGAATGTAGTGCAAATATCAGAATCTAACCTACCTGCAGTCGAAGTTGTTGGAGTGAACCAAACCACATGTCTAAATACACTGAGGCCCTCTATACCCAAATGGATTCAATGAACCGTGGATCAATAATCACAAAATATTTCACCTATGCTGGATATTCCCAGACTTTTTTTCTTGTTATTATTGCCCAAACATGCAGTGTAGCAACTATTTCCACAATGTTCACATTGTATTAGGTACCAAACCCCCCCCACAGGTAGTTTAAAGGAGTGTGTGCATGACTTTTTATGTGAATGCTGTGCAACTTTTATAAGGGACTTGAACACCTCTGGATTTTGGCGTCCATAGGAGACCTAGGGCCTGTGCCTTTGGGACACTGAAGAATGACTGTATTTGATTTCTCTGCGCTCTTTTGGATGTATGAGACTGGTTTAAGGATCTGTAGTTTATATACGTTGAGTTTGCTTTTCTTTTTAAAATGCCTTCTGTAAGAATGTTTCATAACCTCCACATCCAGTCAGCAAGGATTTGCACAATCTCACATTTTCAGACATGCAACCCCGCTTGCTCAGATTTAGTTTTTTGGATGGAAATGCAAGTTTTGCAGGCATGAAGACTTTGAATTCTTGGAGATTCTTGAGATGTTACATAAATTATCATGAAAGTATTAGAAAAAAGATTGATCTTGCTGCTCAGAAGCAAATAAACTTGACCAATTTCCTATGCTGCCTGTGTGGCCTTTACAAAAGGCTAGGAACCATATCTAGAATATTGGAATATTGATGACCTCATAGTAGTGTAGCAGAAGAGAAAATGAACATGAAGGCCCTTTGTCTGTGCTGGCCAGTTATTAGTTGCTCAAGAGCAGCCCCTGATGCTTCCTTCATCTTTGAAACCAGAACTCTTTGTTTAGAAGTGCACAGAGTGGAACAAGCTTGGCAAGCAGCAAGAGATCATAAATGGCAGACACTGCGCTGGAGGGAAACACCATACAGAGTGCTAAAACCTGGATTCAGGGATCACCAGGTATACTGATGATCCCCAGGACTTCAGAAGGATCATGGAATATCAGGAAGTCTGATTGCGGTAAGAAAATCTGAACTCTTAAATTTCTACTGAAATTAAGTGATCTAAAGTTCTTTCAAGCTGTCATGAGTCTGTGAACCTGCAGGGGACTTTGTGTCTTACGATTTGCTTAGAATTTTCTGACCAGAATTTTCTACTGTATAACTGTGGAAATTTCTTCCTAGGAAATGAATCTCTGATTCTACACTAGAAGCCGCTAGGAATATAAGATTTTCCTAACAAAAATTCATTCTATAATTGTTCTTAAAAATAGCATGCTGTTCTTCTCCATGTTCAAAGAACTTCACGAAGATCAATAAGGTAGAATTCATCAACATTTAACAAAGGATCCAAATGCTACAGCTCCAACAGCTCAAGGAGCCTGTTGTCAGTGTGCGAACATGTTCTTGTGTTGATGTTGACAGGGTCAGGGCATGATAGGGCCTCCCCTCATCACTGAAGTGATCAGAATGGCATTAATAAAATACTGTGAATTTTAGAAGGAACTGTAAAATGAACAGCCTAGTCATCTCCACAATTAATTCTACCTTTTACTTTTCAACAAATGACAAGTTTGGTGGTTCTGAGTGTTGAGTGATATTCTATAATTCATTCATTCTTCATATCCAATCCACCTGGCTTTCTTCCCACCCTATCAGATACTGTGCAAGTAGTATAGAATTGCTATTGTAAGTTTAATTCAATAATTAATACACATCGAGTTTATCATAAGCCAAAATGAATAATGTCTTAATACTTACCACATCACAACTCTAGGATTTTGTGTAGGAACCAAAATTTTCACCCCAAGCTACTTCTCCATGAAGGGTTAGTGCTCACATAGCCTAATTGGTAGTATAACTTGCCATCTTGGAGCTGTTATCATTTAGAATCCAAACCATGGTGCAGCAATCATAGTCGTAGAATGGTGGAGAGAAAAACGCACAGCACTGGGTGGCTTGAAAAATGCTCATGTGCTACTAGTTCTGAGACGTGGGTATGTTTTCTGGGTCTTTCATTTTCCATGAAGGAAACGAGGGTGCTGATGATGTCACTTCAAGAGGTCCACCTATGAGAGTGAGTGAGAAAGAGAGAGAGGATAGACAATGTTTTCAGCCTCTATCTTTCCAAATGCCCTGTCCACCATGGCACAGGTGGTTTCTTCACACAGAAGGTGAACAGACGTTGCTAAATACTCAGGGGGGTAGCTGAGTGTACAGCTTTTCTAGATTCCCTCTTTGATGCTCTCCTGTCTCTGGTGCCCTGTCCTGCGAAAACTTGTCATCCTGGTATTCTAAGACTCTCAACTTTTCCTCCCAGACTTGAGATATTAGTTCTCTACACCTGAAATCCCACATTTCTTGGACCATTGCCAAAGTATTCTCTATAGTAAGTAAGCTGAGAACACTGTAAGATTTTCTGTATTTGTCCTCTTCCCTGTGTTTCAGTGATAATTATGTTTTACTGTCAAGAGAGATAAGGGGATCCAATGTACAAAGGAACAAGGATGAGGATGGCAGCAGATTCTTTGTTAGAGACAATGAAGCCATAAAACAGTGGATCATTTTGAAGGCCTTGAGAAAGAATGCTATGGACTGAAAATTCTTTGTAGCAAATGTATCTACACAAGTGAAGATAGATTTTTTAAGAACTATAAAATCAAAAATAATTAATCACCTGCAGATATGCCTTGTGGGAGAAGCTAAGGGAGGTTCTTTAGTCATCAGGAATATCATTCCAAACTGAAATATGCATTAATAAGAAGGGGAAAAGAGCTTAAAATGAAAATTAATTGTGTAATGCAAGATATTTTCTTACTATTCACACAAAAAATTTTGTTGACTTTTATTTATCAGGCAGAGAGATGGAAAGAGAGATCTTCCCTGCGGGGTCCCTCCCCAACTACCAACAACAGCTCAGAGAACCTCAGCTGAAGTGTAGTCACCTATTCAACCCACATTTACCATGTGGATGGTCAGTTATTTAGTCCACATCCCCCATGTGGATGGCAGAAGACCTAACCATCTGAATTGTCACCTACTGTCTCTCAAGGTATGCATAAGCAGAAAGCTGGCATTGGGTGAGAGCTGGAGTTGAGTTGAGGCACTCTAATGTGGGATGTGGCTATGTTAACTGTAGGTAGGGTATCCTTATTCCCACATGAAGAGGCTCCCAGATTCAAATCTGCTTAGCTCCGGCCAGTGGAGCTCCATTGCGCCACTTTGGTAGTGAACCAGAGGATGGAAGGAAGATCTTTATCTCTGTCTCTCCCTCTCACCATAAATTTGATCTGCTTTTCTAACAAAAAAATAAATATTTTTTTTTAAAATGCAAACAAAAAACTCAATTACACAGTCAGTAGACTGGGTACCACGTGTTAGTGATACTGTGATCTAGCCAAAACTCTTACATACTGATAATTGCTTTTTAAAATGCAACAGTTTCTTTAGAAAACAATTTGGTAGTTTATTGTGGGAGAAGTGCCTAAGAAGATGAAGAGGGAGAAGTGGGAGGAGCCAGGTAGATGAGATTACTGAGGGGCAAAGGGAGGTCGTGGAGAAAACAGACCTCTTCCTCACCTGACTTACAATGTTTCACAGGTATTTCATCATAGTGGTTTCAACAAAATGCTATGACTTAAATGTGAATACTTTGTAATTTTAAATGTTTAAATAAACTCCTAAAATATTCATTTAAAATGATACATCTTCTTGTTGTTAGTCCGAGGTCCAATGAGGCTTTTCAATAATTTCTAAGCATCTCCTGGAAACTAGATACTCAAAAAGATAAGAGTGAAGGAAGAGTTAGTCTTCTAAAGCGCTTTTTATCACTTTAAATAAATCTATTGTCCTTTTCTGAGGCTTTTGTGCACAGTGATTCTGTCCCAGTTACTCCTCCCAGTAGTCTTGATTTCTTTTATATATATATGTAATTAATAATAATGTAATTAATAATATATATATTATATTATATATATTATATATATTATATATATGTATATATATATTATTAATTACATTGCATTATGTGACACAGTTTCACAGGCTCTGGGCATGCCCCAACCGCTCCTTGTACCCTCCCCACATAGGGATTCCTCCACCCTGTTGCTGTATTACATTTTTCTCTCTTTTTTTGGATTACATTGCATTATGTGACACGGTTTTATAGGCCCTGAGATTCCCCCCCCCCCATGGTGTATTCCTCCACCTTGTTGCATTACCACAGATCAAATTTAGTTGTGATTCTTCCATTGCATGCATCTACCAGGCAAGAAGTCCAGCATCTTATTGTCCAGAAAAGCCCATCAGTTTCTTGGGGAGACCGTCTCTGGTCCAAAGGTAGAGCCGGCAGAGTGGTTTTGATAGTTCCACAGAACTGTGTTGCCACTCTCACCACTCCAGGCACGATGCGGTCGTTGGAAAATCCACTGATTTATATAGTCCATCATATAGTCTCCATTTGCCCCGTCTTTTCACTGCCAATATATAGCTGAGGTGGTTCATTGACCCGTTCTGTCCTCTGCCATTTGACGTTTAGCGTTCGGAGACCTAAAGCTCAATTGGGGGGATCCCAGAAGAAACTTTGTGTGAGGTATTCCCAGACCAGATTCCTGCATGCACCAGTAAGCACAGGGCCGGGCACAGTCCATTGCCCCCATCAGTTGTTGGTTGCAGTTGCTGGGTTGGTTCCATTTCCATCCCTGTTTTCCACTGGAGCCAATGGGTGTTTGCTGTCCCACCCAGCTCTGACCAGCACATACTGGGCCCTCGCGTAAACCAGTGGGGGCTGCAACCCAGCCTAGTCAGAGCGACCCACAATAACCCCAACCAGGCCCGCCCCCTACCCTGGCCTGCCAGCTTGTGTGGCAGACTAGTCCAGTCTGTCCCATATCCCCTTCTGCTCTCATACATGTCAATGGGTATTAAGACGTTGTCCCATCTATCCAGCTCAACTATCTAGCCTTCACGGATGTTGGTGGTTGTCACTCTGTCTAGCCACCCCAGCCCCCATTCTAGTTCTCACACCCTTCAGTGGGGGTGGTAACCCAAGAGGGGGCTGTCCCCATTTCCCTCCCAGGCCACTCCCACTCCCAGATTATGCACTCTTCAGGTGGTTCTGTGGTTTAATCTGACTGAACTGGCCCCCAGTGCCAGCTTCTGCCAGCTGATACTGTAGTAGCCTTGATTTCTGCACTGAGAAACAGAGTGACTGAAGCCCTCCTGTTGGGTGATGTTGGGTGGATGGCACATGGGCTCTGCAGTGGATGGTTGTGCCAGCCCACTGGTATGCAGCCGTTCTCAAGACTGAGAGGAGAGGAAAGGGATGACATCATGGGTCCTTCTTCTCTTTGGCTCTGAGCACAGGTGCCAGCAGGGCTGCATGACAAATCAGGTGTTTGTGGAACTGAAAAACATTGTATCAGTGATGGCTGCACTAGTGGCAAATGGATTTTTTTTAACTCTTGGGCATAATACATTTTTGTTCAGTGGTGACAGCCCATGTCCTCTAGGGCTGGAGTAGCTCCTGCCGAGATGTTTGCTAGCATTTGCTGTCATCTCCACAGGTTCCATGAGCCCTGTGAGTTACTCTCACTGTCCATGTTTTATTCTTGACATATCACTCTTAGCAGCTTGATTGGATGATATTCTGGTTAACATCCAGCAAAAATGACTATGTTTGAAATGCAATACACTTTGATAATGGATTGAAACCTGACAGTATTTAGTAGCTCAATGGAAGGTGAAAAGGTGCTGAATTTATGTCAAGACATTTTTTTCCTTTCATTTTCTGTGCCACCAGATGTAATCCTCCTTCTGCCACTCATTTGATCAAATATTTCAAAGTGCCAGGCAGGGCTAAACTAGCATGTGGTATAACTCAGGTCTAGTTGGAAATGTACAGCATGGGAACCTCGGTGTTCTTTGGCTTCAAACGTCCTTCTCAGACTGCTTAAGCCGATAGATTAGTTATAGTGTATGAAAGGTGGACATTCAGGCTTGAACACATCAGGCTGATTAACTGTCCTGGGCCTTACTTTGAAAGGAAGACTCCATAGCACTTATTAAATATTTGTGTAAAACTCTTGAATTTTTTCCCAGAGGTTTAGACACATGAGAAGTACAAAAATACCTATACTTTCATTTACAAGCATTGTTAAAAATAACTTACTTATTTGAGAGAGAGGGAGAGAGAGTCTTGCATCCACTTGGTTACTTCCCAAATGGCTCAAGTCAAAGTCAGGGGCATGTAAGTCCATCGTGGTCTTCTATGTGGGTTGCAGAGGTCCAGGAGCATGGGTCTGCTTTCACTGCTTTCCCAAGTGATTAGCAGGGAGTTAGATCTGAAGTGGAGCCGCTGTGGATTAAACTGGTGTTCCTTGACATTGCTAATGTCACAGGTGGCTGCTTAACCCACTGCCCCACAATGCCAGGGCCTCACAAGCACTTATTAACTGAAATCACTATTTGTTGAGCTAACTGCCATCTCCATACTCAGGCATTGGGATGGACCGATCTCCATCTATCCCACCTTGATAACAGCAACATGAAAATCAAACTTTTAAAAAAAACCCTTTCTTAGCTAACCTTGCCTTTCTCCAGCCTCACCTATAGCAAACTTCCTCAAAACAGCTGTCTGCATGCTTTTGCTGTAATTCCTTGTATCCCATTCTTCCTCACAGCTAGTGATGGTCTCTTTTCATGCTCTAATGGGATGACTCTTATCAAGACCACTTCCGGTTCCTGCAACCATTGTCAGTTGTCAGTTGGCCCTGAGTGTCATTTGATGAGCACTCCTCATCTATGACTTGGGTTTTCTTCTACATCATGAGTTTCTCTTCTTGAGTCTCCTTTATGTTTCTCTAAACTCTTGCTTTTCTTTGTCTAGACTCTGTAACTCAGTGTGACTTTCCGTCTTTGGCCCTCTTTTCCATCTAAATTCTACCTGTTTATGCTTATTATGTTTTCCTCGTAGAAAACTTTTCTGCAATCCAGTTTGTCTATTTTGCTGGCACCAGCGATCACCTACATCTCCCTTCAAGAAGGTTCTTGCCTTTCACCTCCAGGCAGAACATACACCTGCTGGCCTCCAGCTGCAACACTTTTAGTGTCTGCTGTACTCGTTGACTTGAAGCCCTGCTCCTCTCGCCCAGTGCCTGGCCAGTGAATGAAGACGGCGAAGATACACACATCCGGCCATTTCTGCCCAATGAGGAAATGCCCTGACTGACAATCTTAACTCTGAGGCACCCATCGGAGTTGGCCGAAGCTCATCAAATCTCTATCACTACCTACATCTCTCTGCCAAATCCTGCTTGTGCCACCTGTTTAAGTTGCTTACATTTCTCTCACTGCATGGCGATCTTGGTGTGGGTAGGCTCTAGTTGTGTAGTAGAACCCATGTTTTTTTGAGGTTTAAGGTCAAAATTATGATCACAGGAATCAGGTTTTTCCATGATTCTTCTAGTCACTGATACTGTTTTCTCCACTTGTGCCTTTTGCCTGAATATTTCTTCCAGGAATGTAGCCAGCTCTTACATTTTCCACTGGAGCTCCTTCTTTTTATACCTCATACTGGCAACACATACCACACACACACACACACACACACACACACACACACACACGACCTCCTCTGAAGGCTGTATGCAGATGGTTGATTGTTCTCAATCGCTGTGGGCTGCCTACCTACGTTGTCTCTACAAAATGACCTATTTATAAACTTGTATCTATGCTTGCCTGCCTGGTAGCATGACTTCTTTGTGGAAATTTCCACTTTTGCAGTCTGTCTCTGTCTGGATTTTTCCTCATTACAAACCTTGACAACTCGTCCCCTAACCATCAACATCTTGCCCCTAAACCAGTTATTGTACATCTTAATTAAAACTAAGTCACTATGTTGTAATAGATCCTTTCTTGCCTGGTCATGTAATCATATTATAAATTCCGATGTATTTGGAAAGACCTAGGAGTATTTTTCAGAAATTCATTTTCAAATTTTTCAGAAATTCATACTCAAATAAACAGTAACTCCTTAGAAACAACTGCATTCATGTTGAAACATCACCGGATGACTCGGCTCTGTCTCAGCAGCCCTCCAACAAGTGACTGCCATGGATACATTTAGATATACTATCCATCTCCTGCATTAAAATTGAACAGACTCAAGGGTTATGATGAAGTCAATCAGGAATTCTGGTGCTCATATTCCCCTTTGAGGAGGACATCCTGTAACACTCCCTTGAGTGCTGCATCAGTGGATTCCACAGCTATTTCAAGCCTGCAGTGGCTTGGTAGGACTCCCTTCCCAGAATGCTCTTGGTGGGGCCCAAGCAGATGAGGACACCTGCCATCTGCACTTCAGGAAACCCGATGATAAAGAAGAAAGCTGCTGCCTGTGCTAAAGATTCGCAGTCTCATCAAACTGCACGAAAGTGAGTATTGTTCATTTTTCAAAAGGCTTTTTAAGCAACAAAACCACTAAAGTATCCTCCTCATGAAGAAGAAAACTTGAGTGGGCTTAGTCAAGTATTAGTTATAGTTCTCCAGAAAAAAAGTAGAATACCTAGGAGACAGGTAGATGGAAAGAGGACAGGTAGGTGTATAGACAGATGCATAGAGATAAAAAGATAGATGATAAATAGATAAACTGGGTCATGTTATAACAGAGACTGACAAGTCCCATGGTGAGCTCTCTTCTAGGTGTAAACCCAGGAGAGTTAGTTATGTGGCTCTTGTCTATGCCTGAGGACTTGAGAAGCCAATGAGCCGACATGATAAGTTTTCTGTGTGGGAGAAGAATTATATTCCAGCTCAGGAACATTCAGAGAGAGTCTGAATCATCCCTGACCCTATGTTCTAAGTACGTCTTTGATGAATTATATGAAGTCCTCCTGGGGAGAGAGATCAGCTGTAATTGTCTACCAATTCAGAGGTTAACTTCATTTCGAAGCAAATATAGCAGTGCATCCAGAATGATATTTGGGTACTTCAGGTTTCTCTCAAGTTGTTATGTGAAAGAAACTATTAAAACTCCTCCCCTTTTCAACCTGGCACCCATACACATCTTAAGCCATGCTTCATCTTCAGATAAAAGAAATATGAAGACATCATTTTATCTATCTTGATGCAACTATCTTTTGAACTGTGAACAGTATATTAGCCTTTTCCCATAAGAGTAAGTAAAGCTCTTAAGTCACAAGCCCTCCTCTCTTCAACTCTGATAACTTGACTGGAATTTTAGACTATTGGAAATATTTAATATATGATATATGTGACATGATAATGTAATGAAAGATGGATGTAGGCAATTGATGATTCTGTACATACATACATACCTCACTCATACACATGCATATATATGTGCACATATATAAGATTTTTATAACAAGATAAGGAAAAGTACTCATGACAATTAGAGTTCTTAATTGTATAACTGACTATGTTGTTACAACTGATGTTTATGGGCTCTCTTCTTCCACCACCTGTCTTGTGTTCCCTTTGGTTTTTATGAGCACATCATTTGGTTTTGCGGAAGAAGAAATGTCCAAACTTTCATTTCTTTTTTCCTCTCTTGTTATCCTGCTGAGTCAGTGGCATGAGCAATTTGTTGTGGTTGGGTGTAGTCTTAATGTCTAGTTGAAGAGATTCATTATTGAATCTCCTGGGGGATGTATGATATTTTGGAGCTAAGGCTACCAGGCCAGAGGGAACACAATCACAGAAACAGGGAGCAAAACTTTGGCTGATGAGTCACTGCCAGGAGCCGTGAGTGGGGCCAACCCAATTCCCAACTCAATTTCTGGTCAGAGGAGTGTGCCTGTGGAAGAACATAACCGTATCATGGAAGCTGATTTAGATCCCACTCAGTGTTCAAGCAAACTTTTCCCCAGTGGTTGTTGCCTAATGGTTGCGCTAGCTGATTTTTCTCTGAAGTCAGTCACTACAACGTAATGTGAGATGCAGGGTAATCTCGAATTGCATGGACAAGGACTCACGGCTGCACCTCCTTTGCAGAATGTGGTCTTATCATGTCAATGCTGTATGGAATATCCTGATGATGCAGAAGACATTCTGTAAATCTACAGATCGTAATTTTGGTAGAAGAATTGCATGTAGTGAAGGCAAATTCGTATTTAGTGCACCTCTTCTCCTAAGAACTAAGTGATGTTTTTCCATTACACAAGTAGTCATCACTGAGAAGTGAGGTGCTGCTGCAAGAAAAACACAAGTACGTGAGATGGGAGGAGTTCTAAAGTGCATGCACGAAAAGACCAGAGCATCAGGAATGATTATTACAGGTAATTCTGGTACAGGCTTAAAAAGAGTAGACCTAGGGGAAAAAAACTTGTATTTCCAAAGAAGACACCAAGAACTATCAAAGTTATAATGGGACAAATGTGAAGAGAAAAGCCCTTGCTGGTGAGATCTTAGACAGCAACGAGGAATGCATTGCTGGAAACAGAAGAAAAGGGAAGCCTGTCAGTGAACAACCAAGCCCTTGGCTAAGCTGTGCTACAGTGCCTTGTGGGGGAACACAATTCCTGAGAAACGAAATTGGAAATTTAGCATTTAAGGGGATGTATAGTAGCTGTGTAATGGAGACTGTCGTATCTAGCAACATATCATTTGATTTCATGGCATTGTAAATTTCTATTTTTCTTTCTATTGTTGATTTTGTATTATGACCTTTTCATTTAAGGGGATGTACAGTAGCTGTGAAATTGAGGATATAGTGTAGTATGCATTTCTACTTCCAGACAAAGATGGACTTACAATGAAACTGTTCACTATATTTTGACAATAGGATGCTGGACTCTCTGCCATTGTCCATGCCTGCAATAATGGACATATGACTGTGTTTGAAGAACTATATGTTAGTAAGGATATAGAGGAATTAGGTGGGGGGGAGGGAATAGAGGAGGGGATAAGGGAAATGCCAGGAGCCTATGGAACTGTATCATAAAATGATAATAATAATAATAATAAATTTTTAAAAAAAAAACATTAGGCCACGTTACTAACTAGCCAACCATGGATCAGTAGAGAAGGGATGTCAATCCTGAGTGTGGGTAGCTGCTTGACTTCCTGCAGGATCCCCTCCCTTGATCCTTGACCCTACTCAGCTGTAGGGAGTGCCTGAGCCCTCAGAGTATTTCCTTATGCCCTTTAGGAGCCAGAACTCCACTGGATGGTGATTCATACACAGACTTGTCCAAGCTTTGAAACACCTTTGTAATACTGCACAATTGTGCTTTCTACATTTCTCTGTTAGCCGTTTAATACAGAAAGATATACTTGTACTGCCTGTTCTTCAAAGCAAATAGAGTTAGACGTGGAAACTAACAGTCTTCCTTCTGGGAATAATTTTAGTCAGATGATATTTAGTGCTCAGCTACAATACTTAGTGGCACTTGCAGGCAAATTCCCTTTTTGTCAAGGAAGTAGATTTTAATTTTCCAGTCCTAACAAGAGAGAACAGTTTGATCCCCTGACAACTTGGGGGCTCATTTTTATTTCCAGTTGGCTGCAGAGTGAAGAAGGATGCCAGCTCTGGAGGTCCCCTGACGTGGACAGAACCGCCATCACTTCTTCCAATTATAGCTACTATAGGATACCATCGTATGCACCACTGGTTTCTCACTATTATTTTTTTAGCCGGAAGCAAATGAATATATTACCCATGAGCAGCGAGACATGGGGCGAGCAGATCTGTGAGGGGTGGTGATTGGAATTCCACGCATGCGTGGGGGTGGGACTCTCCTTCAGAACTCACTCTCATGGATGATGACATACGAGACAGTCCGGGGAGACCCGTCCTTCAAATGGCAACATTCTCTGCACAAAAATTAGATTGCTCACGCTGACACAGAGGAGGTGACGGCAAATTGGAGTGGCCCCTGAAATACCAATTACGCTTGTATTTACAAAGCAAATTAAATCCACATCAAGGATGTTGTTCACACCAGCCACTCCAGCTGTGGATGACCGCAGTGCAACCCCATGTTTGGAAACTCATGAAGAAATGCAGACATACATACACATTGGGTACAGCTTCCTTTCTCCCCCTTTTAAATTTTATTTTCAATCCATATGAAAGGCATCATGTCTTACGTAGCTAGGTATGTTGTTTTATTGTTACTGCACTGTGATTCAGCTAGCATATTCTATGCCTGAATAGCTGTTATTCATAGCCAAATCATCATTTTGCGCAGGCGATTTGCAGGTGGATTCTCTTTGTCTGTCAGGGCAAGGCTGGGGCAAGGCTCCCAGGGCTCCTGGAATGCATGTGTTGCTGGGCTCTGGCTTCATTCTGGATTTGCACTGTTCCTGAAGACAACAACTGGGTCAGAACCCCCAACATTAGCCTAATGCAAATTCTATACGGATATTTTCCAATGCAATCTTTTAAAATAAAAAAATTAAATTACGTAACCATGTAATGGAAATTTTTATATTAAAGGTGCAGTGGACTCTGTCAGAAGACAAAGGAGGGTAGCTCTGTGAAGGCAGATTTTCAAAGAAACAAGAGAGGCATATGGTGACTCTTGGCTGAAAATGCAAGGAGCCCTGGTGCAGGGGAAGGTCGAGTGTTTCCCAGCACCTCACGGAGGGCTTTTCACAGCACTGGATAATGAAAAGGGCTGGATGGGGTAAGATTTCCCTCCTCATAATGACACAAGAGCACTAGGCTCTTTGAAATTCCCTGAGTATGTCCTGGAATGCTAATTGAGCGTTTGGATACCCATCTAGTGGGGCGTTTATCTGGGTTTGCAGCAACTCGGTGGCAGATTCAGCCTCATGTCATCAGTGCAGCAATCCTGGAGTATTTCTCTGAATTACAACTCCCTGGATCGTAGGACCTGCAGTCAGCACAAGATTTTTTCTCTCTTGTCCTCAGATTTTGTTATCTTTCTTTCTCGAATGTCGCATGAATTGGTTCTCCCATCAACTTTTTATTCAGAATGCTCCATCGAACCTCTGCATTTGTTCTTTGCTACTATTTTGCGATACTTGTGAGTAATCATGATGACCCTGAAGCAACTTATGTCCCTTTTGATTCATGCAGAGTTACATCATGTTTTGTAGGAGTAGTGGTGTGGGAGCCCCTGGATCCTGCGGGAGTGGGGCAGTTTGAGAGTCATGGCAAAATCCAGTGTAGGGCACGTTGCAGCTTGATAGAAAAATCACATCCTCCTTGCTCGGCCAAGGGATGTGTCCTCACATTTCTGTCTGCTCTATGTCTGTAGCCAGCACACATTTTCTGAGTGTGGACATCATCCAGGCGTTCTGCCAGGCATCAGGGATACAAAGACAGAGGAATCTCGGTACATAAACCCTCATGACACAGTAGACAGGCTTGTATTTTGAGATTTCTAAAGGAGTGACTGTGATTATCTGTGTGGTCTTTGTTACAGAACGCAGATGCCTAAACTGGCAGAGGCTTAGCAGAGGGAGGAGTTGGGATTTTCTGTTGGAGACACTGCTCAAACTGACTGCATGTCCTTGAATCAGGGCTGAGTAGGGTAGAATGTCCCAGGCAGAGGGAAGAGAATGAGTAAATGCCAGGGATGGTACAGGAGACTTGAATGGGACCCTTGGCTTCAACCTGGCCCATTGTACACCATCAGCAGAATGTGCTAGAAGGTGAGAACTTTCTGTCTACGTGTTCCTCTGCCTTGCAAATAAGACAAACACTGGCTTTGTTTCGAGCCCATGGTGGACCATTACGGAGCACTAAGCTTTACTTAGCACGGATCTTTGTCATGGTAAAATATTGCATCAGAATGGAATTTTCTGTCACTTTTACTTCCTTCTGCAGCAGTTTCTCTTTCTCTCTCTCTCTCTAATGGAATCTTAAGAGAGCTTCTCTACAAAACAGAAGAAGTGGCACTTTCCTGCTTGAAACCACATGAACGGCTATGAGTTACCTGAGTTGTCTTCTTTTGCTCTAATTTTTTAAAATTTAGTTTTATTTATTTGGAAGGAAAAGAGAGAGAGGGAGGAAGAAGAAGAAGAGGAAGAGGAGGAGGAGGGGGAAAGAAAGAGGTGGAGGAGGAGGAGGAGAGATCTTCCATCTGCTCGTTCAGTTTCAAATGACTTCAAAGGCTGGGACTAGCATCAGGGATTTAGGCTGATCATGTTAATCATGCTTTGATTCAGGCAAATCCCAACAGCTTGGAACTCGGGATCTCCCATGGGTACAGAACCCCAAATACTTGTGTCACAACCCATGGTTTTATCTGGCTCGTCAGCTGGGATGTAAGTGAAGCAGCAGAGGCACAAGCCAGTGGCCATATCGGGTGCCTGTGTCTCAGGAGAGATTCTCCCCTGCTGTACCACCATGCTGGCCGCAGTTCCCTGGAGCTTATGGAGAACTGCGCTGGACCTATGATTTTTGTGTGCAGCTATTTTACAAAATTCAGGGGAAAAAGGCTAAGAGCTTGAACTAGGCTGGTGAGAACAGGACTGGGGAAAAGGAGATGATTTGAGAAATAATGGGAAGCCTACTTAGGTTGGAGGGAGGTCAGTTGTCACTCAAGGATAGGGCAGCCACATTGGCTGGTGAGGGAAGTGGATGGCACATCAGTGTAAGGGCAGAATTAAGTGATGACCTAGAAAGAAGGGAGAGGAGGGAGAGAGAGAGAGAATGGAGAACGGAGTACTGAGAGAAGCAAAAGCAAAATAATATTTGAAGTGATAATGAGTAAAGATTTCCTCTTAATGTGAGACAGCTTAGCACAGAGCAAGGAAGCTCAGAAAGCATCAGGCAGGACAAATGCCAATAATAACAATCATAATAACCTATGCATTACAATTTTCAAAGCACAGAAAGTTAAAGAACAGCTCGCCCATAGCAGAGATGTCAGACTTGGGCACGACTTCTCCTTGGGAACTCAAACAAAGGAAAGCAGAGATGAAAAGCATAACATGTTTCACCAACCTAGAATTTTCTACCAAGTAAAATTATCCTTCAACAAAAATGGAAGGATTTTGTGTCCAGTAGACCCATTTTAGAAGAAATGTTAAAAGGAAATTAGATTGGGCCCAGCATGGTGGCCTAGCGGCTAAAGTTCTCGTGGTGAACGTGCCAGGGTCCCATATGGGCACTAGTTTGAATCCCGGTGGCCCCGCTTCCCATCCAACTCCTTGCTTGTGGCCTGGGAAAGCAGTCAAGGATGGCCCAAGGCCTAGGGACCTTGTACCTGCATGGGAGACCTGGAAGAGCTCCTGGTTCCTAGTTTGGATCAGTGCAGCACTGGCCATTGTGGTCATTTGGGGAGTGAATCATCAGACGGAAAATCTTCATCTCTGTCTCTCTTCCTCGCTCTACATATCTGACTTTGCAATAAAAAAACTTAAAAGGAAAATAAATTGATCAGAGACTTTGATATACATAGAAAAGGAAGTCTGTCTTAGAAAGAGTAAATGAAGATACGAAACTGTAATTTTTTGTTTTTCTTTCTAAAATTTTTTGTTTTATTAATTTTGTTTTGACTATAAAGAACAGATGTTATGTTTTCTCACAAAAAAAATTATCAGGAGACAAACCATAGTTGCCCTTTTCCCTGAAATCACACTCTTTTGTTCCTTGAATTTTTGTCACAGCATTTTTTGTTTTGTATATATAGTTTTAAAAGCATAATGCTATTTTCCACTCTGCCTTCTCTCCTCCTTATTATCTTTACAGTTGTATGCTTTCAATTTTCCATATAATCACAAGCTTAATCCTTGTCTAAATAAATAATTCAGTAAATAGTCAGTAGAGAAAGTGCTGTTCCTTGACAGTAGAGCCAAGAGCTATAGAAACAAAATCTCTCAAAATACTCATCTCATTATGGACATTAGAGTTTTTTGTGCTCTGTATATCAGCTACGAGAAATCGGGGAAATCATGCTGCTTCAGGTATATCTATTTTGCCTTGAAAAACAAGATTTCGTTATTATTTTTGGTGGCTGAGTAGTATTCCAAAATGCAAATATACCACAATTTCTTTACACAATCATCTGGCTTGATTCTTTCTATATCATAGCTATTGTAAGTTGAACAGCCATAAACATGGAGACATAGATAACGTTTCCATTTGCTGATTTCATTTCTCTTGGGCAAACCCCCTCAGTGGAGTGGCTGAATCGCATGGTGAATCGCTTCTCAGGCTTCTTCTATAATGGCTGTAATGTTTAGATTCTCATCAGCGTTGTAGTAAAGTGTCATTTCTCCACATCCTTGCCAGTATTTGTTTCTCTTTATTAATTGATCTGATGGATGATATTTTTTGAAAGTGATAGCAATGTTATATGCAGTTATATATACATATAAACCTATATATGAGGTTTCAAAAGTTAAGAAAAAATTAAATACGAAATAAATACTTTGGTGTTAAAATTTTTGAAATTCATGTATATAAGAGGTTTTTCAAAAAGTTCATGAAAATGTGAACTTTTAAGACACAATATATGAATTTCAAAATTCTGTTGCTCAAAAGTCAATTCATTTTGTAATTATATTTTCCATGAGTCTTCAAAATTAAAATATCCTCATGTGCTTACACATAAGAAACGTGGAAGACAGGGATCGGGATTATTTGGCTTGGATAAGCAACTGCCGTTCCAGTATGGTGTTTTTTGAAGTTAAAATTGCTTAGTCAGAAATAGATGTGTCAAACTGAGGAACTACAACTTCAAAAGTGTAGCACATTTTTCAAAAGTATTAGTGATGTGTTAAGTAAGTAGAGAAATGAAATCATGTGATCGGCTCAATGACAAACATCAAAACTGGAAAAAGCGTGGAGGACATAAGTGGGAACAAATAACCGGGATAATAAAACAAAAAAAAAAAGGTAGTCGTGGGACTGAGAGATGCAGGGAAATTCTTCTCTTAATTTTATGAAAAATCCTATAGCAATAAATACCACATGGGTGAAAGGAGAAATTTTGTGAGAAATTAAGATGTATCGTGAACTAAATGAAAATAAAAATACAGCTTATTAACATTTGTGGGATACATTGACAAAGGAAATGAAATGAAAAAGGCAATGACAACATTGTTTAAGGGGAAATTTATACATTAAATGCTTTTATTAGAAAAGAAAAAAGACCAAAATCAATAAACTTAAGCTTTTACCTTAGGAAAATAACACAAAAGATAAAGTTAATTCCAAGGTAGACAGAAGAATATTAATAATAAAAGTTAATGCAAAAATAAATGCAAATGGAGACAGTAAATCAATAAAGAAAATCAGTACATAAAAAATCATCTTTGAACATACTGATAGAGTTGATAAGCTACTATAGAAGTTGACTGAGAAAGAGAGAAAGAAAATAATTCCTATAATGTCACATTGGAAAATAAAATTAGATGAATTTGAACTTATCGGTGATATTTTAGCTACAACACCAAAATCACACTCCATTTGTGTGCTGCACAGTATGTTCCCTCCAAGTTGGTACTGGAATCTTCGTGCCCAGGGTGGTGGTGGTGTCTCGGCCTGGTGGCACCAGCAAGAGGTTGGGTGCAGCGAGGGATCATTAGGTAACGGAGGGGATTTCTCTAAGAAGAACGGAGTAGCTTTTATGAGATTTTAGTTCTTAAGAAAAAGGGGGGGAGGCTGTTGTGAAAGGCACAGCCTGGCTTTTCCCTGCTTGCTCCAACATCCTATCTTCCTACATGATCTCTCCCTCTAGTAAGCCTGTGTATTCCTTTTCAATTTTTCAAATTTTCATTTATAGTTTTTCATTTTATTTGAGAAAGAGAATCATCCGTCCACTGGTTCTCTCTCCAAATGCCACCAGGTTGAAGCCTGGGGCTCTGAATTCTACCCAGACCTCCATTGTCAAGGAAATCACGTATGGGAACTCTCATTTGATGGCTCCAGTGTGTTCATCAGCAGGAGGCTTCACTGAAAGCAGAGTATCCAGGACTCACACCAGGTACTTTATATGAGATGACAGCAACCCAAGTGGCAAATGAACCACTGAGTCAAATGTCCAAGTGAAAAAGGTTATCTAATGCATGATTCCAACTCTATGATAGTTTGAGAAAGGTGAAATAATGGAGCTGGTGGAAAGTTCTGTAGCTGTCAAGGGTTAGCTGACTGGGAAGAATGAATATTGGTACAAACCAGAACATTGTTGTGTTAATGAAAACTCTCAGTGTGGTACTGGTCAAATCCGACACAAGGAACAGCACCAAAGTGGGCTGTGACATACACTGAGGGCTTGGAGTGATAATGATGCGTAAGCGTGCCACTCTGTAAGTGAACGTGGGAGACAAAGAGGTTGTCTGTGGGGAAAAGCTGCATTTATGGGAAACTTCTGTACCTCTCAATGTTTACATGAACCTAAAGCTGCTGTCAAAATGAAGTCTGTTTTTAAAATATTAAAAAAAAATCATTCTGCAGGCGACTGGATTTATGTGAGGAGATGGCTGGTTAGTGTAGAAGAGAAGTTTTCAGGGTAACCTCGATGCCAATGTGTCGCTTATTGACTGCTGCTGAAATCTGGGACAGAGAGAAAGAAAGAAAAAGTGAAGCATGAGAAAGATGTGGATGATGAACTGCAAATTTCTCCGGGAGGATGCAGTTCTCGCTGGCACTTTCTGCATTTCCATGGCACTCTCTGGACTGATTGAAAAGCATTTCTTCAGTTGCTATTTATCTGTGTCATGATCAGAGTTTCTTTCACCTGTGGTAAATTTAGAACGAGTTGAGGAGGTTCAAAATGACAAGAAAAAAAAAACAGCAAAAATTTCAAGGAATGGGGATAAATGGCAAGGGTAACTTGCCTAGCTTGAATGTGGCACATGGCATCATGATATTTTTAAAGTGCTTAAAAGAAGCCAAGCTATCTTGATGGAGAGAGACCTCTCTCACAGGACAAAACCGAATGTGCAGGTGGCCAATAGCGACAGACTAAACATTGTTTTTAAGAAAGTATTAAGGGAACCCAAAAGAAAAACAAATTTTAAAATAGCCAAAATTAAAGGCAAGCAAGAACACTTCTAAATAAATCATCCATCATCTTGATTCTCAGAAAAATGGCCATTGACTTGGCAGGCACACAAGAGAGCATTTCTTCTATTTGTAAAAGTTGAAGTGATTCCTCATCATGTTACTGAGGTTATTTCCTCTGGCTTGACATCTGCAATTGGGCAAGAAGAGTGTCTGGGCTCATGAAAAGTGACTGAGAGCTGTTAATTCTATAAGTACAGCAGTAGGGTTTGGTCACTGATCTGCACCGGTCAAGCAGAGAGGAGATTTCAACACGTCGGAAGTGAAATCCAAATGGCCGAGTGTCAGGCCTGAGGATCCCGCCAGTGCCTGCACATGAAGCAGCTTTGATGTGGCTGAGGGTGTGTTTTTGTACTTCCAACAGCCTGCGGACTGGAAAGCAGCAAGGTATCGAGTTATTTATCCAGCCCAGGAAAACATTTTAAGAGCTCTATGAGGGTTCCATTTCCTATGGCCACCTGTCCCCTAAAACACATGTAATAAGGCCCAGATGCTGGATCCCAACCTGCTGACCCTGAGACTCAAAGAGAAAATATTTCACTCATTCCTCAGCACATCCTTGGTTCATTCAAAGCTAAACTTTCAGGCCATATTTTCTGCTTCAACCTAATAACTCAGCTCTGGTATTCCTTCTCAGTGACCCTGGAGTTCCGTTTGGTCACCGCAACACCTGCTCCCAAATGCATTAGGAGTGCCTAGATTCTTGTTTTAAGTATCAGTTTTGTTTTCTTTCCTCAGCCTGAGGCCATCCTTTGACCGCTCGGATGTGGAGGGGACGTGCTTCTGTCCCACTGCGGACTTCATGAGTAGCTTAGGTTTCCCCATCAAGTGCTTGTCGATGGCGTTTCAGACACAAAGTATATTGGTTCATAGATTTTTATAAGTTTACACAGCTCAGAGTTATAAGTTTTGATTTTAGAACATATCAAGGGAAAGATTCCCCCAAGTTTCATAAGATGATTTATGCAAGTAAATAAGTTTGTTAGTAAGTAGTTTGTTACTTCTCTGATTGTTTTTTGAATGTTAACGGGGATGTGATGCTTTAGCAGTGCTGACATGAACACTACAGTTCAATCAGGCACTACTCAAAAATTAAAGTGGGGATCTAAGAAAGCATATGAATAAAATTACAAGGGGGTAGAATAGAGTTTTTTCTCTTTTACGTTCAAAATCTTTTTAAGTTTAAAAATCTGAAAACACAGAAAAATTACCAGTCTAATGAAAAAAATGTAATGATACCAAGATTTAATGTGCATGTGTTTATGGGGGGAAGATTATAAGCTTGTTGCAGTGTGAATATAAATAGCTGAAATCAGTTTACTTCCCATATGAAGTTATTTTCCCACATTTATTTATTTTAAACACTAAGCATCTTTCTCCTTTTGAAGAAGTCACTAACATTCTCCCGGGGTTGGAGAAGCTGTTGATTGTCAGGTTAGCATGTGGTTTCATATGCATATGAGAGAGGAGAGGGAGAATTTTTAGAAATAAATGGACTTATGGGGAAAGGTAATCGGAGCATAAAAACAATGTTAATTCTTAGGATTCCTAAAACAGCTTAGTAAAAGTACACAATTTCTGAGAATGTCTCCGTGATAAATGAGAGTTTCTCCTTGCGTCAATCCAGTGAGAAGATTTAGGAACCACTGCTCCCAGAATTGCCATATGGTTTAGATAGTGATGGTAAATGGAGGCCTTTTAGCTGGGAGAGAGAGGCGGTCAAGGGGTTAAAATAACCATCTCCACATACAACCTGTCTGGAGCTGTTTTCTTCTGTGAAGCTGGGGGAGGCATGGCCAGAGCCCCCGAACCTAGGCTCAACTATCATACTTCCCTCTAACTCCAGATAACACCAAATAAACCCTTAATCACACAAGAAATCACTCAACTTTTACTGCTCCTCCTGCTCCCTGACCCGCGTGGGCCCCTTTCATTTCCCATGCTCTGGCCTCCTGGCCTCTGTTGTTACAAGCCCTATCACCTGGCCATCACGTGCCTGCCAGCTCCCGGATCCTGTCTGGTGTCTGGTTTCTTCCAGGTTACCCAGAGTTTACAGGCTGGACTCCTGGTTTCATCCTTCTCTGCCCCCTGGCAAAGCTGTCTGCCTGGGGCACAAACATCTTTCTTCAGCTTGGGGCTTGTTCTCCTACAGCCACTTGGATATTCCAGCTACCGCAGGGAGACGTTTTCTTTTCCCACCAGAGAGGTGAAACATTTCTCCTACACTAAGCAACACACTTAAAATAATGCCTCACTTGGCAATTTTCCATGTGATTTCCCATCTATAGGTAGAAAACCAATAAAGCATTCTTCATGAAGCTAAATAAATGCACAATTTTTAACAGAAATGAGCATCCAACCCTAAAAAATTTCTCATCATCTCAATGGCCACATGTCCTGAATTCCCTTCACTTGCACTCTTCATTTGCTTCTCTCTAGCTAAGACGAGGCTCACTGCTCTTGGTGCTGTCCGGCATTCTGCGCATCACAGCACGGTTCTTTCCCACCAGAGGCTAGCCTACAGCTCTGCCCTCTAACATGTGGAGGCGACAGCATTTGTTAACGACCTGGACCTCCGCAAACAAGGCTTGGAGTTCAGTGTAGCACCTGTACATGCTGTGAGGAACCAAGTTGATCTGTTAAATTCTGGAGATAATATTCCTCACTTCCGGGGTTATTCCAAGGATTAGTGAGATTTCTGTGAACATCCTTACATTACCCTGGAAAAATAGCAAGTGTTCAACAAGCGTCACTTCTTGGTTTTACTATGATGAATCAGTTTTCTATTGTTGCTAGCCTTTAATGTTCTATCTCTTTGCCCCCTATGTGTCAGTGATGGTTAAACTAAAGTAAAACGGAACATACAAACACATACACACATGCACGTATGTCAACCCACCTCTACAGACACATGAACTTACATGTTGGTGATAGGGGAATTTGTAGTATGATGCGGGAGCTGGATAAACAGCTCTCTAAGCTGTGATGCTGTGGTCTTCATATCTGATTCCAGACACAGGGCAGACAAATGGGGATGGTGAATTTTAAGTGGAAGTTGGAGCCTCTAAGGATGAAACAAAACATGTCCTGCCTCTGACTTTGATGGTTTTGGTGTCCTTCAGAAACAGATCTTCTATTATTATGGAACTAACTGTGGCCCAGGAGCTGGAGGAGCTGAGGAAGACCTTGAAGAGCAGCTGTAGGCTCAGCTGTTGCCTCACACCTTTGAGTCAGCAGATCCGCAAGTGCTTGTAAGTAATCCGAAAAAGTACTTCCTCTGGAGCCACCTTAAAGTTGCTGATTTGCATCTAAACCAGGAGCTCACCAAGAAAGGGAATTTGGGGAGACACAGATCTGAGCATCCAACAAAGCCACCATGACTTTCTTCAAAACAGCCCAATGCCTCCCTTCCCAGTTTCCATTAGAGGATTAGTTTTCTTGTAATTTTATTATTTTATTCTGTTTTAAACACTGTTTACATGTTTACATGTTACATACATCCATGTGGGTCTCTGATTAGGACAGGGAGGTTCAAGGTATTGAGGAAGTTTAATAGGACAAATGTTTCATTTCTTTTGTTTCTATATTTGCAGTTGGGGGACGGGTGGGGTCACTCCTTGCTGTCAAATGACATCAGCACCCATGCATGCTCATTTGATGACTTCTTAGAGACCCCACTGTGGGAAGAGTGTTCCAAGGGTGTTACTTGAGTGGTTTTGCTAGTTCTGAACCGGTGTCGGCATTGCTGCACGAGGACTGAGAAAATCTTTTCAAGGTCTATTGGCTTGCATAGACCACCTTAGCACATCCATGGGTCCAGCAATATATTGCAAAGCTTGACCAGGAAAGTAATCCAACCTCTTTTGATTTCATCCTCTGACAAGGTACTCAACGTCCTATACTGGCCTAGATGAGCTGGCTGTCACATCCCCTGTGTGCATCTGAGCATGCTGACCACTGCACAGGCATCAGCAACCGAGGAGGCCCAGTCCTAACACATGCACTCCAAGGTTGGACCACATATATTGTGATTTTCCCTGTTGCTGGGGTTTGAGTCCAGCTATCTAGTTGGACATTGCCCAATGAAACCTTGCCTTGGTGACCTAAGATGCGACTCTTATGTGTGCCATTCAGCATAGGATCAGGTTCTCTCCATCAGTTGCACTAGCTAACACAGGTCTTGGTCAGTTCTGCTCCCAGCCCTACTTCTCAGGTGAACTTATGGGTTCTGTGGCCTAACTGAGCCCAGAACGCCACAGGTTTTATCTTCATGTATACCAGAAGATTCCACGGCCTAGTTGGGGTGACCCGTAATGACCCCTACTAGGCTGGCCCCTAGTCCCAGATCCTGCACTTGCCAGAGGGTACTAATGTCAAGCCTGACACAGCTTTCACACAGTCCTGGCACGTGCCAGTGCGTGCTGCAACCTAGCCAGGCTGCCGTGCCCCCATTCTGGCACTCATGTGTGCCAGCAGGTGTGGCAACCTAGTCTGCCATGGTGCACGTTCAGTCTCAACTCTCACTGGTGGGTGTTACAGCCTAGCCTGGGCAGGCACAGCCTATACCCTGTCCTGGTTCTTGTTTTTCCAAGCAGATGTTGTGGCCTTGCCTGGCATGGCCTACTCTCAGCCCTGACTTCTGAATTCTCCAATGGGAGCTGAGGCCTATTAGGGGAGTTCATCAAGTTCCCCTACCAGGTCCAGAATCTCACCTGTGCTGGCAGGTGTTGTACCTCTGCCTGGCAAAGTCTGTTCTCATCCCTGGCCTTTGCATGTGCTGGCTGGTACCTCAGCTCCTGTGTGTGTCAGTTGGGTTCCTGTCAGGGATGTTCCATGGTCCAGCCTTGCTCAGCCCATCACCACCCTTAACTGTGCAAACGGTTATATACTGCAAGTCCCCTTCAGAATCTGTCCCAGTATCCTGTTTGCTTGCGTTATGGTGGATGCTGCAGCCTAACTCAGCCAGAGATGCCATCCAGCCTTAGCTTCTGGGTGTGCCAGTGAGCAGTGAGAGATGCTGTTTATCCCAGCTCAGGTTTCCCACAAGAGAGCATTCCTTGGCCTGACCCAGACATGCCCTATGATTTTCCCCTCTAAACAATCCTGTTTTAGCTCCCTTGCCTGCTTGTGTGTGCAGTGGCCAGGTCTGTGGAAAACACCAGAAGTTATTCCTCCCCTGTGAAACATGCCCTCAGTTTCTCTCACTGCAATACATCTCCTGATCTACTTTCCTGGGAAATCGTAAGTCCTCCACTTCCCCCTGCCTAGGGAGTGGGGTGCTGTGTCCTGGTATAGCTTTCCATGACTTCCCCACCTTTCAAACATATCTTTTTTCTAAAAAAAGAATAGGCAACTATGCTGGCACACTGGTATAGTTAATACAAATTTGGCACTAACTAGGCCCAGAATGCCTGCCAACTTTGGCTGCTTTTCTTCTAGCAGTGTAACACTTGCCTAGGTATAAAGCAACTTAGGCATTTCCCATAGCTGGGGAAAGAGTTGATCTTTGAATGAATTTTTACATATTAATCCCCCTTTGCTTTCCATCCATCATCTTTCTAGATGTTTCTTCAAAGACAGATTCTCTGTTTGCCTCACCGTTCATACCCTGATGCCACGCAAAGCTACACACAAGCACAGGCCCCCTTACTGCTCTGCTAGTACATACTCAAGGTGATTATGAAGATCTTCTCAAAATACAAAGGAGCATTTCAGTTTCTGAAACTGTGGTCTCTTTATTAATATTCCTTGGAAACAATTCTCCATTCCAGATTTTCCTATGACCACTCCAGCTCCTCCACCCCCAACGTCTATAAATCAATCATTTTTAAATCCACTGTTTTCTCTCTTCAAGACCTTCCAACCCCAAGCAGTGCACACTTAGCAGAAGCCTTGGAGGCACATGTATATTCTCCTTTTCTAGGGTCAGAACGGAGGCTTTTGTAGTGCTTTAATTCTATCTGAAATCTCCTGCAAAGCTGGGAATACAGGGAGCGTGAATCAATGCTTTTATTATGTCGAGACAGTTACGTTTCATATTATTTATACCAAGAACAAGCAAAAAGACAAAAATGATGTTTCCCTGTGTGAAAATCTCTTCTTCAGTTTGCGAAGTGGTGCCCATCCCAGGGTTACTGGGCTGAGGTCCTCTCTCTCCCCCCGGCACTCCTGTCGGAAACCTAATCATAGTAGTTACCCTTGGATCTTGGTTTCATCCAAATGCAGACATTTCTGTATCGACATTTCTGAGGAAGAAAAGATTTTCTTTCTTTCATTTTGTATTTTGTTTTTGCACTGCAGGAGCCTGGGCCTTGCCCATGTGCACTCTGAGAGTCCTTTCTCTCTGTGATAATGCAAGCTCCCTCTTTGATGAGCAGTCCCAGGACTACTGTCTTAGTTTCCTGGGGTTGCCATGACAAATGACCACAAACTGAGAGGCTGGAAGTAGCAGAAACTTCACTCAAGTTCTATAGGCAAGAAGTGTCAGCAGGGCCACGATCTCTCCATTGGCCTCATGGGGAAGCCATGGAAAGTCTCTTCTGTGACTTAGTGGGGGTGGCGTGTGGCCGTCTCTGCCTACCTGTCACCTTGCGTGTTCAAGTCCTTTACCTTTCTCTTGGAGGGACACTGAACGAATTTAGGGCCCACCTGGATCAGCCTTGTGAGCTCCCCTCAGGATCCTCCATTCATTCACTTTGGCAAATGCTCTTTTTGCAAGGACTTTCACGGGTCCTGGCCCTTTCCATGTGGGTGTATCTTTTTAGGGAGCCATCACCCAACTCAGCACAAAGCCCCGAAGTGACCATTGTAACACAGGGGAATTGGTCAGGACTTCCAGGTTTGTGAGTGCTTGGGGTCTCTTTGGGCTCATTCTCCTGAGGTCTGTCTAGATTACTGCACACAGAAAGTGTGTGCACACCAACCCCAAGAATTATGGCTCAGTGGGACAATGGCAGACTATGACTCGCGCTCTCTGCAGACCTAATTGCTCCCAGACCTGTCTTCCTCGAGGCGTTCCCTCTACAGTCCTGTGTATGTCTCATTGGTTCAGGCTCTCTGAATGGCCCGGCAGTTATGTTGCTCCTTAGAATAAAAGACAAATAGAGTTTAATGGTGATTTAATGTGTTAAATCTCTTCCACAAAGCATGGGTCTTTAGGCAACTTCTTTAAGCTTTCATTGAAATTCAGAACTTGGAAGGAAAAATATTTTCTGTGGAGTGAGGGTGTTGGTAGCTGGCTATGGGTGCTTTTCAAGTTGCTACACAAAGGCCACTTTCTGCTGTGCCTGAGTGGACAAGTGCAGCCTGATTGCTTCCTCGGAGACAGGGCGAAGGGTGTGGGATCTGTAGGCAATTAGACCTGCATCTCACAGCTGTGAGACTCTAGGAGAACGAGACTTCTTCCCTATCCGAGGAGGATACCAAAATTCATAATGCCAAAGGCAATCATGATGGAGGTGTGGCCTTGTAAAGTCAATGTGATCCACCGAATGGGTATGTGAAGTGCGATTTCAGTGGGATTGTTTGGGGGTGGTCCCTGGCTCTACTTGGCCTGGGTTGTTATTTCCAATAATTCCAGAAAGAGTGATGCATAAAGTAAATAGAAAAGCAAGATTTACCTAGAGTGAAAGTATCCAGAAAGGAAAAAGTACAGGCAAGCTCAAGAGACAATGAGCTGGGCCCAGCACGGTAGCCCAGTGGCTAAAATCCTCACCTTGCATGAGCTGGGATTCCATATGGGCACCGGTTCTAATCCCAGAGGCCACATTTCCCATCCAGCTTCCTGTTTGTAGCCTGGAAAGCAGTTGAGGACAGCCCAAAGCCTTGCGACCCTGCACCCACGTGGGAGACCTGGTAGAGGCTCCTGGCTTCAGATCAGTGTAGCCCTGGCCGTTGCAGCCACTTGGGGAGCAAATCAGTGGATGGAATATCTTCCTCTCTGTCTCTCCACCTCTCTATAATCTGATTTCCCAATTTAAAAAAAATCTTTAGAAAAAGAGACCATGAGCTGATCCCAAGATGTGGAACTCTTTTTTTATGTCATCCAGAGACACGGGATATGGTGGCTGGGGCAGGACTTAACTATATTTTTGAAAGTGGAAAACATTGTCACCTGCTTTTGTGCCTTGTGGAAATCTGGGAAATGCCATGGCATCAAATGGCCTCGGCAGTTTTATTATATTGGTATGAAGGACATTGTGGGACACAGCCTGCTGCCGTTTTGATGTTTCTATTTGATGCTGGTTCTAAGTTGCAGCATCACTGAAATTTGGTTTGCTACTACATAGAAGGTGGGATTGGGACATTGCTAAGAAAAGGGGACTTGGTGGTGAAGGGAGGAGATGGCGATTTAAACAGTGAGTGCAGGGCTGCTGTGAGGTCTGGCCCACATATGCAGAAATATGATATAATTAATGGTGTAGTACCTGTGAATATTCTTTGTAACTGTGAAGTGGTTCCCAAAGGTAACGGACCATTGTTAACATTTCTGGGTAGACATGAGTGGTCAAACACTTGGGCAAGTTGCAACATTCTAAGAAGGCGCAGAATGGTAGTGGGCAGGTCGATTTGGCCAGAAGATACAGACTGGCCAATATGGTCCAGATGTTGGGTGGTGGGACCTTGAAGGTCATCTAAAGTTATGCTGATTTTTCAAAGGTTCATTTTTTTTTTTAAATTGTAAAGGCAGAGTTTAAACAGAGAAGAGTGAGAGAAACAGAAAGAATCTTGCATCTGCTGTTTTACTCCCCAAATGGCCATGATGGCTGGGGTGTAGCCAAGTTGAAGCCTGGGGCCAGGAGCTTCTTTCAGGTCACCGAAGCACTTGGGCCATCTTCTACTTCCCCAGGGGCGTTAGCGGGGAGCTGCATTGGAGACAGAGAAGCTGGGGCATGAGCTTATGTCCACATGGGATGCCAGCATTGCAAACAGTAACTCAACTTACAATGCCACAATATTGGCCCTGATCCCACCCACTGTATAGATGAAGGCCAGAGGGGTGAAGGTTTTATACCATCTCCCACCTAGACCTATTTCTCTGACTTCATTATTTTAACAGCACTTACGGTCAACTTCAAATACCTAGTTTATGAATTGGTCTGCCCTCCTGCCCTCTGCCATTCAACCTGGCTTGTTGGCCTCTGGACATGCAGTCACTCTGACTTAGTCTCTCCAGGGCCCGAGAGCTACAGACATTGCCAGCAGCACACGATGGGCCTCACTGCAGAGGTGGGCACCCGATGGGCCTCACTGTAGAAGTGGGCATATGATGGGCCTCACTGCAGAGGTGGGCACCCGATGGGCCTCACTGCAGAGGTGGGCACATGATGGGCCTCACTGCAGAGGTGGGCACCCGATGGGCCTCACTGCAGAGGTGGGCACCCGATGGGCCTCACTGCAGAGGTGTTCAAGAGCAACGTGCTCCGTGCCTCTCCAGGGGACTTGCCGATTCTTGTACAGCTTCTCTTTCAGGTGTGGCACTTCTCTTGTAGGGCTGTCTTCTTGTTTGATCTGGCCTGAGACTTCTCTGAAAGGCTAATCCTCAGCAGGCTGCTAGGAAATGAGCAGAGACTGTGCATGCCGTCAGGGAAGAGCTCTGCGAAGTCAGATGTTGGGCTGGCATCTTCATGGTTTTATGTCGTGATCCAGCATCTGACTGGCCCAGAGAAGACCCTGACAGAAGTCCGGTCAGCAGTGAAAGGGTAAATAAAACAACTTCAGTAGGGTGTTGGTTAACATATAGTACAACTGTAAAACAATTGTTCACACTATGCATTGGTAGTTCTTCAATACAGGGAAAGAGAAAGGACCAGTAAGGGCAGTAGAGTGACATGAGCCCATGGTGTGTTCTGTCACTGGAAGCCAGAGTGCCGGACTGGACTGTTTCCATGCAGATGGGGACAGTGCAGGGGAGCAACTGCAGCTGCTGTGGGGATGAGCAAGCCATCACAGAAAGAGCAGCGATGCCCCAGACCCGACGCTGTGAGGGTGACAGATGCCCTCCCTACAGCGCTCAGATGGGGTGGACTCATGGAGTCCAGATTTTAAATTAGATTCACCTGAGCCCAGTCACTGAACTGTCATCCTTCTGATGGAGTAGAAAGGGGGTGGGGGGCGTGACGGAAGGAAATCTTTGTAGCTGAGCCTACCTGACTTTCCTCAGTGGGAGGCATATGAGTAGTGTTTCGTGTTAAGGAGAGGTAGTTCAAATGCAGACTGCTCGGTGCAGATCTCAGAATTTGGGAGGTGTGGCTCATTCCTGTGGACCACTCATCTTCCCTTCCTTTGATCTATCACTTGATGTGGAGAAAGGCTTTTATGTGTGATTCCTCTATAATGGGTAATTTAGTCCAACCCATTATGAAAAAGTAGGAAGTCTATTTCTAGTCCATTCGCTTCTGTTATTCTTTAAAGTGGCTAGGACTGTATTGCTCTCATATGCTATAGGCAGCTCCAACATTTTTTTCTTGGTTGTTTATAATCTAATTTTTGAGCTGCTTTTAACCAGTTGGAAGCTAGTTAAGTTGTAAATTAAGCAACAAAATAAGGATGAAGGCCCGGACCCTGCCAGCAGGCACATTTGTGTGACGAAGGTGACGCCTAGGGATTACACCAGCACATCAACTAAATAGACTTTGGTTTCTTTATAATTGAAATTGACGTATTATCACTCATGTTCAAGCTGCATTTCCTTTCTGGTCATTTTATGCAGTGAAGCTTATGCCTTCAAAAATACTCTTTTGCTCTCTGCTCAAAACCTGAACATTGTGTTTTTTAATTAATTTCCTTGACTACCTTGCAAGGAGTCAAAAACAGAAGCTCTGATCTGAAGCTTGGGCATAACATTATCTGAACGAAGAGGCTGTTCCCAATATAGTTCATCAAATTTGGGTGAACAAAGCATGATGACTAACTTCTGGGTCTGCTATTATTTTAAAATGATTTTAAAAGTTTCAAGCTTGGGGAAAAGATATTGCATTTACATTTCTCAAAGGAAATACTATGCAAATTGATATTTCTCTGAGAGAGAGTATGCATTAAAGGAGTAATCGGCCAAAGTGCCCTTTGCTTTTGAGATAAACACTGCATGCAATTCACTTTTATTGAAGAGGGCTTAAAGTGAAGAAGTTTAGACTATGTGTGTGACACTCCGGTTAAATTACTTCTTGGTTTACCCATATCACACTTCAGAGTTACGGACTTTCGACCCAGCTTTTTGTTTGTGTCCCAGAGGAGGCAGCAGGTGCTGGCTCATGCTCATCCTGCTCCATCTCTCTGGCTGTGGGTGGGATTTTGGGTGTGAACCAGAAGACACAAGATCTTGCTCCATCTCTTTGTCAGATAGAAGGAAAACATAGACAGAAATAGACAAACAGGAAAAGGAGCAATTCTGTCTGAGATTCCAATTTAATTGGAGAAGCATGATGAGACATCAAGGAAGCTTGTGATCTCGAATGAGATGGAAGAGATTCTGATTTTTTTTTAACTTAATGTAACAAGAACATGTGTGATAATCGTGGATGAGTAACATCTGAGACTTTACACTTACCTTTTGTTTTGATGGCTTCTTACCCTAAAGTAGAAATCTCTCCAAAGGACTTCTTAAGGTTAAACGCAGTGGAATTCGGTTCATAGTATTTGCAAATGAGAGCCAGGATGTAAAATGAGCAGTGGACATATATATACCGGATATAAAACCTTTGCGTAACAACTTCAAGTGAGAGAACAGGTTACCTGTTGAGGAAATGCATAATGAAGTCTTTTACCCTCCAGTGTTGAAGTGTTCTCTTCAAAATATATTAAGCATTCTTATACATCTTCCTCATCATTAAATTAAAACAGGACAAGCATTTTGTGCAGGGGTCAAGTCAGTACTGGGGATTTCTGCAAGTCATATTGGAGTGCCTGTTTCAAGCCCAGGTCCCTGCACATCCAACCCAATTTCCCGCTGACGTGTGCTTCTTGGAAGACAATAGGTGATGCTTTAAGTACCCAAGTCCCTTCCATCAATATGGGAGCCCTGAACTGAATTCACTATTTCTGGCTTCAGCCTGGTCTAGCCCAGATTTTTGTCACGTGGGAGGCGTGAAGCAGGTGGCTGATTGATTTCTCTCTCTCCTCTTTGAAAAATTTTAAAAGGAAGATAAAAAATCAAAAATATTTTCAACTCCTTGCTGTTCTTCAGGGTGTAATTTTTGTGCAATCTCCTAACACACCTAGTTACATTACACCATGAACATGGTCTTCTTCCAGCTCCTTCTCTTCAAGCTAGGCTGCAAGGTTCACTCTTTTCATAAAGGAAGAATAGTCAGAAGACTGTCCAAGCCATGATTCCCAGCGTGCTCTATGGGAGGGGGAAGCTTGGCTTTCCCAGGCTGGCAGAGACTGGGAGAAGCAGGTGAAGGAGCAGCTGAGGCGCTTGACTCACTCAGCACCAGCCCTCTGGGCAGGAGATTGGTCTCAGAAAAGCAGGAAGGCACAGTGGTTCCTGCCTCAGTATCCACAGATGTGTGAGAGAAGGCAAACTTAGATCATCGGGAATTTCACAGGCTTCAGCTATGGTGATATTAACTCGGTCCAGGATATTGTTAGAGTTGATAAGTTCTGGTTTCCAAGGAACCAAGTTCCAGGCGTGGTTGAGTGAAACCAGGAGGGTACATATGGCCCAAATTATGCAATCCTTCTCTACCACCCTAGTTGGGGTGAAGGGGTGTGGGCTGGGGCTGTGTGTGTGTGTGCATGTGTGTGCATGTGTGTGCGTGTGTGTGTGTGTGTGTGAGAAGCTTTTGTATTTCTTCTTTCCAGAGGCACAGCTTATTTTCTTTTTCCTGAATGTGTCTACTTGATGTCTTGCTTCCAATGAACAGTCAGGGAAAAGTGATTGACCATTCAAGGTTTGGTTGTTAAGACAACTGTGGCCTCTCTCTTGGCTGTGCTGGCTGTCTTGGATTTCTCACTCTATGAGAAACAAGCTGTGGTCGATCATTGTGAATATAAATCCCTGATAAATACCAGTTGCTAGTAGGAAACTAATGATGCCTGTTCATTTCCTGGTAGGGCCAATGATCTTGTGGTCATTTTCCCCTTGTTCTACTCATCAGGACAGCCCACACTCAAGTGAAGGGTTTTAAATAAACTCATATGTACCAGAGAGCAGAGTGCATTAGGGGCCGTCTAAGAGACTTCCACAAGGGCCAAGTTAGTTTAAAAACTATCTTTTAGGGGTGAAGCCATTTTTCCCTCTGGCTTGCCAGAAGAGCTAGCTCTTCATTGAATAGCATTCCTTGGTCCATGTGCTGTGATACTCAATGAAGATCTGGGATCTATTTCAGGTAACAAAATCAGCTAGATGATGTGCCGAGAGGACTGCCCAGAGTTCGGTGTGTTTATATCATAACAACACAGGACTTGTAAATAGTCATCAACTCAGAGCTCTGTCATCTTGGCAAATCTAGAGTTATGTCACTCCATGCTAACTCCAAAGTCAGCATTTCGTGCTTTCTGCATTGATAGGATTGTTCTTGTAATCAAGGAACAGATCACCATGTGGAAAATCATCCACCCAGGGGAACAGTTGATTTTATGGTGTCTGTGCAGCTGCTGAATAACAGAAAATAGAGTGGAGAGTTTTATTTCCAGTTCATTGAGATGGAGAGAGAGAGGGCACCAAACACATCTGGAATATTCTATTACTTAGCTTATTACAACCTTTCAGGGTAGGCTCTATTCTACTGTCAGTGTGGGCCGGGGAATGAGAGTGAGAGTAAGAGAATGAGAGAGAATTTGATTGGGACACTCTACCAGGATTCTGCAAGTTACTGGCCCTTAAAACTAGTGAAAAGATGAATGGCGATAAATAATACACGAGGCAGGTCCTAAGCTGGAGGCCTGTTGTCTCCTGTGGATCCTGCCACTCAAAGTTCTTCTGCACAGCTCTCAGCAGCACATTGACGAATCTTTGAAAGCTTGGCTGCTGGCTTGTGTCCCTCTTATTTTGTCGCGTTCTCAGGGGCTGCCATTTTTAAACCCTCACCTTGTGAACCTTGCTTGCTCTCCAGGACTTCAGTCTGCTTGGTTCTTCAGGACTTTGGGATGCAGATTTGTGAAACACCTACTGTCTTTTCCTTTCGCTGTTCTCAGAAGGAAAGAATTTGTGCTGAATGTGATTTTAACTGGATATACTCAGGGCATTTGCCATAGTAACTCTGGCAGCACATAACTGGCCAGTGCAATCCACCTGTGGGTCGATGGGGCAAGGCTGAGGTCTCGCATCATATCTGAAACACTTTGTGGAGGCACAGTTGCTATCCCAGGGACGCAAGGCAAATGCTGTGGCTGGATTTGTTTTTTCAGGTTTTTGTACTGTGAATGGCCAATGATTCTAGGACTGTAAAGTCCCTTGAAGACATCAGATATGTCTTGCCAATACAGGTGTTGTTTTAGTATGCCGACCACAGAGTCTCAAGAATGAGTTTTTACATGACTTAGAGTGGTAGTGAGTAAGTAGAAATTACATATACCTTTAAGTACTCACAAAATATACCAACATTGTGTCAGTTTCCAGATGAGAGGCTGGCGTGGGGGAAAAGGTATGTGGTTTAGACTTGGGTGGCCTGAGTCCAAGCCTTCCTCTCTGTATCAGCTGAATCAATGCAGGCATATTAGTTAAATTCCTCTTTAGATTAAAATACATATAATTCTGGTAATATTGAACCCACAAGATCCTGTAGGGTACAAGAGTCAGAAGGTGGTGCTTGGCACTTAGCGGAGGCTTGACATACATTGCTACCTCAGGCAGTGTGACACACTAACACCATGGACGCCCTTCCCTGCATTGTTCACCCTTCCATTAATTGATTGCATTTACATGTTGCTCCTGTCTCTCAGCATCGAAGGAGCTGGAAGACATTGATCACATCATGTAACTCCTAGGATCTCAGTGTCTCATTGAAAAGTTTGTGGAGTTAACTACTCAAACTAAAAATAATAAGTAATTAAAACTTCAAATGAGCTGGTTAAGTAAAACTAAGTTTAGAATCAAATCCCAGCTTGATGTCGTACTCCGTGATTGAGGTTTAAGTTAATTATGTGCATTATTTCTCTCACCAATAAAATAATCTGTCTTTCATCCAACGGCAAGCAGATGTGCTTAGTGGGTGCCTGACACACAGTAGGTAGACAGGTCTACAGGAAATTTCAGTTGTACTTATCCCTTCTACTTGAGCTGTGCACTGACACCATATGGCCCTGGTGACACCTCCTGTTCAGAAAGTCCCTTGAAATGCCAGCGGGCCCATGATCAGGTCTCTCTGCATGATGAGAAAGTCATCATGCTAGTCCATGACAGGGAGTAACAGGCAGGATGCTCAGGAGGCACAAGGAGAAACTAGCTCTGCTTGGCACAGACCCTCCATTTTTCCCCTTCCCCTCTCCTTTCATTTCTTCCTCACAGCAGGAGGAAGTTGGCTATGTCAGCATGGTTGGGCACTTTAGGGTCTGGGTAAAGAAAAGCAATGCCACTATGGTCAAACCTGAAAAGAAATCACCAAATGAGGTCAAAGTGCTGGTTGGGTAGAACAATCTAAATATTGAATCTCTTAGTCCTTTGGAAAGTGGGTACCTCGTAGATATAAGGGTACACATGTATATACATATATTTATCTAGAGGACATATGTAATGGAGGCAAGAGTTGTTACCATATAGGGGAATTACTATTGTTACCGTAAAGTGCAACTATTTTTACCATATAGGGGAAAAATGTGGAGGGGATGTTTGGGGGAGGGTAGAAGCAGAAATTCCTGAGCCTAAGGAACTGCAGCATGGAAAATAAAGAAAAATAAATGAAAAAAAAAGTGTATGCATGAAAATCTGTGGGTGAGTTTGTACTTTATGTGTCAGAGAAGGTGTGAGTGTGTGTGAGTGTGCATGCTGTCAGTATGTGAGTGCATGTGTATGCATGTTAGTATGTGTGAATGCGAGTCATGTGTGTGCTTGAACACAGAACCTCGGTTGCCCAGTTGACCTAAGTGTGCGAGTGTGTGTGAGAAAGAGACAGGGAGAGAGATGCCAGCCTCTCTGTCCCTTGAAGAGTTGTCAGCCCCTTTTCTGCCATGTTGTGCTAGCTTACACTGATAATCTGATGACACTGGGCTGTGTATTCCTGCTGTACAAGCCACAGAGTGGCCTCCTGGGAGCCTCAGGACACAGCTGCCCCCTCAGGAAGTCCCTGCTGGCCCTCAGGGATTCTCAGTGTCCATTTACTCCTCAACTTTCTATGTCCTCTGCCTGTGTCCAGAGAGGGCACCTTAGGGCCCACCACCACGTCCTCCCACCTGCGTCCACAGGGGGCGCCCTTAGGGTCCCGTCTTGGCTAGACTGAATGGGCTCTCCTTGCACTTTTGGTGAGTGGAGCTCCAGCTGCTGTGGTGAGTGACACTGTTGGCGTGTTTAATGTCCGCCTTCCTCGCCAGACCCGTGAGTTCCTCCAGGGTGGGAACTAGTGTGATTTATGTGTGTTCACCGTCTTTCTCAGGCAGGGTTCCTCAGTACGCTATGTCATGAAGAGATGGATGGATGGGTGACACCTGAGGGTCAGTGGCTCAGCTCTGAAGCAGGAGTGAGAACAGGCATAAAAGCGTAGTTTCTGATGATTTCTTATCCCTGATTCTCTGCATTACTCTTGCTGGTTCTCATCCTCCTGGGAAACCAGATCCTGCATTGTCCACTGTTTTACTGTTCTTGCCCCTCTCACATAACATGATGGACTGATTTTCTTAAATTGACTTTCCTTTTTCCAGAATAGTAGAGGAATGCACAGAGAGAAACAAATCCGATTTCATTTTCCTGTATTAATTCACCCCTCAGATCAAGAAGAGCTCATGGTTTGTCCCAACGTGGCTGTTTTCACCTTTGCAGGGGGCTACCACTGGCTATAGTGAGGTCCACTTGGAGTGCTAACTTGGTTTTCCTTCGTGGTGGCAGGCAGGCTGTTTTTCTGAGGAAGGCTGCTGGGTGAACTGGGCACCCCTGGGACTCTTGTGAAATCTTTCTGAGGAACTTGTAACTGGTCCAGGAGTACCTGGTGGGATAAGGTAAGGTGCAGGCAAAATATTAATTCTTTTCACGCTCCACCCTTTCTTCCTCCCCCTCCCCAGTTGAGTCAGCTTCCAATGAGGAAAGAAGATGAAAGTATTTTCTTGATTTTGGTCTAAGCCCAGAATCCCATTAAAAGGACATTTTGAAGTGAATCCTTAAAAATGGAGTGTCTTGAGAAAGTCATCAGAACTAAGAAGGAATCTTTTTCTGTGGGCACTCCTTTATTCAGGGTGTGTACTGTTCCTCTCAACCCACAAGGAATTGAGCTTATCACAACTGGGAAGTGCACAGAATGCCACTAAATGTAGGTGCCGTAGCTCACTGACTCTGCACGGGGGAGTGCTGGTAACTGCACCTCATGATGGGACTGGCTCAAGCTGCCCAGCATCAGGGAAGGCGAGCTCATCACTCAGCATCAGCCTGAGACAAGACTTGAATTCCACCTCTGAGTGTTGTTTGCTGAATGGTGATATTTCTTACACCATGGAGAATTGGAGAGATCATTCCACCCAACCATGCTGGAGTGATGACTGTGGAAAACTAGCAGGCATATTTCTTCTGAGGTGGGGTGGATCTTGAGCCCTGGAGAATGAGCTAATCTCCAGGTTTGGGGCAGAGCTCAGGTGAGTCTGAAAATTCTTACAGACAAAAGGTGTAGCATGTGCCATGTGTCCCAGTGGATGGGGCAGGTACACCTTCCAAGAGATGAAATAACCAAGAACTCTGGCTGGACTTGAAGGGACGAATGGGCCTAAGCACTCTGCAGACAGGAGTGGACGCCATGTTTAGGAATATGTGGAAGAGTTTTGGAATGTTGACTAAAATTTTAGTTTTCACACTATAGTGAAATAAGGGCTTGAAACAAAAAGTGAAATCAAATTGCCCAATGGCAGAGAAAGGTAACTTTCTTGCTAGAGTTTAGGGTGCTACGGCTATTGTGTAGTTGTCTCTGGATAACATGTCTCATGTGTACTTGGATGCCAGTTCCAGTTCATGGGAAGGCTTGTAAGCCACACCTGGGGGTCTAAGGGAAGTGCCTTCCAGCTTTGTGCCATCATCTCCACTTGCCCAGATACCATCTGCTTCTTCCAGATAATGCCTTAATTCCCACAAAGGGTGAGCCATGCACCTTCCAGCAGACACATCCATACCAGGTACGGAAAACTGAATTTGTTCAGATGCCAGGGAAATAGATACCCCAAGCCCTAAGTAAATAATTGTGAGTTATTTGGTATGCTGAGTGCAACATTCACAGAGACTCCTGTGGAAAATCACAGAAAACAAAGCTCCATTTGGCTTGAGCCCTCAGGCCGTTTTCTGGGTAATGAACTCAGAATGTCCATCGCAGCGAAGTAGAACTAGGAGCAACTTATTCAGCAGTAGATATCTCCAGTTTATCTTGACTTTGTCCATAGGCACAGATTCTATTCCTTATGATCTCCTTTAATTCAGGGTCAAAACTAGGCAGCTGTTTAGCCTCAACAAAGAGTTCCTCTTTCTCTGAATTCCTATTGAAAGTCTCAGAAGCCATCCCACTGGTTTGGGAAGCTTCCCCTCAACCAGCCATACCAAGCAGGTGCTGTACACGATTCTGCATCCTGTTTGGAGTTGGGGTATATTTCTGCAGTTTGGACTTCATTGCATTGCCTCAGGTGGAACACAGTTAGAGCTCATGGGACAGAGGCCATGTTATACTGATGGACCCTGGACAGGGAAGGAGAGGAACTGGGCTTTCTCTGGATCAACACTGGGTGTACATGTAACCTTGAGATAGCTCTGCCAAGCATTGATGCTTTGTATACTGTTGCTTCGTGTTTTCTCCCTCAATGGAGAGAGTTCAATTGGAACACAAAAAAATGGTCACGTTATTGCTTGTCATCATTTCTTAAGTGTATCATTTAGGGTTTTACATCACAAAGACTATTTGAAATGCCTATGGAAGGAGGAAATATGAGGGTGCTTCAACATGTTCATGGAAAAAATGAACTACAAGAAATGTTTAAAAATATTTGAAATGTTTACATAGTTTTTTCACAACATGTTTTTTTTTCATGAACTATTTGAAAACTTCTCATATGCTTGTATTCTGTATTTTTGCATCAAAATAAGTCATTTAATTCTACTTTTCAGAGACTTTCTGAAGTATATTTATGTATACTTCAATGAATTTAAAATACCTGCTGTTTTGAAAATTAAAATTTTTCTATTCTGGAACAGAGAGGCTTATTATTTTTTCAGATTTCCTTTTCTCTATGCCATTAAACATGTAACCCATATATCAAAAGAATGTCATGTCCATGTCCCCGAGTGTTGATATTGATTCAACTCCATAGAAACATAAAGAGCTGGGAGTTCTAGAAAAGAAGGCCCGTGTGTAGAGATTACTTCTGTGATCAGTGCAATGCCTGTCCTGTTTGAAAATCATTCATAATCTGGCCACTAGGAATTTTCAGAAACAGATGTCATATTAGACACTGACAATTAGTGCAGTGGTGAAGTTGTCACTTGGGGTGCCCACACCGGATTTCAGAGTCCTTGGGGTTAAGTCCTGGCTCTGTTTCTGATCCTGCTTCCTGCTAGTACAAGCCCTGGATGGTGGCAGGTGATGGCGGCAGGTGACGGCGGCAGGTGATGGCGGCAGGTGACGGCGGAGGTGACGGCGGCAGGTGACGGCGGAGGTGACGGCGGCAGGTGACGGCGGAGGTGACGGCGGAGGTGACGGCGGCAGGTGACGACTCAAGTAATTGCCTCTCATATGCATGCCCAATTGGATTTCAACTTTTTAGCTTCAGTCTGGTCTAGTTGTGGCTTTTTGGGAAGTGATTAGTAGATACAAAATCTCTCTCTCTTTCATATACTTTTATTATAAAGTAGACACCATCTTTTAAAGTAATTGTCCTTAATATAAATTGAAAAAGAGCAAGTGTTTTCAAGGTTCTAGAATGAAAAGATGAGAAAAAAAAAAAAGAGTAACATTCTTTCAGCTTTTTCCCAAAAGGTTTAAACATTGTTTTAGGACTTGGCATAAGAGCCCTGAACATTTGCAGAGTTCACAGCTGTTTAGGCTTAAGATGTAATTACATTTAATTATCAGTGTCAGATAAAACACACACACAGGCGCTTGGGCCCACGTGGCCCACGAGGGCGCAGAAAGTGCGGCTGGCTGCAGAAAGTCGCAGTTGGACATGCAGCTCTGGGTCTCTTCAAAGAAGCTGCTTGCATGAGGCTGCTCTGCCCGTCTGTCAGTGGAAAATTACAGTACAGACACCGGTTATAAAGACTGTGAGAAGATTTATGTGCCAGTTCTCAGATTCATTTTGATAAATTGTACCATATCAATATGTAAAAATCTAATAAATATATAACTCTTTAAAGAGGGGTCTTCTCTAATTTTACTGTTTCGGAGAAGAGGTTTGGCAAAAAGTCAGACTGTGCATTAAAAACACACTTTCAAGATGTCTAATAAATAAAGCCTTTGACATATGGCTTCTTAGTGAAAGGCATTTTAAATCATTTTGATAAAGAATCTAAATTAGATCTTTAAATAAGAAAAGCAAGTTCCCTTAACTTATTATTTATAGATAGTTCAAAAATAAAATCTAGGCAGACTGGTTTCATCTTCCTTTCTCTACAAGGTGAATGTATTGTCGTGTTTTAACAGCACATGCCATGAGCCAGGGAATGTTCTCCCTCCAAACGGACGGCATAGGCTGCTTGGCCAGTGTTTACTTAAAGTGCCTTGCAGGTGCTGGATGCTGTGAGAGAGGCATCAGGTGTGCTGCTTTATTCAATCCCCAGTGAAGAGGGTAAGCAAGTCAACGCTGGACCCAGAATGCCTGCCACAGGCCACATGTGTTACCTTGAGCCAATTGTTTGACTCACTCTGCCTTGGTTTGTTTGCTAACAGAGGAGGGCAGTCCTAGTGTCTAATAGAATTACTGTCAGGTTAATTGTGTTTGAATATGCAAAGTGCCTAGCATGGTGCCTGGAACATGGAGAGTGCCAGTGAATGTTAACTCATAGTTTATCTTACTTTATTTAGGTGCCAATGCCCAAGTGAATCCCTGTAGCGAGACCTTTGGCTAGAGAGAGAACCAAGACTCAAAGACCAGGAGTAAGATCCAGCCAGGGGTGTTGTGAGATCAGTGCACATTAAAAGCAAAGTGCTTCACTTGCTTTTTTTTTTTTTTTTTTTTTAAGATTTTATTATTATTGGAAAGCCAGATATACAGAAAGGAGGAGAGACAGAGAGGAAGATCTTCCATCCGATGTTTCACTCCCCAAGTGAGTCACAAGGGGCCGGTGCGCGCCAATCCGATGCCGGGACCAGGAACCTCTTCCGGGTCTCCCACGCGGGTGCAGGGTCCCAAAGCTTTGGGCTGTCCTCGACTGCTTTCCCAGGCCACAAGCAGGGAGCTGGATGGGAAGTGGAGCTGCCGGGATTAGAACCGGTGCCCATATGGGATCCCGGGGCTTTCAAGGAGAGGACTTTAGCCGCTAGGCCACGCCGCCGGGCCCTCGCTTGCTTTTATCTCCAACTTTAGAGTGCCTTCATTCATTCATTCACTCCATCACATTCGCTGTAGATATCCGTAGTACACATGTTTTTATGTTATGCACCACATATGATATATTCAGTATGCTTATCATATACAACATTGCATTAGGATGTGCATACTATAGTTGTATATGCACACTGCATAGTGTGTATACTCTGTACACATCAAGGAATGTGTGTGTGTGTAGACTGATTTATTTTTACCCTGTGCCCTGTATTGGAGATAAAATGCAGCAGAAAAGCTACTATCCTGCTGGACTGAAGTTAAAGTTGAAAGGGAAGTTAAAAAGCCCCAAGAACTATAATAAAGTGTAATCAAGAGATGTGTGGGTCCCTGGTACGGCATGCAGTGCTGCTGTGAGGTAAACACATGTTGATAATCCATTAGGCTCTGCTTACTACAGGAAGAATTCATTGCATTGGGATGATCCATTCCCACAGTATTTTGGATAATCGAGTTAGTACTCCAGTGACGGCAAGGATCAAGAATGGTAAAGCTATTGCAAAACGCAATTCGTCCTGATTGAGGCTTGGTAAAGGAGAAGAGAGGTGCTACAGCCGGGTTAGAGTTTTGCTTCTGTCACTCACCAATTGGATATTTAACTAGGACACTTAACTTTGAAAATCAGTTGCTCTAACAGGCAGGTAACACTCCCATACAGGATCTGTGTATGTTTCAATAGCCCCTCTCCCCACTTCCTGCCTGTGAGTGGTCTCTCATCCTGGTGGGTGCCAGAGCCCTGACTAGCTCAAGGCGTCAGGGTGGCCCTCGAGTGCTTGGATGCTGAGTAATGTGTGTTGTACACTCCCCCACTGATGAGCACTGCTCTCTGTAGATTCCCCCAACCAGGCAGAACTTTAGGTGAAAGAGGAGACCATCCAGGCATTCTTAGAATTTGCTCTTCATTAGGGATAGTTTGTCTGTCATGGTCACCCCAAAGTCTACGTGGTTGGATCAGCTCTTACCCCGTTAGGGTGGCTGAGTTTTGGTCATTGTGTCCTTCCCTTGGTGTGCCTGAAGCCAGTTCAGGAGGGTTGGACTGATTCCTAAGCCCTGCTTCTGCGCTTCGGAAGCAGCTCACTGCCTTCAGCGAGAACATGGAGGGTGCTGCGTCCAAATGAATTAGGGTTTAGTTTTGTAATGAGTGACTGATCCGGGTATTGAATTCAAAGGCAGTGAATTCAAAGCATTCGTCAAGAGGAGGGAAATGGACTACTGCTGGCCTCTACTGAACTGAGAATCCACCGAAACCTTAGAGGAGAGGCTGTGCCGACCTCAGGCCATCCACTGCCCATCGCCAAAGCGGCAGGAAAGAGAGGGTTGGAGGCCGGCAATCGCTCACATGCAAACCCAGGACATTGATTCACTAAGCGCAGTTTAAAACCATTTAAAAATAAATTTTTATTTGCAAAAATGCTGCCTAGTGTCACAAAGGCTTACATCCAACCTATTTGCCATTCAAAATTCATAGCAGAATACACCGAGGAAAATGATATAGCCCTGCCTCTGACATTCATATTCAGGCAGGCACCAAGGGTGATCACTTTTCATATTAAGGTAATCCACATTTGTTTCTATCTCGAGCATCAGAGGAACACAGAACTGAATCCTTGATGAATACATTGTGCTTCTCTCCAAGAGGAAAGACACGGCGTAAGGCAGTTAAATGTCAGGCAGAATTACATTTGAAAGCCTGTCTGAAATTAACAGGATGCCATGAGATATGATATTCGTGACTACCCAGTAACTGTTAATTAGATTAATCACTGAACAGTATGTTGAGCTGGAGGCATTATTTTCATGCCATGAAGTGCAAGGTCAGTTTGCTTCAAGTGCTGAGCACTGACCGTGGGCACTCGGGAGCAGCTCCAGGAGGACGGAGTGCCGTGAAACTACTGCTGCTGCTTCCAAGGGCGGAAAATAGTCTCAAACGTCTTCCGGTGCCTGTGCTTCCTCCACAAACCCACTTGTCGATTAAATTAAAGTCTTCTTCTCAGCTCAGGTCCCCATTTTGAAATGTGTCTCCACGAGTGGTGTGAGGTCCTAGCCCTTCTAAGAATTGAATCACACGTCCTCTTGGAGCGTGATTGCCTTTGACTGCTAATTCATCCTGTATTGATCTCAAACCCATTTTTCTTGCTGTTTACGTGGGGGAATTATCTCATAGTATTCAAATGCTGCCAAGTTTCCGAGGTCCTTATAATCCTTGTACCCAGACGTTGAGCCATCCTTGTCAGGCGCACAAACATCAGACATGTAGACATGATTCCCAATTTTCTTACTTTCTTGCACTTTTTTCTGGTACAAGAAGCCCTACCACTGGGGGAGAGAGAGAGGAACATGGGGTGGGAGTAGGGGGCAGATTTATAAAGAGGCAACTTCTCTATGGAGAAGCTCACTTGATTGTCTTGTATCATGCTTTTTTTCTGTTCCTGGAATCTCAAAAACAAACCAAAATACACATAACCTGAGTCTTGTCGCCATTTTTTGTTTGTTTTGTTTTTTCATCTGAAGTGCAGACAATGAAGAAAAGGGAAGTCGTTGGAATGCCACAAAGGTGATGTGCGTGACCACTCCACCGCAAGGGAGATCGCTGTTGCGGAGCGGGAACTCCAGCCCTGGAGGCTGGCAGTGCCCTTGGGTGCCCTTGCATTCACAGTGTGGCCCCTGATGCTCTGTCCACCTATACAGGGCCCTGAGAAAGAAAACATGAATAGAGCAGCTATATGTGGACCTCAGAAATGTCAGTACCAAAATAGACTTACCCTTTAATTCCAAAAGCCATGAACTTTGTCAAGCTGCCTCAAACATCAAATGCATGCATCAGTGGACCCAAGGGTGGGTTTGCTAAAGGGAGAATGTCCTCTGTCTCTCACAGTGCTGCTTTAAAAGGCCAGGCTGTTTGCCCAGCGATGAGAGCCAACAGAAGAGCTCATCGTTGCATCAGAGTGCCTGTGTTTGATTTCCATAACTGCTCCGGACGCAGTCTTCCTGTGGATGCAGATCGTGAGAGGCAGCAGGGAGGACTCCAGTAGCTGGTCCCGATACTCTTTGGAAGACTTAAGGTTTGAGTTCACTGTTCCCGGGTTTGGCCTTGTCCTGGCCTAGGACATTGCAGCCATGTGAGGAGTGAACCAGTGTATGGGAACTCTTCCTCTCTGACTCTTTTGTTATTTGCTTTTTAAAATGAAATGAAATGAAACCTGGACCTGGGATGGTGGTTTAATGGCTAAATCCTCACCTTGCAAATGCCAGAATCCCACAAGGATGACAATTCATGTTCTAGTTGCTCCACTTCCCATCTAGCTCCCTGTTTATGGCTGAGGGGAGCAGTAGAGGGTGGCCCAAAGCCTTGGGCACCTGCACCCACATGGGAGACCAGGAAGAAGCTCCTGTTCCAGGCTTCAGATTGGCTCAATTCCAGTCATTGTGGACATTTGGGGAGTGAACCAGCAGTTGGGAGGTCTTTTTCTCGGTTACTCCTTCTCTGTAAGTCTGCCTTTCCAAATAAGTAAATCTTAAAAAACCCAATAGCTTAACACTTAAATGCCTGTAACACAGAGAAGTAACAATGTGATTGTGCAAAAATGGAATTAAAATTTTGTCATCAAAAATCCATTATAAAAATTCATTAATCCCAGCGTCTTCAAAAATCCATTATAAAAATATGTACATGGATTTCACAAATTTTTGTACCAAAATAAAACATTTTTACATTTCATTTTGAAATACCCTTGTATGGAGCTATTAACATTTGATCTCATGTGTTAGGATCTCCTCCATCTGTAAGCAGACATTGGGCACCAATGTATGTGACAGAGTTCACAAGCACGGGCCACAATGTCAATGAAATGAAACCTGGACCTGGGGAAAAAAATGTTTATCATGTATTTTATAGGATTTCATATATGGAGCACCTGAATTTAATGTACTTGCCATACAACTTTACTTTATTGAATCACAGTAATTTATACTGTTGCATAAATCATAAATCTGAATAGGAAACAGGGACCCATTTTTTTTCCCCACAGGAAGCTGAGAGAATGAGTTACTCAGCATTTGGAAATGGAGCCAGGTGCCTTATGGGATGGTAGAGGGCCAAGTTGGCTCTGGGCACAAGGCTCATATTAGGAAGGGAAATGAAAGTGAACCTTAACCATTACGCTTCCCAGTGGGACAGTTTTAGAAGCAAAGACGGGAGAGTGAGGAAAGATCTCTCAGGCCCGTTACCCACCACCTGATCCTTAACAGAGGTCTTATTGAAAGCACCACTTCAATGGGATTTGAACCTGTGACCTACGAAATGTGAAGCTGTTCCACAGTCTGAGCTCCTAGAACAGATTTTGTCCTGGTGAGTGGAATCCAATTGACCAGGACTGGCACCTGACCAGGACCCTGGGGAGAAATGTTATGTTTTCATTGAGGTGGAAAGAATTGGCAAGAGTAGCAGTAATGATTATCTTTTTGAGAAACAACCTTGGGTTGGAATATAGCTTACATTTTGGGTGAATATCTGCACTTTTGTAAGATGTGAAAAAGGGTTGTTGACAACCCTCCAGGATCAGCCTCTAGGTTGTCAAGAATGAAGGGGGCTGAAAAACAAGAGGGTGTTGGACTGAATAGAAGCAGGTTGAAGGCTTCCAGCCTTTGGCATTGGCTCTGAATGATCAACCAAGGCACTGAATTGGCCTCGAAGGCCTTCCCAATAAGTGCAAGGGACCTTCTGGGAGGCTAGATGACAGTGCTACTGCAACTTTAAGGGCACGATGGTGGGTAGCAGGCTTACTTGCCCACTGCTACGCAGGACCTGGAGTGTTCCCAGAATGGTGATCTTTAGTGCTGGCAGCTCTGATGGGCCTGCCCTGGATGTCTGTAGAACAACTGAACTCCCCCTCCCGTCCCCACCACTCAGGCCATACTTCTCTCCCAGGCCATCATTCCGTTACAACCTTCTCCATTTTTCTCACTCTTCCTCATATATTTAACAAAGTGCTGGGTTTTAGGACACTTGAGGACTTCTGCCCAAACCACAATTACACATTAATCTTTATCATGTTTTTTTGTGAAGTTTTCATCCACATAGTAAGAAAACTAAAAAAAGTTCTGGTGCTGTTCTGTGCTCTCCTCTGTCACAAACATTACCTAGAAAGTGAGTGGTCTGGCCCATTTTGCAGGTAATAAATCTGAGGCTAAAAATAGTGAATGAAGTGTCCCTGGTGCCGCCAGGAAGTAGTGAAATGGGATGTGTAACAGACTTGACCTTGACCAAGTCTTTGCTCTTGCTCTTTAAATCAAGCAAGGAAAGTGTTGACCAATTTCAGCCATTATTTTTTCCTCAAGGCCTCTGTGGCAATGACAATGAACTCTATGCTATGCTTTGTATACTAGCTCACACTTGCACTCACATCAAGGAGTTGTGTGCTAGAGTCCTCATGTCTGGCCATTGCAGTCATTTTAGAAGTGAAGATAGATAGATAGATAGATAGATAGACAGACAGACAGGCATAACTCTGCCTTTCCATTACAAATAAATCTTTTTAAAAAGACAGAAAGGCTGGTGCCATGGCATGGCAGATGAGAGCCTTTAACCCTCAGTGCTGGATTCCCACATAAGCGCCAGTTTGAGTTCTGACTGCTCTATTTTGTATCCAACTTCCTGCTGGTGATCTGGAAAATTAGCAGAGGACAGCCCAAGTGATTCAGCCCCTGCACTCTGATGCCTTGAAGAGGCTCTTGGCTTTGGACCCAACTACCTCTGGCCAATGTGGCCATTTTGGGAGGGAGAGTTTCTTTCTCTATCTTCTCTCTTTGCTGTAACTCTGAATTTCAAATGAAGAAGAATAAATCTTTTTTAAAAGAGATATTTTCTATAGTTATCAGATATGAGAAAATACTTGGTCACAAAGAAAATAAATATAAAAGTTACAAACTGGATTTTGTGTGTGTGAGGAGAAGAGGCTGCTGGGTCACCTTTAACTGAAGTAACACTCAAGGAAAGGTATGTTTTATTGAATTTAAAATAATAACCACTGCTTGCAGAACATTTAAAGGGTATTAAAAGATAAGTTAGTCGAAAACCAACACTACTGGCTTTGAGATCAGGGTTTTGTCCCTTTTGTTACTGTTGAGTTTCCAATAAGGGAGGGTTGTGTCCATCGCACAATGAATAAGTGGAAAAGTGGCCTCTGGGGAGGTGTGATTAGTTGCATCTGTTAACATACTGTGTGTGACTCCTACATCCCACACTGGAGTGTTAGAATTCCAGTGCTGCTTCGAATTCCGGCTTTCTACTGGTGTGCACCCTGAGAGGCAGCAGGTGATGGCAGCTCAGGTATCCGAGTTTCTGTCACCAACGTGGGAGACTCAGTGGAGTTCCAGACTCCAGGCTAAGCCTGATCCGGCCTCAGCTCTTTTGGACACTAGTGGGTGCAAACTCTGTCTCTCTGCCTTTCAATGAAAATGAAAATAAATCAATAAAAATTAAAAAGAATAAGTGGCACCTAATCCCTTTCCTTACAAATAGGTATGCTACTATCCTTATGGCCAGTCTTCAAGAATTATCTAGGGAGGCAGACGAGAGGGGTCGGGGTAGGGAGAAAGACAACTGAAATCTGGAATGAATAACAGAGAATACACAGGATTCAGGAATGTAGTGAATTTAATAGCCCACTTTTCCCCTTTTCTGGTTGACTGTAGAATTTTGCTATAGAAGCAGGTTTGGTTTCATTCCCTCTCATGCAGGATTGTTTTCCTGTAGACTTGGCTTTGTATTCTGGGTATCCACTTGTATCTCCCCCACTGCAGATCCTAAAGCTTGAAGAGTCTGCTCTCACAGTTCCTTAAGGGTCCCAGCTGCACCATGCAGGTTGGGGATGCATTTCCACGAGGAGAGAGACTTTATCCCCAGCAGAAAGCAGCTCCCAGTAACACAGTGTGCAAGCAGGCAAGCCCATGTGAAACTGTGGGGCTCTTCTTGGGGGATTTTCCTGTGAATCTTTCCGAGTTTGGAGATTCCCTTTGAAAAGCACTGAGTCTGATCAAATTTGCCCAGGTGCATTACCTGCCAGCTCTAAAAATGATTTTCTAGTTCCTTCTACTGAAAACTTCCTCTACATTATAGCGTTTCTCTAAATTTTAAATAACTTCTCCATTCCTAATGACAGTAGCTATCAACTCTGAAACATATAAGGAATCCAATTTTCTTTGAAGAAGGGACAACCTACTATTAGTGAGTTTTCATCGTGAATTTGCCTTTTATAAGCTGTAAAAGCACTTGGTTATTGCAGTCCAGACACACACCAGCCTTGCTGTGAGGGGCTCAAGCTTCAGAATACAAATTATTCAGGCCAAGTGCAAGGAATCAAATTGGCATATGTTCACAATTTATTCATGTAGACCCAATTAGAGGGGAAAAAACTGTGTACAGTGATGGGGTCCTGGGCTCTGGGATACGGTTAAGGGTGCTGAGAGCTCCAGGAGGGACAAAGAAAGTCTCCTTGAAGGGAGCGCCATTCAGTCTCAATTTTCTGTTGAGCCTCTGCTGACAGCTAAAACACCATTTGTGATTCTCTGCCAGGCTTTGTGCTAAGGGCTCTATAGGAGGACCCTACCTTTGCACTCACAGATGCACCATGCAGGCAAGAGGAGACCAAGGGAGTGGGCTTGCAGCATGGTTGGTGTTCTCTTTGGGGATTAGGTTGCTCAGGCCCATCAAAGTGCCAGGGTTGGATTCCAACTCTAGCTACAGTCCCAAGCCTGCTGCTACTGCAAACCATGGGAAGCAGCACATGATGACACATGCTGGGTTTACTGTCACTTGTTCAGAGCAGGACATGACTGAATTCCCTGTTCGTCAATAGCACAGGTCAACCCTGGTTTGTGTGGGCATTTGGGGAATGAACCAGAGGATGGGAGCTCTCTCTGTCTTTTAACTAAATATGGAATTGCAAACTATTTTGTGCCTAAACAGAGATACATGCAAGCCTGTTCTGGCATTTTCGGGCAGGGAACACTCTGTTATTCAGATGCTGTCATCTTGCTGAGTGACTATGGACAAAGAGAGGGTGTGATGTAGCCTTGGAAGCATACGAGAGCCTTCTCTCTGCTCTCTCAGTGCAGCATGCAAAGAAGCGAAGCCCATGTGTTGTTTAGCCCAGGATGTCCTAAGAAATGTGACAGAAATCTAGTATCTTCTTTATCTCATAAGGACAACAGCCCAATGACATTAATATCCTGTCCTCACAGCCTCACATGCTCGTAGTTGTGTCTTCAGCTGCTGATGCCCGGGTGTAGCCGCAGTGGAAATCAAGGTTGCCACTAGATTTAGTGGGATGAGCACTGAGTCCCTAGCAACCCAAATCTTCAGATATCCCGGAAAATATAAGGCCCTTCCAGGCTTCCCAGGCCTCCTGGTGCATTCCAGATTTGTCTAATGCATCTTTAAGATGGATATATTGTTTAAATGATGCTATCCACTTAAAGAAACTTTCCAAACTTGGGATACCTGGTCCAAATTGGCCAACTTTGCTGGGCTCTATGTCAAGGGCACTCTTGGCAAGATTTATTGCCCAATGTGTTTACCATGCTCTTGCTGGTGAAAAGTAGCCCCACATCAGGTCAGCACCCATTTCCTTTATTTGATTTTTGTTGTTTACGTGGTTGATGTAGGTGCATGCCCATGATGTTTGTTGATTAGGGTGGGGAGGATTGAGACATGGGTGAAAGTGGGTGGGAAAAATGTTTCCAATTTTCCTTTTCTTCCCTTTTCTCCCGTATCTAGGTAGGTTAGGGAGGAGGAAGGAAGAGGGAGGGGCCAGCTCCCAACTGCCAAACTGCATCAGTATCTGGAAATGGGAGATGTCCACTTAAAAAATTTTGTGTGGAAAAAAATGTTCCAAGGGAATTGCTTGAGTAGTTTTGATAGTTCTGAGATGCTATTGGTTTCATTTGCTCCAAGGTCTAGAAAATCCTTCTGAGGTCCACTGACTACAGAGGCCACCCCAGTGCCTTGACATTTGACACTTGTCAAAACTCAGCCAGTGGAGTTGTCCAATCTGTTCTGTTTTCCATCTTCTGACAGAACTTGCTGTCTTCCACAGGCCCATATGAGCTGGCTCTCTTGTCCTCTGCACCTGGGCATGTTGCCCACTGTAAGCACAATGGTCTGCTCACCTGCCCAGGCCCCAAGGATGTGCATGAGTAGCATAATGGGTTGTTAACTCCCGTTTATGTAGATAAAGCAGCTAGCATGATGATTCACTCTCCTAAGCCAACTAGCATCTATTCTGTAAGTGAGCGTGGGAGTACCACTTGTTGTTTCACTAGTAGTTACTATGGGACCTCCTCCCCAGCTAACTATAACTTGATTTAGCTGGAAGCTACCTTATTGTTCAGCTACTCTGTACTGAGCTTAGCACTGGGAGTTTGGTAGCAGGAAGTGCAGATAAATTTCTGAAAGTACAGTGTCTGAAGGTTGTGGAAGCATCACTTGAGTGTGATAATAGGCCCCTGGACAGTTGGTAGCTGCCGTCCCCTCACCTGGGCAATGGTGAAGTAGAATATAGGCACATTATGTTTCCTACTGACCAGCTATTGATCAACAAATTTGCAGGAAAGATTTCTCTGGCTTTAATCTTTTCTGAACTGAGGACTTCGTGTATTCTCCCTAAACTCTCCTCACTTTGACCTCATTTTGGTCCCATTCTGGTGTCTTTGTTGTAAGATACACCTGCAACAAAGGATTGGTGTTCTGTGCTTTGGGATCATCAGATAAGTCCAAACAGGGAGACTTCCACTAAAGTTTTTGTTCAGATATTTACCATCAGGGAGTCAGTACCCAACCGGGGTCCTGGACCTGCTTGATCACAGCGTCATCCTCTTAAGCATCACAGTGGATGTTCCTTCGGGGATGGTCCAGTTCAGTCAAGCAGTTACTGTCTTGACTATAGCATCCTTCTGCTTTGGCTTGGTACACTCTTACTGGCAAGCTATTGGGAGTGAATATATGAGAGCTTTCTTCAAGAGCAGGAAGGACCAGGGACTACATCAAAAGAGCAGTTGAATCAGAAATTTCTAAATGTGAGAATGTTGGTCATCTTGGTAAACTGTTTTAATGTCTGTTTTCCTTTGGGTTTCAAGTACCCAGTGATGGATCGCTGTTGGCTGGAAATCACTGGAGTTTATAATATTAGCTTAGGTGCTAGAGTGGTTCAGGCCATTTGTTCTCTACAAATGATGAGTCTCACTCCGGGAGTGTTGACTGCAGCAACGTATTTCAAATTTTGATGAAGAATGCATTGGTTAAATAGGTTCTCCCTATAACTCATGCCCTTTGTATCTTATAGACCGAATAGGATAGAGATGTTTATGAACTGTTATACAATGCATCCAAAGTGTATAACTTGGTGAGCAGGCGTATTCACTGGGAAAACATCGTGATCATCTTTTTTTTAATTCACCCAAGTATAGGTATGATGAATTATATCTCATGGGTTTTTTAAAAATTTTTGGTGGATTTTCATTACAGTCTTATAGTTCATAGACAAGACTGAGCACAGGGGCAGGTGCAGTAGCCTAGTAGCTGAAGTCCTCGCCTTGCATGGGGATCCCATATGGGCGCCGGTTTGTATTCTGGCAGCCCTGCTTCCCATCCAGCTCCTGCTTGTGGCCTGGAAAGCAGTCTAGGATGGCCCAAAGCTTTGGGACCCGGTACTCATGTAGGAGACCCAGAGAGGCTCTGGGCTCCTGGCTTCAGATCATCTCAGCTTTGGCCACTGTGGCTGCTTGGGGACAGAAGATCTTCCTCTCTCTCTCTCTCTCTGTTCTCTCTCTCTCTCTCTCTCTCTCTCTCTCTCTCTCCTCCTGTCTGTACATCTGACTTTGCAATAAATATAAATAAATCTTTAAAAATAAGGCTAAGCACAACAAGTTTTCCCATTGTCCCTAGTTCATTGTAATGGCTGTGAAAGTTGTGACTTGTCATGGTTTTCTCTTTTTTGAAGATTTCTTCCTAACCACATAAAATCCTGAACTTTCTCTCCCCTATTTTCCTATTTAACGACATGGTCATTTTTTTTCTCTTTCTCTTTTAAGAGCATATATGTTCATTTGAAAAGGACAGGGAGACAGAAACAGAGCAAATGAGAGGGGAAGAAGGGGGAGATTTGTTTGTTTTTTTAAATTAGTGGTTTACTCTCCTAATGCCTACAGCAACCAAAACTATGACAGGCTTCCAGAAGTGCCTTGGGTCTCCCAGGTAGGCAGCAGGAATTTGTAACTTGATGCCTGGCAGGTGCACAATTGAAGGGAAGTTGAATCAGAAGCAGAGCTGAAATTCAAACCACGTACTCCAATATGGGATGACAGTGTGTGCTACATAGCAGCTTAGCAGCTGGACCAACCAGACACCCCACAATTTTGCTCCATTTTTAAGGAAGAACACATTCATCTAATCCGCTTTCAGTTAAACTGGAAGGATGGAAATTATGTATTCATAAAGTCTTCATACATAAAATGAGGAAATACTTTTAACTTCAGAACCTTCAGAAAATTCAAATCAAATTTTTTGTAAGTGTGTTAATCAAATTTTAATGCTTACTTGACTTATGTAGCACTACAGTCTCCATGTATTTTAGGAGAGAAAGTTTCCCTTCCCCTTAAGTCATCTCTAGCCCTCTTCTTCTCTCACAGAAATCTGACCATTCTTCTGGGAAAGTGATTTGATTCAGTGTCACAAAAAACGAAAGGCACATTTTTTAGGGTTTCTGATATAGCTCCATTTGAGAATTTTATTCACAGAATTCTCTTGACTTATTCTTTGTTTGCAAACAAGTGATGTCTGCTTTATTTATCAAAGAAAGAATGGTGGAAGTGTATTTTAAAATGTGGTTTATGAATTGCTTGTGGCTGCTGATGTTTAAAACAAGAGAAAGTGGTTGAACTGAAATGAAATACAATGAAAATTTTAAATAAGCGTATACGCTCAGCCTTGAATGAAAACTTCATATTTTAACGCTTTCCCTGTTTGTGCCCCATAGACCTTTAGCTCTGCTTAGGTGGAAGTCAATCTCTATGGAACAGGAAGTGGAGAAAATACACAGCTCTATCAGTGGTTCTAATAAAACATTGCTCATTTTAGTAACCTTTACATTGAATCAAGAACTACTTCAAATGTACTGATTTACAAGGTGAATTACTTCTGTTACTGTTTTCTTCCCTTTGATCATGGGAGAAATTTCCTGCAGGATCCTCAGGACTGAACTGCATCTGTAATAATACGCTGTCTCCCTTTTTAGGAGTCACCATATAATAAGCAATGGATTGTCCTTTCCATCCGGCTTAAACATCAACTTTGCATCTCTTGTGCACACAGCATAGAACAAAGTGGTGCCTATAAATGCAATGGATGTGTGTTGATTGGTTGATCCTAAAACAGCAACAACAACAACAAAAATGTTGGAAAGTCTGGCAAAAGAGATATGCTGTGACATTTCATGGAGTGTTGTGGTCCTGACAGGTTTGGCTTGATAGTGGTTCCCCCAAATTTGTATACTGAGGCCTGATCACCAAAGTAATGATGATAGTGGGTGGAATACTGTAGATGATGAAATCATGGGGATGGGGTCTTCATGAATGGGATTAGCACCCATGGATGATGGACCCCAGAAAGCCGTCTTGTCTACTCCACCACCACATGAGGCCACTCAGAAAATGAGCCACGTACAAGTCCCCAATAGGTCTCATAAGATCTGTAATGTGTTAGTGTCATGATCTTCAACTTCTCAAGAACTCAAAGTGTCCAATTGTAAAATTTCTATGGGAGAAAGAAGTGTATGTTGTTACATGTTGTGCACTGCCCAGTGCATGCCGTTTTTAAAATAGTAACCCGGGTTGATTAAAGCATTAGTTCAGGCACAGAAGCTAAAGACAAAAGTGGGATGGGGCCGTTCCAGCTGAGTGGGAAAAGGCTTTTCTGTATTCTCTGGGACATATCGTCAGTGTGTCCTCAATCACATCTGCTCCTTGCTGTTTCTTTGAAATGTTGTAAGAGGGCTCACTGCTTTTCTCAGAATAAATCAACGTGTGATAAAAGCATTTAGAAGACCGTTGCAATGGTAACTTGAGGCTGGCGTTTTCCTTTAGAGATTTTTGGGATATAACTCTCTGGTTTACCCCCAATGTGTTAAGTACTCTTAGATCTGTGTTTTAAGGTCCCCAATATGGTCTCAACTCATAGAACTACATTTTAACATTGGATGGTTTGGTTTAGTTTTTAATTATCTTGATCATTAAACAGGAAATTTTAAATCAAATTATTTAAATACGAAACTTTTAGTTGTTTTCATAGCAGTAAGTTGATAAAAATGGACAGGGGGCATTCAAAGACCAGATGTTTGCTCCCGGAGCTTTGGGTTAGTGGCCACTCAGCTTATTCTTGGGGATACTGATCTATTTGGATACTTCTGGAACACTTTGAGTTCCCAACAAGAAAATGCTGTAGTACCTACAACGCAGAAATCCTGGCATGCCGGATGTTTCCTGTGTTTAAGTTTCCTTTGGAGGCTGATTAATATTGCATTGACTTATTTGTATTTTTGCTAAAATGAATTTCAGTCTCTTGTTTTGCTACGCATATGATTTCACCCATTGAGAGGAACAATAAGAAACGATGCACTGGGTATTGCATGCAGTCTTCACATGTATCCTCGGACCACATGGAGACAGGATTGCACAGGACCTTGAGAAGTGGACATGCACACAGGCAAAGGCATTCCTCTTGATCATGGTTTCAGGCTAGGCCCCTTCTGCTGTTAGCACTCGGGATGCGCATGAGCAATTCCAAGATTGTCGCTCATCGATCCCCAGTGCTAAGTGCACTTGGACACGTAGCCTGAAGATTGGGAGAAAATAAGGAATGTAGGACATCTTCCTCTATGTATAGCAAGTGCTTAAAATATACTGTCACTCTTCAGAGCAACACAGATTTTTTTTATCTTCATAGAACAAACCCACCCATAATTCCTGAATTTCTGATTTTAAACGTTTGTTCCTGTTAGAAGCTGTTGTGATATTAATAAACACACACAAATAGTTCCCTGCTTTTTTTCTTTTACTTTCCTTTTTCTGTTTTTGTTTTCAAATAACAACTGCTTGAGAAGAAGCGAAAGGAAACAGCGGAGGAATCTTTGCTTCCTTGGATCTGGCGATTTGCAGAGATAATATTATTCCAGAAGTAATCGAAGCAAGCCCCTTGCTCTCATGTGCAGCTTTCTAACTCATATGTAGGCCAGGTTTCAGCCACGTACTAATTTTGGGGGACGAGTTACAGACTTAGAGAAAGAGAGACCGGGGTTTTGTAATAAAGCAGCCAAGTGACCTGCGCCCTGGAAGAGTGGAGAGAGTCCTTTCACTGTGGGCAATTGATTTCATTTCCAGCTTTAAGGCTTTCATCAGTATCAAAGCACATCTACAAGTTAATGGAGCTCTTTATGTCACTGCTGGATTAAGTCCTACAGACAACATTTGATGATTACAGAAAACCACATTCACTTACTATTGGCAGTAGAAGGATTTATAACAGTTTGGGTCATTTGATAAGTCTCATTTCTTTTCCATATCACATAAAGATCAAAGTGGAGAGAATTGGAGTTAGTAAACATTAGATCTGGTTGTTGATTTTTTGGGGAGTGGGAACTGGGGGTGACATAACTTCTTATACTGTCCTCTGTGTCAGTGCTACCATGATTAGATATGCTTGGTGCCTAAACACTGGTGCTTCTGTTAGTTTCTCGAGGGCTGAAAAGTCATTGTCTTAGGATTATTGCAAGCGCTGGAGCAGGGCAAGAAGAGGCCAAACCTGCTGTCGACGGGCAAAGTGTTGAGACGGGAAGAAGTTATGTCAGGGATGCCCACTGGAGGGTTCCATGTGTGAGGTAGTGTTCTGCACTTGCTCCCTGTGTCTGAAATCTGCTATTTTCAATGTGTCAGGGGACTTGGGCCCATTCTGCCAGCGAAGAGACGGAAGGGAGCAAATTGAAATGTGGTCAGCATGTATTTCCCCATCTAATCTCGCCAAGAGGAGTGTTCTGGCTCAGGAGCTCCAAATACTCAAAGCTCTAGAGGTTAAGATGAGACCATGAAAGCAGCCACTGGCAGTTCCCATGTAGGCCAGATCTTTTCTCCAATATTAAGTTCTTTCTGAGATCCCATATTTACTGCGAACTGTAAGGCACAGGGTTTGTGCCCAGCTATGCCAGCTTGTTAGGGTGTGGCTTTCCGTGTGTCTACTATTGTATCCAATGTGGAGAAACTGAAATTTTATAAAATACTCCTTATAATCCCTGATCAAGTTACATTGCTTCTTCATGAACATGCAAATGTGCTATGTCTGATAGGATTATGTGTAAGAGGTGAAGTTCAGAGAACTGCAGATATCAGACTGAAATACCCCTAACTTACAGGATAAATAGGTCATCTCTACTCTTTTTTTGTGAGATTTACTTATTTTTATTGGAAAGGCAGATTTACAGACAGGACAAGAGAGAGAAAGATCTTCCGTTTGCTGGTTCTGTCCCCAGGTGGGTGCCATGGCTGGAGCTGAGCCAATCCAAAGCCAGTAGTCAAGAGTTTCTTCCAGTCACCCATGCAGGTGCAGGGTCCCAAGGCTTTGGGCCATCGCTTGGTAGCTTTCTCAGGCTACAAGCAGGGAACTGGACATGAAGCAGAATAACTGGGACACGAACCGGCGCACATATGGAATCCCAGTGCAAGCAAGGCGAGGACTTTGGCCACTAGGCTACCATGCTTATTCTTAAAACTCCATCTTATCAAGATGAGTGAGGGTCTGCATTCAACTCATCCAGGAAAATATTTAAGAACTGAGAAAGAAGCACAGTTCTAGAAGATGGTCTGAGAGAAAACTTCGGTAATGAAGTGATGGGAACTACAAACAGCATGGAGATGCAACAACGAAGGCGTGCTGTTCCTGCGACAGTTCCTACCCCAGTACCCTGGGGAAAAGACACCGAGAGAGAGAGAGAGAGAGAGAGAGAGAGAGAGAGAGAGAGACGCACACCGCTGCTGCTACTTACTGCTCATGACTTCTATCCTAGCTCCCTAGCCAGGAGACAGGTTCTGTATATTTCATATCAGAACTGAGCAAAGTGCCATGGAAACACTGAATTGAAGAAGTGACAAGATCAACTGACAGTGTCTCTGAAGACAAGGACAGAGAAAAGGAACAAAGTTAATGCCTGGGGTCACCCATGGTCTCTCTCAGTTCCTCTCCCAGGGAATGCTGTATTTCCAGAAAGAGGAGAACAGATGGCACTGTGTCCCCAAGTTCTGCTGCAGATGGGCAGCCCCGACTGTGGGAGAATTCCACAGTCCTCACTCACTAAGTCAGCTCAAAAGGGGTATTTTGAATAACTACTTGGCTTCCAAACTTCCTGTGTGTGTTCCAGAAATGTAGCTGTAACCAACAAACTGTGCGATTGACACCCAACCGTCTAGGAGATCAGACACAGAACTTTGGGTTCTGATGTGCACTTCAAGGTTATGCCACTACCTCCAGAACTGCTGCAGAGCACACACTTACGATGCTTATGGACGCTGTCCACACTGGAAACCACTGGAATAACTGGCATTAGTTATATTTGGGGGCTCATCTACAACCAAAGACAAATCAACAATCAAAGTGACACTCCAGATTCAGTATAAATAAACAAATGTTTTCTAGTAAAATCTACTCCATGGATAAAAAGCACATTTTTTTCACATGCACAAACATCAGTGTAGGGACACAGGGAACAGGGAGAATGACACTTTCAAAAGAAAACAATAGTTGTCCAGAAAGAGATCTTGGTCTGAAATAAATCTAAGAAAATGCCTGAAAACAAGTAAAATGAATGCATCTAAGGAAACTCTCTTCAAGACGCCGGAGAACGTAGACAGATAAGTTAAACAAGTGAGAAAAGCAAGAGATGAGATAGAGAACTTCGAACATTCAAAGTGAAATTTTAAAAAGTACCCACCAGAAATTTTGGAGCTAAAGACTTCAATAAATGAAATAGCAACTGAGAACTTCAAAAGAATAGATAAAATTATCCATCAGCAAGAAGATATAACGGTTATAAACAGATGCTCTCCAAACAAGAGCACCTGCATATATGCCACACAAATGTTATTAGAGCTAAAGGAAGGGCTTGGGATGATGGTCTAGTGGCTAAATACTCATCTTGCATGCAGCAGGATCCCATATGGGCTCCAATTCGTATTCCGGCTGCTCCACTTTCACATTCAACTCCCTGCTTGTGGCCTGGGAATGCAGTAGAGGCTGGTCCAAGGCTTTGGGTTACTGCACCTGCAGGAAAGATCCAAAAGAAGTTCCTGGCCCCAGGCTTTGGATCAACTCAGCTCTGGCTGTTGCAAACACTTGGGGAGTGAACCAGGAGATGGAACATCCTTCTCTCTGCTCTTCTTCTCTTTGTATCTTCATTTCCAATGAAAATAAATAAATAAATAAATAAATAAATAAATAAATAAAAATAAATTTAAAAAAAGAACTAGACATAGACTCCAATACAACAATAGTGGAGAACTTCAATACCTTACTGTTATACTTTAGTAAATTGTTTATACAGAAAGTTTGCAAAGATATAGTAGAATTGAACCATGCCATTGAACAGATGGACTTAACAGATATTTATAGAACGTTTCACCGAAAAGGAGCAAAATACACACTTTCCTTATCAGCACATGGAAGGCTTTCTAGGACAGAGTATATTATAGGTCACACACACACACACATATATAATTGCATATACATAAGTATAATAGTGTATATATAATATAAACCATATTATAGGCCACACTTTCAGTAAATATAAGATGAGTGAAATCATAGCTTGCATGTTCTTGGACCACACCTTCATGAAACCAGAAATCAACAACAAAAAGAACAAGGCAAAAATTTTAAAATTCATGGAAATTAACAGCATGCTCTTAAGTGTTCATGGGTCACTGAAGCAGAGAGAAGGAAATTAAAATCTTTGTTGAATTAAGTGAAAATGGAAGCAGATACAGCAAAAGCAATGTTAAGATTGAAGTTTTTGTCAACAGGCACTTACATCTTTAAAAATAGAGAGATCTTGATAGGAAATCAAATGATGTATCTCAGGGACTTATAAAAACAAAATCTAAAATGAGCAGGAACTAAGAAATAGTAAAAAATCAAAGTAGAAAGAAATAAATTGAAAATCTAAAAAAATTTATGAACCTGAATTTTTGAGAAAATGAAACAGACAATTATTACACCAGACTAACAAAGATAAAAGAGAAATAAGTTTAAAAGGAGGTATAAAAATTAATGCTGGAGAAATGGAAAGGATCGTAACAAAGGACCAGAAGCAACTTCCTGCTAACAAACTGGAAAAACGTCAGAAAAATGATAAATCTGTGGCTACATACAAGCTAGATAAATTAAATCAAGATTAGAGAGAATCTAAATAGATCTATATAAGCAATGGGATTGAAGCAGGAATTAAGTATCTCATTAAATGAAAGTCAAAAACCTGACGGCTCTACAACTGAATGCTCCAAACGGTTTAAAGAGAAACTAAACTCCAGCAGTTTTCAATGTTGCAAAGCACTGAAAAGGGTGGACCTCTGCCTGATCATTTTATCAAGTTGGGTGTCACTCTGGTCCCAAAACATAACACAAACAGAAAACCACAGACTGATGTCTTTGATAATGTAGTCGCAAACATTCTCAAAGAATTCGGCAATAATTTGAGCACAGAATTAAAATGATGAGACATCATGGTTAAGTGTGATTTATGCCAGCCATGTAGTTGCAGCTCAAGATTAAAAACCAATACTTGTTATACATCATATCCTCAGAAGAAAGAGCAAAAAATATGATCATACAGTAAATGAGGAGAAATGATTGATAAAACTCAATATCTCCTCATGATATGAAGAAAGGGAAGAAACATGTTGTAAGTACCACAGTGCTTTTTAAAGTATACTACAAAGCTATGGTACTTAAAATGGCATTGTATTGTCATAAGATAAAATACATAGATCAACGGGAAGCAATAGAGAGCCCAGAAATTAAACAACATACACAAAGTTAATGAATTTTTGATATTGCTACCAAGAACTTACATTGGAGAAAGCATATTCCTTTCAGTAAATGGTGCTGACAAAACTGGATGTATGTGTGTGGAAGAATGACATTAGGTTCCTATAACTCACTAACTTAGCAAAGCTTAATGATCTAATTGTAATGCCTGGAACTAAGAATTCACTAGAATAAAACACTTTTAAATCTTGAGTTGGTGAGGACTTTTGGTTAAGACCTTAAAGTGCAGACAGCAAAGCAAAAGTGAGAAGATGGGATTTTATATATAAGTCAGAAAATTGTGAGGTCAAGGGAATTGATCAGTAGAGTGGAGAAACTTTCTACAGAATGGAGGAAAGTATTTGCAAGCTACATAAAATAATCCACGAAGGATTAATATTAAAAAAATCTGATAACTCACTCAATTATGAAAATTCAATACACTTAATAGCTAAATAGATAGTTGTCAAAATGGAAATACAAAAGCTCAAATATTTGTAAAAATGTGCTCTAGCTCACTGGCCATCAACGACACACACGTCAGACCCACAATGAAATTTCACTTCATCCTTGCCAGAAAGGCCATTACCAAAATGGCACAACAACCATGGTTGTGAGAACGCAGAGAAAGCTCCCACTCTTGGTGGGAGTAGAAATCAGTGCAGCCAGAATGACGTCATTGTTGATGTGGTTGACACTAACTGCTCCACCTGGGTGTTGGCTTTTTACTCAATTATTCTGTTCTTTGTTTCATGTGTTCTCCTTTATAATCTGCTGTTGGGTGAGTTGGTTTATTTATTACTTCACATCCAGATTTCATCTCTGCACACTGATTACCTGCAATGGTTGATTCATTTTTACAGGTTGCTTTATGTTTTATAAAATATCTCTCACTTGCCACGATTAATCTTGAAGGGATCTTATGCAATTTTATGTAGAGGATGAAATGTTACAACAGTGTACTTACATTTCATCTCTCAATATTCTTGTGTTACTGGTGTTATTTATTTTTTCAATATATTATTAAGCTAACACTTATTGTCAGCATTATTAAATGAATTATATTTAAGGTGCATGAGAACAAAACTGCTCAAAGCCACGGATAAAAATTAGGTCTGAAATGTAGCTAGGGAGAAAAGTCATGTACATGGTAAATGATATATGGGTGGCATCAAACTCTGCATCAGAACAAGATAAGCCACAAAGCAGCTCTACAACATATTTCATATACAATGGTTTAAAAAATCATTTATAATTGTTTCACAGAAAAAAAATCAAAAATAAACACCTTTTCAGGTACAAAAAAGATGGAACAATGAATAATCATTATATTCACAATAACAAGAACTGGAAGCATATTCTTCAGGCAGATGGATGAAAATAGAAATCAATATAATAGAAAATAGAATATCAGAAGTGCACATGATTATTTATGCAGTATTTTATTCATCTCAATGCCCCCAAGTTTAGTTGGCTTTAAATTGTTTTGAGCAGGTTGATTAGGATACCCCAGTGTAGTCTGCAGTTGTATTTTCTACTACTTGAACTACTGATTTTTAATCTATATTGTTACATTTTTCTTCTCCTGTAACCTCTTAGATATATTTTTTAGATATTTAGTCTTACCCATTTTTCTCCATTTCAATACAAGGGAATTTCAAAAAGTTCATATAAAGATAAATCAATAGATAAAGTTATTTTGACACAACTCATGCATGGTTTCCTGCACATGATATATGCATTTCTCAGGAACTTTTTGAAGACCCCATCTCCTATTGACAGCTCCAACCTAGGAGTCACATTTAACTACTTCCTTCCAACTACATGGCAAACCTATCAAAAATTCTTGCCTCGTTATTCAAACTCCATTTTGAATTTGCTTGCTTTTCTCTGCTTTAATGCCACCAGTAAAACAGCAGCACTGTCATTTGTCCTGCCAGACAGTGCACTCAACAGTGATCTTTTGGTTATCTTTCCTCCTCTTCTCCAACCCATTTCCCATTCTTAGTACAGTTTCAGTTTTTCCAGTGTTTGAAGGACTTGCATCACATTTTAGGAGTCAAGGTTGGATTTGGGATAGTTAGATTGGCAGGAAAGTCATCAGGTAGGTGCAGGCTGTTTCTCCAGGCTGTGCTCTCATGGCTCTGTTTATCATCTTGCACGACCACCAATGAACTACTGATGACACATCATTACTAAATCAGGCCCTTCCTTCATACCTCATGGGTGTTTTCCAGTGCCATTTCCCATTCCTATACTCTTCCAGCATTCCGCACTCCAGCCCATCACCCCATATCCTGAGTCTTTTTGGAACTCTGTTCCTCAGATTTCCTTTGGGCTTTGAAGATCTTTATTGTTTCAGAGAATACTAATTCAATATTTTGTAGAATTCCTTAAATTTGGGGTTGTCTGATGTGTTCTCAATTAGTCTTCAATTATTGAGTTTGGAGAGGTGTACAAATTGGACAAAGGTATATAACTGGGGCAAAGGTCCCGTTTATTAAGGAAATGTAGCGTCAAATGATTTATCGCTGACAGAGCTAACCCAGACCATTGGTTGAAATGATGTTTGTCAGGTTTCTGCATGTAAAACAACTTTCTTTCCTCATTTTTGATACTGTATCCATGTAATCATATTGCCAAGTGCACCTGTATTCATCAATTATCAAATTAAACTTCACTTCCAAGAGGGCAGATATATGCATACATTATTTGAAAATATCTACTGCTTAAATCCTGTTTTGTGAGTATCTACTCTATCCCTCAACCTTAATTATAGGAGCTCAATTTTTCATTTTAATCACAAATATAGTAATTTAAAATTTATTTCTTACTTTTTACTTTATTTTTGCATGTTAATGTGATATTAATATAAATAGATTCAGTGTAGCTCATAAAGGCAACGCTAAAAATATAATGACTTCCTTTTTCTCTCCCTCCATTTTGTTATCTCCTGACTACTTCTTTCTTCATTAGTTTTTGAGATAACATACTTTAATTAGCATTATACCAGCCAGGCATCCTGAGCTGTGTCCAACCTTCTATCTGCTTGGCTCGACCTGGTCCTCTCTGTCCCTGTTCTTGTTTCTCCCATGGTCACTGGATTGCTACTGTCCCTTGGGACTTTGTCATGTCTCCTAAAATCACTGGATGCCCTTCCCAAGTCCCTGCTGATCCCAATTACTTTGTGAGTGTGAGGACTGGGCGTCTAATTTGATACGACAAGCGCCCTGCTGTTATTTTCCGCTATCCTCTCCCCACAATTGCTGTTTTTCTATCACTTCTGTTGCTGCTGCTGTTCTCACTGACTAATATCTGTAGGGGACTTGTCAGGACAGCAAGGCACCACGCCAGGTTATCTATAAGTATGACAACTCTCTGCACTTGATGAAAGGCCATGAGTCAAACAGGAATACTTACACATTCCTTGAAGATAGGAATTGACCCCGGGCCTGTCTGACTCCAAAGTAGCCTGTTCCTGCCACAGGAATGACCGCGGCAGGACTGGTGGCCAGAACCCTCACAGGTCATCCCTGGGCTTGGATCTAGCTGAGCAAGCTATTTGGCCCTCAGTGTCCACAAATTCTCATTGGGAATGATGTGTAATTCAGTGGGTTGCTGTGCAGATAAACTGATATAAAACACACAAAACATAGGATCAAAAAATGTGGTACCTTCCTTCTCAAATTCCTGGGTGTGGATTAGACTGGGAACCTTCTTTAATAAAAACCTATCCTGAAAACTAAGGGTTGCACCAAAAACATAAAGCTTAGTGTTTCCAATTTCACGTTCATAAAACCAGTGACTTTGCTATGTGACCTACGAGCATGCTCTCCAAATCCATGGCATTTTGAGAAAACACTGACTACGTTCACAGTAATGTAGCCGAGCAGCTAAGATGCCAGCATTCCATACCCAAGTGCTTTGGTTTGATTACTAGCTCTGGGTTCCAGCTTCCTGGTGTTGTTGTAGACCCCAGGGGTCAGTAACGAGCGCTCACATAACTGGGTTCCCGCTACTCACGTGGGAGACCAGGATAGAGTTTCCCGTTCCTGACTGGGCATCTAAGGAGTGAGTCAGAAGGTGGGCAAGATGGGCGATCTCTCTCTCTCTCTCTCTCTCTCTCTCTCTCTCTCTCTCTCTCTCCTTTCTCTCTGTGTCCTTCTTTTGGTTTCAAATGAATGTGGAGATTGAGAGACAATGGTTTTAAAATGACAAAGATAATCCCCAAATAGTCGAATTTTCCTTATGCCTCCTGTGAATGCAATGCTTGAATTGATAGCAGTACTCAGCGGAAGCAGGGCTCAGGCAGGTTTGCTTTCTTTCATTTATCTTTGAATCCTCTCTGGACAGCCGATCCATGGTTCCTCCATGGTTTTCTGTATTACAGTAAGCTTCTTCATAGAATACTGCCTCAGTTTATGAGCTCAGATATCCAGTCTTTTTAAAAACAATTTAGAAACATCCTTTTTTTTTTTTTTTTTCAAAATTGTTCTTTTCCAGCCCTATCTCACCCAGGCTGGCCAGCGGCCAGATGAACCAGAGGCTTGGCACTCTTCCTTCTGCAATCCACCAGGTGTTGCTGTAGTTCTGCTACCATGATGCTCAGAACAGTTTATGAAGTCCACAAGGTCAAGTCCCAAGCAGGGGAAGAAATAAGGATAAGAAAGGGACAAGAGACGTTCTACATGACTGCCTCTGTATGTGTGTGTGTGTCTCTGTTTCTGTCACCCTCCCTCACACAAACTCACATGCACGCTCACACTAATACACACAACTCCGCTCCCGTATACACAAACACAACTTATACATGTACACATACTTACGGTGTACTCTCATCCCCATGCATACACAAACACATTCCCAGATCGCTGAGTGTGGCTCACCAGCTCCCATGTTGGAATCAATGCTTTCTGGTCTCTCATGGTCACTGTAACCCTTTCCCAGTCTGCGGATGTTTCTTATTGAAGTTCCTTTCACCGCAGGTCACCCTTCGGGGTGAATCTAAGGGAAATTCTGTTCTTTCTCCCAAGTGTTCACTCTCCTGACGCACTCTGGGCATGTGTGCTGTACAACACCAGCCACTGCAAGAAGCCAGCCTCAAGGAAGAGCAGAGATGTGTTGACGCTCTCTGGATGCAGATTTAAACTGTCTGGGTTGGATTGTTGAAGATCTTTCCACCCTTAGGTGGGGATGAAGGGTTTTCAGATTTAAGTAAAGAAAAGAAGGATACCTGTCAAATCTGAAGTTCAGGTAAACATGAAGAGTTTTAGTATTAAGTGTGTTTCATGATAATTTGGGACACATTTATACATTTTTTACTTGCCTTAAATTCAAATCAAATTTGGTATCTTGTACTTTGTGTGGTCAGATTCAGAAACATTTTAGTCCTTTTTATGTTCCCCTCTGGATAGATACTTAATAGTCTTCTGGCCAGTCTCCTTCCTGGTAGAAAAATGTGGACTCCTATTGTAAATCATCACCTTGGAAGGTAATATTTACTATTGTAGTGTTGTAGATGAAATATCCATTCCCATTTTAAAAGGTTTAACTATCTAATGGGGGGAGAGAGAGAGAGAGAGAGAGAGAGAGAAAGAGAGAGAGAGAAGTGACAGAGAGAGAAAGAGAGCGAGAGAGTTGAGTTGTTACAGCTAATGATTTACTTCCCCAAGGCCCGCAACAAACAGGGTTTGGCCAGGTCTCCCATGTGAGTGGAAGGACTTAAGCAGTCAGGCTGTACTCTGCAGCTTTCCCTGCACATTAGTGGGAGGTTGCATAGGAGGCAGAGGCAGGACTAGATTCCAGACAGTTTGATATGCGTTGTGAGAATCCGAAAAAGTGGCTTAACACATTATACCACAACACTTGCCCCTTCATCTTCTACTTGTTGTTATTGTCAAGAAAAGATGATGATCTTGGTTCACTTTTTCAACACCACCACCTACCCAGACTTCAGAAAGCCTATGTGTTTGAGATACATTTGATCAGGTTTGAATTTCATCTTGCATCACCCCAAAGTATCTCATGCTTTGGGGTCCGGGACCTCATGGAGATGGCTGAGGGAGAAGCAGTGCCTCTCCTGGAGGCACCTAGGTTCCAACGTGGAAGGAGTCTCTGCACTTGGTTGAAGTTCTGGAACACAGCTGGCTCCTGCTCATTCACCGTGAACCAGGGCCAAGACTTCCCCATAGGTTTCCCTTCAGGAGCTGGATCTTAATTTTTTCCTTTTAAGTGGATGATGTATGACACAAATATTGTTCTTAATCAAAAGTACATTAGCAAATCCAGCACCAATGCAGAGTCACAAGGAAACACGAGAGTGTATTTGGAGAGGATTATTTTCACAAGAACATACTCATTTCTCTGTCTGCCTTTTATCAACATGTATTTATCAACGTGTGAAAGCTTGTCCGTGGGGCGCGTTTTAATTGCTTGTAGGTTACAGGAAGACAGCTGCAGTCTAGGAAGGAAAAGACAGTGAAAAGAGCGGATGCTCTCAGAATCGGGCCCTCCTTGCGGCTAGCGGACTCCACTGGCTTTGCTCCCAGCTCTGCAGAGAAGTTTGCCCCCCACCCCTCAGTTATCCCCCCCGCCCAGATATCCCCTCCCCTCATCACTCCATGAAACACTTAACAAATACACACTTGGCTGCAAACGACTGCATTATCTTGTGCTAGTCATATATTTCTTCAGCAATACTTCAGACTCAAAAAAATTCTCTCTCAAGATGTATGTGATTGTTTTTTTTCCTTTCCCAGGTGTGTTGGGAAGTACAGCAGCCAGGACTCGACCTGGTGGTCTGATACAAGTGTCACAGGAGGATGCTCAATATGTTGTGCTGCAACCCTGGCTCCCGGTTTAAAATATGTAAGTCCAGCAGAGATCTGGAACACACGTATGCACAACAGAAAGGAGCAATTCTTTACCGTGAGACATCACGTTTTGATGGTTATGTGAATAATAGAGCATTTTTAAAAAAATACAGAGATCATACAAATTATGGGAATGTACCATATCACAAATATGCTTCTTTTAGCAATATACCAAAATATTCTTTCTTATTCAGTAAGAAAAAGGATCTAGAATGCCATGTTGACTGTAGAATATTTCACCATCAGTTGTCCCACAAATATACCATGCTGCTGGGTACGCATACTTTTCTGATTTTATGACCCTTGTGAGTAATTCCACCACAGACATCTTTGAAAGCCAGGACTAAGTACTTCTGCTTGCTTTCTTAGCATATATTTGGAGCTGTGAATTTACATGGTCCAATGGGTCACTCACTTTAGAGGCCTTTGAAACACGTTGGCAAGTTGGTTTTAGGGAGCACTAGCATTCCTGGAGACTATACATTTTCCCAGAAAATGTCCCAAATTCCTACTAACAGTGGATGTTAATCCTTTGAAAATAAAAACAAAACAAAATAAAACTTTGATTAACATGTAAAATGTTTCCAGCGTTTGACAGATCTACCAGTGGGTGAATTCTCTGATTCAGGTGTTTCATTTGCTTTTGTTGGGATTCAAGGACATCCACGAGGTCACCTCTGCCCTCCCCTGTGGCACTGGTCTCTCCAGCAGCATTGCACTCCTGGTCAGTGCAATGCTTTATCCTCTCTGAAATGAGGGCTTGTCCATTTCCCACAGTTTCAGGGGATGCAATGGCAGTTTTAAAACATCCAATTTTAATTCCAAATAGCTTGAACATATCTTGATTATCTGGTTAAGTAACATCTTATGTATTTTTAAAAGATTTATTTATCTTTATTTGGAAGATAGAGTTATGACAGAGAGAGAGGGGGAGAGAGAGAAGAATCTTTAATCTGCTGTTTTACTCCCCAAATGGCTGCAATGGCTTGGCCTGTATGAGGCTAGGAGTCAGGAGCTTCTTCATAGTCTCCCACATGGCTACATGGGCCTGAGGACTTGGGCCATCCTCCTCTGCTTTCCCAGACCATTTTCAGGGAGCTGGACTTGAAGTGGAGCAGCCAGGGCTTGAACAGGTGCCCATATAAGATGCCAGCACTTCAGGCAAAGTCTTGGCCTGATCCCTGTCTTTCATATTTGGAGCCACTTGACTCTACCCTTTTTTTTAAAGTTTGCTAAAGTAAGTGTGTAGAACTTCTCTATATCACGAGCAAAGGCATCAAGTTGAGATGGCATTTGAAAATGAATTGTTTTTGAAAGTAATCATAGTGATCTGTGCGTATACTGTGTGCCAAGTCCATGGTAAATGTTTCACAAGTAAAACCAAGCTTCACGATTTTGTTGCAGATATCTCAGAAGAGAGTAGGAGGTTACCCAAGAACACACTGCAAAGACGGACCTTGAAGCCATTTCTCATCTACTCCAACCTGTGTTCATGACCAAGTGCATTCCAGTCTCTGCGTGAAGTATAAGCAAAAGAATCCCACCACATTTCAACTGCATTCTGGGCCTCAGGTTTGCCCTGCCCACTGAGTGAAGCTTCGTCCACAAAACTTTAATTTTCTATCAAGCCTTGTGTGTGTGTGTGTGTGTGTGTGTGTGTGTGTAGCTTTCTTTATTGGCCCATTGGATGCCTTCACTCTTACTATAACAAACAAGACAAATCTGACTTTCTTGCAGACACCGTGCAGTGCACTTACAAGCATTTCACACAGTAGGAGGTGTGTGTACATGTGAGGGCAGGTGTGTGGATCGAATGTTGCTTGTGGTTATGTTAGAGGCCAGGGACATCAGGGTTAGCAGCCCTTTGGCCATCTTTCTGAGTCCTTTATCTTTGGCACGTGCAAGAGCAATTGTGTCATGAGTGAGAGGTTCTGAAAGTGAATAGGAGACTCCCCTGTAACAGAATCACCGTAAGATTCAGTCAGTCGGGCCCGGCGGCGTGGCCTAGTGCCTGAAGTCCTCGCCTTGCATGCACTGGGATCCCATATAGATGCTGGTTTGTATTCCAGTTGCTCCACTTCCCTTGCCACTCTCTGTTTCGTGGCCTGGGAAAGCAGTCAAGGATGGTTCAAAGCCTTGGGACTCTGCCCCTATGTGGGAGATCTGGAAGAGACTCCTGGCTCCTGGCTACAGATTGGCTAAGCTCTGGCCATTGAGATCACTTGGGGAGTGAACGAGCAGATTGAAGATCTTTCTGTCTCTCCTCCTCTCTGTAAATCTGACTTTCCAATTAAAATAAGTAAATGTGTAAAAAATTTAAGCACTCCAGTCCATTGGAGTCTGCTTTTGATTTTAAGCATTGTCTTGAAAATTTATATGTGTTGCTTGAAGTCCTTTTTGTCTCAGTTAAGGCTTTGAAAACTTAAATATTGCCATATGCTGGGACCTTGATAATTTATTTGCTATCTCTCTTAGGCATGAAGACATAGAAATGTAAACTTAAACCACAGAAAAATTCAGTAATTTAGGCTATAATTACTATGATTTCTTTGGAATAAGTGTGGTGATGTGCTGGCTTTTCAAGTGGAAAGCAGTCAAACTGTTCGAAGCACCAACATTGATACTTTTCATCCTGCTGTTTTTTGGCAAAATATGGAGAACAAAAATAACCAGAAATCCAGTTGCTTAAAAATCCATGCGCAGATTAAGCTAAGGACACAGTAATCCAAAGCCCTGTTCCCACCAAGTTTATGCTTTAGTAGAGGGGTGGGAATAATAATAAATATGTCAGTAGATGATGTCTGTAGGTGCCAAGCGAAGAAATAACAGAATAAACAGCAGTTTTAAAGGCTCACACAAAGCAAAACAAAGGAGTTAAGAGTTTTTAAAATTTATTTATTTATTTATTATTTTTAATTCATTAATTACATTGTATTATGTGACACAGTTTCATAGGTACTTGGATTCTCCCCACCCCTCCCCAAACCCTCCCACCATGGTGGATTCCTCCACCTTGTTGCATAACCACAGTTCAAGTTCAGTTGAGATTCCCCCATTGCAAGCATATACTAAACATAGAGTCCAGCATCTTATTGTCCAGTCAAGTTCAACGGCTTCTTAGGTATACCCTCTCTGGTCTGAAGGCAGAGCCAGCTATGGATTATATATTTTAAGAGAAAAAGAAACATAACAGGAAAACAGGTAATTGTCAGAGATAGAGCATGCTCCTACCCCTCGATTCCCATCCCAATATCGGCACTGTTCTGCCCCTGGGCAGGATGACATCTCCTGCTTGAGTGCAGGAAACCAGCCACCTGAACCATTGCCTGCTGCCTCCGTGTTGGCAGGAAGCTGGAATAAGGACCAGAGTCCATTTCAACTCCAGCTGCTTAGCTGCCACTGTGGGCATCTTACCCACTAACCATAACTGCACATAACCCGCTTGCTTTCTTCAACTGTGTTTTTCATTTATAATTGTGTCACATTAAACACGATTTCAAAATGTAAGTTAAGTGAAAAAGTGGGGCTGAGGGAAAACCAGGGCAAGAGGGAGAGGGTGGTTGGGTCTGAATGGACCCACACTTTGGAGGAGCTGGGTTTAGAAGAAAGACACAGGGTGGTTGGGAGAAAACGGACAGAGATTCTGTGTAATTACTGCCTGCTCACACTGCAAAACTGGAGCAGAAGGTAGAAAATCCATTTTCTGCCATTTCCACTTCATTTCCAAACAAGCAACGCTCGACAGCGCCCCGTATGATGTGGCACTGGGTGCTAGGTGCTCAGTGTTGGTGAGTCAGCAGAGAGGCATAGATGCTCAGCTCCAGTGGAAACCGGAAGGGGATGACTTGATAGCTCCATTCAGCTCACCTTCTCCCTCAGGTGCTGTGAAGTCTTTCTGACATCCTTGTTGGTTTGTGTTTAGTTTATTTCTACTTCTTCCGTTATTTCATTGCTTTGTCATAGTAATTTTCTATTGCAGAAACTAACGTTTTGTCAGTAGTTGAATGTTTTAGCTGCTTCCTGTTACCTATATCAGAAGGTGGTTATTTTAGTCATTAAGTAATTTTTCAGATTTCCTAATGTTAATGGGTTTGAATTTTTAAAACTGATTTAAAACTAGAAAAGTAGACATTTTGATGAATAGCTTTTTTTTCTTTTTCTTTTTCTTTTTTTTTTGTCCTGGTTGGAAAGGCATCAACTTGATAAACTCTCTAATATGTTCTCTAATTACTGAAAATACTTCATTTTAACCCAGTTTTCAGGATTTAAAATGTGTTTTATTAGACCCTGATTTGTACAGAATTCTGACAACACTGGATATACACTTAACGTGTCTACCATGAGTAGTTCCAAAGCACTTCTTGGGACAATCAGAGCCCAGCTGGGATTAGCTGGGACTTAAATGGCATTCTTGAATCTTGTCCATCAGGTGCCTGATGACGCTGGGGGACATCCACAGAGACTAGAAAAGGAGTTTGAAAAGGAGCATCTGCTGGCGTGCTTTCCATGTGATATTGATATAGAAGAAAGTGCATGGCCATCCCAAATTGGACTCCCAAAAATGGTGAAATGAGGATGCAAGAATGTTTTGTCTGCAGGGAACCATCCCTAATAAGATATTATCTCATACTCATGTGGCTGTAAGGATATTTTCTTACTTTTAGAAAATGCATATGTTGGTTAAGGGGACATAGCCTACCACCAAGGAGCACAGAGAGAAAACATTCAGGCGATTTCTTCAAGTATCATGCACTATTTATGTCTATCAAAAACATCTACTTTGATTTTTGGTTGGATTAACAAAGACTGAGCAGAGAATTAGAGATGACTAGAGAGCTATTCTGCCAATGCCACGTGGTTTTTTTAAGGAGGAAAGTCAAGGCGTTATGCTCAGAGGACTCTCTTCTGACTTGCTGGAACCTCAACAGTGCCACACACAAGTCAGGAGCCAGCTTAGCCTGCAGACAACAAGTGTGTATGTGTGTGTGTGTGTGTGTGTGTGTGTGTGTGTGTGCAGCAAGGTGCTCAGAGAAAGAAGGACTTACTCCTGACCCTCAGAATGCGGAGGAGGTGAAGTCAGAACCACCATTGTCTTTAAAACCACGGAGAGCGAAGCTGGCCCAAAAGGAGGTGGTAGTTACAAGTGGATTCAGCTCATCCCAAATGAAAGAGGAAAGTCACCAAGTTCTTGTTAAAGGAAACTAAAAAATGCTTGTTATGGCGAAAAATATTTTTGAGATCCATGCAATCATTTTCTTTATAATATACATTTTTCCCAAGCTTTTTGAAGATCCATTTGTATACACGGTTCACACAAATTTTGCGTGTTTAATTTTATCTATGGTAAACCTTTGGAGGCACACTCATGTTTTCAAACATTTGAAACAAGTTTCAAAGTCATGAGCTTTTGTAACAGAGAACTTTAGTGCTGTGAACTTAGCCTGCACCTTTAAATGATACCATCTGCGCAGTGGTCAGTAGATGGCGGTAGGATACCATGGTTTTCAGCAGTAGCATCTGGCATTTCACTCTTCAATTTGCTGGAAGTATATGATTCTTTTTTCTAATTATTTGAAAATGTCTCATAATCTATTGTTCAGAGATACATCTTTGATTGGAAAAATAGGAACTAATACTTCCTAATTAAGTTGGAAAGAATGACTAGCAAACACTTTGATTTCACCCCAATTCTACTTTCATTTTTGTTTTTTAATAATTTGTGATACAGAAGGGCTATATACATATAAAATACATGTGTGTCTGTGTGTGTGTGTGAGTCAAATGTCTGGTTTACTTTTAAATAATTGTACAAATTAAGGTGTACTCATTTTGTGAAATTCTTTGAAATTACAGAATTGAAGCAATTTCAGGAAAAAAATTTGTTTTCTTTTTTGTACAAGATCTGGCTTATAGCTATTATTTATCAATTTATATCTTTTATAAGTGCTCTGAATGGGAGCTGTATTCCTACAGGATTGTTCAGCACTCTCAAGACTTCCCCCTCTTCTGGGTTCCTTCGAGTGCTCTGAAATGAGAAGGCCCTATGTTGTAGATGTGCCGAGTGTTCTTTAGAAATGGGTGCGCGTCCAGAGCACGTGGAAACTCATGAATGTTGGGCTTCACTTTGGAAAAGGACAGCTAGTGTCAGGTCCTCCCCTGCATTGGTTTTCTTTTGAAGAACCCTAGCATAGCATTCGTGTCCGCAGGGTTCGCAGCCGCTAACACAGCAACACCTCTGTCCCCTCTGGTGCAGAACAGTGGCTTTGCAGCGCTGTGCCGTGTGCACTCTGGCTGGTTCCCCATCTAGAAGTAGTGCACAGAGAACAGTCAGATAAGCACACGCGGGCTCCCACCTCCCTCCTCAGCTTTTGGCGGTAAGAGGCAGCATGGACTTCCGAGGAGACAAACTATTTTAATTTGTGAATCTTTGGGGATGATTCCAGAGGACAGAGAAGCAGCCAGGCATTTGCAGAGATTCTGGATTGTTCTGACACCTACACTCCCCAGCCCCTGTTTATTTTAACTGGTTCAGAATTTGAGCAGGGCAGTGCCGCCTTGTAGGGCCCTTGGGAGCTGCAAGATTGGTACCCAGCACGGAAAGGCTGAGTGACCTTGGCCAGGTCCCTGGGCCTGCTGAGTCTCTCTCACACCACCACCACATTTGTTCTCCTGTTGATGGAAAGTTGGCAAAGATTTAAGGAATAAGTGTCTGCAAAGTTTTTTTTTTTCTTTATGATTTCTTCAGCAGAAGGCTCTATGTACAAAGAAGGCAAAATTTGCCTATAGTTAGAATTCTTCTTTGGCCAGTCATGTAATCATAATTAATGATCATCTATGCATGTTTCCTGACAAAGCCTTTATATAATCCTTTTAAAGAGAAAATCAGAAGGAACCAAATGCTCTTTATTTTAGCAGAAAGTACTGATTTTTTTCTATGATTTGCCTAAAGATATAGGCTTCAAAACTTTTTGCATCAAAGTAACTTTGAATTTCATCTTCTGTGAACTTTTAGAATTATTCTCACACATACACGTGTAAGTTTCCCTGTTTGTATAAATAAAACATACAAGCAATAGACTTCATACTGCTCTTGCTTCAAGATTTCTGTATACGTTAAAATGTCAATACAAAATTTTTTGTTCCAACCATTATTTTTTAGTCACGGCATAGGGTAATATTTTTCCTGCTTTTTTTTCAAATGAACATTTGTCAGTTAATGGAAGATTGAGGTGATACATATTTTTAAAAGATACATAATTTTAAGATTTTATAGACGTACTTCTTGTGAAGAAGCTTATCAAGATTCTTCTATGTGTACACAGATTCCTGAAATATTGAATAGAAAGTCTTAAATCCCATGTTTGCTTGTGTAGGTACACTCCGATGTGAACGGTCTCATCAGTGAGGCTCACCAAATGTATTTTGTAGAAGGGTAGCAGAATAGAGGCATTTCCCACATGTAATTTGTCAGTTTGAACTCTTCAAAACTCAGGGCATTTATTTACTTATTTGTTTTTCTTTTCCTCTGAAAGACAGTTAATTACTGCAGCTCTGAGAGTGTTTGTAGTTGCATCTTGCAAACCTGAGGCTAATGAGACCAAGTTTTCGCCCTAACTCTGAACTTGCTGACTTATCTGATTTAAAACGTGAACATCTGAGTACTGGTGAGGTGTTGTAAATGAACATTTCTTTCTGTTGTAGCGATAGCTTTGTGAAAAATGATTAAAAACAACAACAACAAAACCAAAGACAATGGCTTGGATCTGATGTAGGAAAAAAATGTGATGAACCTGGCAGATATCTATGGCATGTATATTTATTTAATGGCTTGCTATAATGCATATTATTAATGATGACAATCATGAACTTGCACGCATTGTTTATTTTGTAAATACACATAACGGAGCTTTCAGAAAAGGGATCAGCTGCCCCGTTGCAACGATGGCCGTCAGCTGAGGAATGAGCGAATCAGGGATCCTTTGTGACTTGGGCTCCTGACCCAGTCAATTTCCCTGTTTATGCTCTGGGAAAATTCTGTGAAGTCCATCTGTAATTTCCCTGCAGGAGCATCAAAAGCGAGCCATGTGTCTATTTCAAATGTATAGGGTAGATGAGATTTGAAAATCTGTAAGTGGACTTGGACATCAAAAACACCTGTAAGACTAACTACACATTAAAAGCCATTAGTATGCAGCCATAAAATGTAAAATGGATCCCAGGGTCCAGGAATGCTGGAGGTACACCCTTTGAGGAGAGAGGTAATGTGATTACGGTGCACCTGGAGCCTACAGACTTCCCCATGTGAGATCTGAGGCATCCCAGTTTATTTCAGTTCTCTTAATTATAACTATTTTATCTTTTCATAGCAACTCATAAAACTTGGCTCATTTGGACTTCATTGTGACATCTCCTTGCGCCAACCTCATATCTGCACTATTGGGTTTCTGTGAAACAAGGAGTAGCATGAAAGAATGCTCGATCAGAAGGCAAGTTTCCTCACACATCAGCTCCAAGTCCAGCTCCGTGTCCCTGAGCCCTGGTCTCTCCAGCGTGTCACGGACTCCTCTCTCTGACGGACAGCCCAAGTGCGGGAATCTGGGAAAACACTCCCCTGAAAGGAGAAAAATGTTTGTTTTTGTACATTTTACCAATGCTGGCTGAAGGGATTCTTAAAATGGCAACTTACACATTGTGGAGAATCTAGTACATCTGCTTTAAATATTGCTGGGTGTCTTGGGCCTTTGCGGAGAGGGTTTGATGCCGTCTTTTGTTGTAGGACAACTGGTGAATTCTGTGATGCGGGGCGGTTGCCAGTTCAAAGGGTACAGCCTTCCTTCGGGTTTTGCTTTCTGTTCTGCGCCCTTCCCCCACCTCCACATTGTGGGTTTTGCTGGTGGGGTGGGGGAGGGCAGCTTAAAACATTCGCATGGAACTCCCAGTCTTTCTTCTATTCAAGCAAAGACAAGCCCTTCATGAGAATAATTACAAAATCTGCAGTATATTTGTAGAATGATGGGCATGAAAATCTGTTGGCTAATATCACAACCTTTTGTCCTGAATGAGGTAAATAACTCTAAACTTTGTGTTGGTGGAACGGAAAGTATTTATAGGTATTAATTACCGGCAAGCTCATGCAAAGTATCCTTTATTAATTCTCTTCCGGTTCTGCAATCTTCAGGAGTAATTGCAGCCACCTACATGCGCGGCGATCTTCCCATAATATTCTTAATGACATTAAATATCCACCCCTCCACCTAATTTAAATAGCATTTTAATAAGTGTCCTCTGTTTAGACATTTTTAAAGGCTTTTCTTCATTCACCATGAACATTAGAACCCAGAAAAAGCGCAAGCCCAGGAACTGAGTCAGAAAGCCAGCAAGCAAACAGGCCCTGGCTGTGTCTGAGACAATGATTTCGGCTAGGTGACTGTGTTTTGTTGAGGAAAGGAGTGGACAGGATATTGACAGTTTCCTATCAATAGCTGGACCCCAGAGACCTGGCTGTTGGGGCCCACGCTGATTGACTATCCCTTAATAGACATATAATTGTTGACAAATACCTTCCCATAGACTGTGCCGGCACCTGGGGAAGGAAAGCAAGATTTCAGGCTGATACAGATCAGATCTGAGCCATTGGGCAGAGGCTGTGCCTTGCCGAGCAATAGTCTGTTGCTCATAATATGGCCCTTCCTAGAGAAAACGTGTCGAGGACGCCAAGCCTCGCAAGTGGCCAAGCCTGGGCAAAGGCTATAGATAGAAATTCAAAACGTTCATTGTTCCGTGTGTCATGGAGTCTGTTGGGGAGAGACAGACGCAGGCTCTGAGTGATGCAGTGTGGTGTCAATCCTATCACTTCGTCCATGTTTTAAATTCTCTGTTTATACGTAGATATCATATACATGTGTGTTTCGTGTATATTTAGACTGTATATGAGAGTCCATTTCCACAGGGTTTTTGTTGTTGTTGTTGATTCATGGCACTGTAAAATCTATCAACTGGATATTTGCAGAAACACAATGGATGGTGCAAATAAATTTCAAAGAGCTTTGAGCAACAATAAGAATGCAGAAGAAAATTTGAATTTGGACATCAGCTTCACTTACTACTAAATATCAGAGGCGCCTCGACATTCCCAGCAGGCGAGCACATGCATAAGCTTTCAGGGTCTGGACCCCAGCCTCAGCACTCATCCAGCCAGGGAGGCCTTTGCCTGATCCACGGCTGGCTTGGAAACAGCGCTGGAAAGTTGGCCTCGCAGGGTGCTTTCCCTGGGTCCATTCAGTTTCCGCAAATCTGCCTCCTTAGGGGTTTATTCTCAGCCACAGGAGGCCAGGATTACGTTCCCTGCCTGACAGGAGTCTGCCAACAATGAGAGCAGAGGATGCTATTTAGATCCCAAGCTGTTAGAACTTAATAAAATAAAAGAAAATGTAAACAAAGTTAAAAATGCAGCCCATAGGCAAATGGAGCCGGACTGAATGAGGTGAGGTGAGCTTCCTCCTAGAGTCTTGGGAATGGGTCAAGGTGACGCAGTGGGCAGCCACCTGACATCCTGTGTGACATGGGACCAGCTTGTGCCCCGAAGACCTTGAGTTCTGCCTTTGATTCTTATTGATCAAATACGCAGATTAAATCCCGTATCACAGAGCCAGGCAAAACCTGAGCTTTGCTATCAACTTGGACGAATCTGTCTGAATCATCTTTTTATGCATGAAGCCGAGCCTGGGTGTACAAGCCTCTCAGGAAGACACATGGTGGGCGAGAAGATATGTAGGTCTGATAGCTCCGAGGCTCTGTGGCAGAAGGATGAGCCAGATAAGAATGCTCTACTTGTTAACTGTTGTCAAATTCAAACCCATAGTTAGTATTCATTCTGGGGTTGGGGGGGTGGTATTTTTGAAGTTGCTTCTTTGCAATCCGTAAGCATTCCTAAACAGGCAAGCTTTTGCAAACAGCTGCCTCAAAATGTTGTGTGTGTATGTGTGTGTGTGTGTGTGTGTCCATTAATTCAGAATTACTCCAATTACAAGCTTTTGATGCTCTGAAACCCTCTCTCTAACCCAAAAGAGATGGAGAGCCCTTGGACCATCCAATCAGATCATTCTCCCTGCCGCCTGCAGCAGATGTAAGCAATTTACTTTTTTATTTCTGCATATTCAGTGTGAGCGGAGCTGTTGGGGACCTTTCACCCCAGAGCCTGCAGGATTCTAACCCTATCAAATTAAAGCATTTTGCTCACTTATTCCCAAAACGCTTTGCCGGTGCTAAACAGACATCCCGCTGCATGGCAATGGCGAGTGTTCGTGTCCACTCATAGCCCCAACCTAATCAGAGATTATTAAGGAAAATATACAGTGCTTTAATTTGATGAGATTGGTTATAGGTAGTGCAGTTAGAGGTCACACTCCTGCGTGTGTCTCCTTCCGTCTCTGTAATATTTTCTTCTCGCTTGACAGTCCTGAGCTGCAAACAATAGGCCAAGGCGACACATTTATTTTTGACATGCTGTGATGGACTCAATAAGGACAAAGATGAATTATTTAAAGATTGCATAAACAAACATCCCGGGCCAGGTTTTGGTTACGTCTTTTCCTTTGTGCTCCGTGGACGCCGTTCGTTCGTTGCCTTAAAAGAACACGCTCAAGAAATTTGCCTCCTTTGGGCAGGAACACATTTAGACGGAGTGCCCAGATGGCTGGGTCGGCTCCCTCACTCCTGTTGCTGGCTGCGCAGGCGGGGCTGGCGGCTCCCGGCTCCCAGCTCCCAGGGAGAGGGGCCTCTGCAGAACGGCTTTGCTCTCCTGACCCGCGAGACTTCTCCACCTGCTGTGAGCTAATTGAACCAGCCAGCCTGCACCAATGGGAGCGACAGGGCCGCTGAGGGTCCGGGAGCTTTGGATTTGCATCTCGGGCTGGGCATTTGGAGGTGGCGGAGCCCTAGAATCACCTGGCTCTTCCTGCTCATTTGAGGGTTTATTTCCCTACCGCCTCTTTCCGCTTTCCAGTGCAGAGAAGCCTGGTTGACGCAGAGACCATGGGAGAGCCGCGGGAGTTGAGCTGCGCAGGCATTTCCTCCAAGGGCTGGTATTTTCCTGCACACGCCGCGTGGACACAGGCCCTGGAAAGGCTGAAGCAGCGACCAGGGCCGCTTCTAATCTCCTGTCAGGCTTAATGGGTGCTGTGGATGTGTCCACGTAATGGACCAACTGCGGACTGATTCACCTAAAAATTTACATGAAAATTGCTTTATGCAGCTGTATGTAAAAATGCAAGCCACCCCGTGTCACTGTACCGCACAGGTCACGGAACAGCCCCGTCTATTGTCGCCGAAAACAATCTGTATTCATTCATGGGACAGGGGGGTGGAGGCGGATGGATGCGGCTGGCCTGGGGGCTGAAGGAGCACAGCTTGGGGTGCCGGCGCCTGGGGCAACCTTTCTCCCCGCAGCGCCCCAGGACTGCCTTGAGTCTTTAATGCCCTAGTAACATTTTAAAGGTAAATACACGCCTGGTTTGTTGTCACAGAACCAAACTAAACTACCTACTGGTCCCACTGAATTATTTTCAAAAGGCTGCACTGCGCAAACTGGGAACTACAGAGGCTAAGCCTCCTGAAGCAATTGTGGCCGTGTGTTGCTTGAGATGGGTTGAAAATTCCAGAAGATCCTCTCTCCATATGTTACCTTGCTTTTAATTTTCGTACTCTAGAAATGTGATAATTTGGGGGTCACAGAGAATTACCACCTCGATGTGGAGGAGTTTGGAACAATTTCTTGTTGGGAGAATGGGGTGCCTGGCTCCCTGGCTCTGGCTCACCTCTTGGTGGCTCCTTTTCAGTCTGTCCAAGCAAAGGACCCCGGGAGGCCTGTGTTTGCTCCGGGCTGAAGAGGGCCTGCTGCGCGCCTTGGGCTCTAAAGGCAACAGATCAGAGAGCCCCTGAGGCTCCCCGCCCGCCAGGCCGCAGGGCCCCTGGGTCTGAATGTGAACTTCCCAGGTTTCTAAGGAGAAATACGCTGAGCTATAACCGCCCAGAGCGTCTTCTTCACTTTCACCGGTGCTTTGCACGTTTGAGCGGGCATGCATAGATCTGCCTTGATCAAGACTTCTTATCATGGCTTCACGAAATGCTTCTACAAAGACAGTTAATATGACAATTATGTGGCTAACTGAATAACTGCATTCAGATTAGTTTGTCAGAGTAGTACTGAGAGTGTCTTAGGATGGGCTGTGGGTCATATCATGGCAGGACCCTCCAAGCCACCAACCGACCCTGCTTAATCAGCCCCTGTCCTTGCTTTTCCAGCACCCTGGCTTCTGTCACTTCTCATTTCAAAACAAGTCTCAGTTGTAGTCTCTTCTTTTCTTTGCTTAACTCAAAATTAGATTTCCCTGGATACAGTACGAACTGAAAATAACCACAGGAAAGATAAAAATCCCATGAACATTTTTAGAAGTTTTTTTGTGTGTGTTTCAGTGTTGTTTTAAGAGCATAGATGTGTCCCTGAGTGGCGCTTCAAGTTCCAGCCAATATTTAGGTATTCAAGGTACATTTGGGACAAGCTAGTTCCCTTCTTCAGCAGGCAAGGCGCGGGTCAACTAGGAATATGTTCTTATGGCAAAGAGCTGAAATGTAAGTTTTGCATTAACTTTCTTACTTTTTAAGAAGCCAGCATTTTTGTGCTGCAAACCTATTTGGAAATCTAGAATTTGAAGTGTGAAAATATTTGATGATTTTATTCCTATAAATATTATAGCATACGGAATAATGTTTTTGGTTGAAAAATTAGCAGTTGTGGGTAGACAGGTGTTGGAAGGCTGACAGAAAGAAGGAATCTGGCTTTGCAAGTTGTCGAGCTGGTTACAGAAATTCGGTAAGAATGAGGGCTTGAACAGCTTTTTCTGTGGGACAGTCACTGAGTTGAAGTCCCAAGCAGTTTTTGAGAGTGGAGATTTTCTTATCAAGCTGTCATCCCTGTCGTCAAGGGATTTATTACCGTGCTTTGGCAGCTGCTGTGCCGTCGAACGTTGCCATTTCGCCCCCTGTTTCGTCTTGAAGTCCCTTGCTCTGTCATGGGCATCACCGATTGTGCCATGTTATCAAGTACAATGCAGTGGTCAGGAAAAACACTAGAGAGATGTTTACTGAAATTTGGATCCATAGTTTAAAAAAGATAGCACCAAGAGGTTGATTCCAAAGGCTTCTAATACAAATTTGGGCATTCAAGTTACTCCAGGGAGTTCTTTGTCTGTTTAGTAGAATCTACCGCAGAACTCGTGGCAAGTGGATGGCTTCGTTTCCCTTGCTCAGGCAAGAAAAAAAAAATCCTCAACCTCATTTGTGTGGGATTTGAATATTATAAGGTACTTCCGATTATTACAGTAACGGGAGTAATATCTGATATCTTTCTGTGTTTTTGAGACATTTTCCTAGAGAATCCTTGTGATCTTTTTATGAATGAGGTTGCTTCAAATTGTGTCGTATGTAATTCTGAGAAGTTACACAAGGTGGGAGTGGCACTGGTGAGGGAAATTCAGGTCTCCAGGATGGACGAAGGCCAACCAGAGTTTCTGCTGCCTACCAACAGAACTTCCCACAAAGCAGAGCTGCTTCTCAGTGCCAAGAGAGAGAAATACACTAACCGCAAGCAACCAATGGTTATGTTTTGGACTCAAGAAAAGTACAATATGGGAAAAAAAAAGAAACCATTTAGGTGTGTGTAAATGCCCATCTAAGTTAGTCAGACAAATGTATGGCAGTTGTAAATTGTTCAGCTGTGCATGATATGGTCACCTCAGAGACAGAACTGGAAAGTTAATGAAGCACAAAATTTAAATAATCATGTTTATAAATTTTAATATATGCTTTTAAATATTTATGAGGTCAAGAAATATAAAAACAATTATGTTGAAAGTAAAATTGGAGTGGCTGGCACTACGACACGGTAGGTTAAGTGTATGTCTGTGGTGCTGTGTCCCACATAAATACTAGTTCATTCCCTGGATGCTCTACTTCTAATCCAGCTCCCTGCTAATATGCCTGGGAAAGCAGCTGAAGATGACCAAAGTGCTTTGGCCCTTGTTACCCACATGGGCGATCTGGAAGAAGCTGGGCTCCTGACTTTGGCCTGACTGTCCCAGTTGCTAAGGCCAGTTGGGGAGTGAGCTAACAGATGGAAGACTTCGCTCTCTGTTTCTCTTTCTCTGCCAATCTGCCTTTCAAAAGGTAAAATTGGAGCATTAATAATAAAAGTAACGGATGCTTCCAAAACTGTAGTAAAAAGCAAATTCATAGCATATTTAAATCAGAAAATAAGAAGAAATGAAGTGTTCATTGAAATTAAGAAAGTAGAAAAAGACATAAGCACAGAACAACAATATTTGGTAAATGGTAGAACTGATAAGCAAATGGGTAGAGAAATCTAGAGCATTACTATGAAAAAAAATTGAGACATTTACCTAGAATTCCTCTCCACATAATAAAACGAATTGTACAAGTAAATAACATTAAAATTGAGAAAAGCAAAGCAACCATTTGAAAGGAATAGAAATTACAACGCTTTTTAACATCTATGTATATGTGCTAAAAATAGAAACAGTTAAAGTTTTCTTTCTCAAAAAATAAAACACTGTTAATTCTAGAATAAGAAGTTATTTGAGTGTGCTATTATCATAAAAATAAAACACATCTTTTTAATTAAAAGTCTATAAGGCAAAATTGAACCAGATAATTGGGGGAATACAACATACAACTTATCCCAGGTGTACAGGAGATAGCCAATCCAGAATGCAATGATTCCAGAGAATGGGGAATTGCCATCTTCAATAACTATATACACTTATTACTAACTGAGTTCACATACTCACATGAGAATCAGAAACAAGACATGATATTAATGATGTCCTATATGTAATATAAAGAACATAACAAAATATCCCCAGATTTAACAACTCAAAATGAATCTGGGGGAAAAAATGGAGCATTCGTAAGATTTCACTGAGATGGCTGAAAACCAAAGAAAAAAGGTGAAATCCTCCTATGTCTCCTATGTATAAGCAGTAAGCCTTTTAAAATACAACAAAAATGTCTAATTCAAAAAAGGCAATCATTTGAAGAGAACTTGAAGCCCTGAATGCAAAGCAAACACAGAAGGGAAGAATTTTCAAAGAAGAAGCAGAATTGGGCTAATCCAACACCGAAAGGACTGGGTAATTAAGAGTACTTATCCTGTGAGGTATTATTTTTGAAAGACAGGGTAATTTAGAAAGGCACATTGGTGTGAAATTCATTAAGATAGATTAACGAAAGATAACAGAAAACCTTGGATTCATTCAGCAAATGTTTAAGGTGGCATCATAATTAGTATGGAAAAAATAATTCACGCACAAAAAATGGGATTGAGTGTGCTGCTAGGGACAAAAGGGGAGACAGTTTCACCCCGCCCAAGGGGAGGGGCTGCTCCCCAGTGCATCTATTGCCCATGCAGATGTCCATTGTCCCCAGCCGAAGGCAGAGAATCATGTCCTTGGCTGCTGTGCTCATTCTTGTCACCCTCAGAATATGTCATGTGTCCTTACTGTTCCCCCACTCTTGCTCCTTTCTTCAACACTTGCTAATCTCCAACCATGTCCATCTGATACCCAGATATGCACTCCTGTAAATTTCTCACGCCCTTGCTATCATTTCTTAGTATCTTAGAAGTCTGGCTACCACCTATGCCAGCTCCTCCCCTCAGGTCTTCAACTGAGGCTCAAATTCGCCCACAGTCCTGTATCCTAGGGTAGGGGCATGCGTATCTTCTCCCGTTTCCCTGCTGGATTCGGCCCTAATGGCCTATATCTTTCTGTCCCAGTGACCTGCCTCCCTCTGGGCTTCTATGAACACTTGTGGTGCCTTTACCATCCTTTTGAATGACATAGCCAATGTGTTCATACTCGTTTTCCTACCTTGTGGTTCAGATAAACCTGACTTTTGTTCTGTGGCAGCCACACACTTCTAGATTCCCATCTGGAAATTTACCATTCCTGAAGTTTTCACCTCAGTGTCTTACCATGTCTTATCATCTCAGCTCTCTTATTCAGCATCTTTTTCTATTAATCAAAATGGGAACAGCGCTTTCAACTTCTCCTGTGACTTCTCTTCTTCCATTTGCTGTGAAACATGCCATGTGAATCGCACAGCAAGTAACCTTCTGGGGTGCTATTTGTCACCTCGTGTGAACCTGATTATCTTGCCATCTTATCACTTACATGAGAAGGATAAAGTTGTCAGAGGAAACAGTATAAGCAAACGGGCTGATTCCTGTTTAAATCGATGCACTCAAATGAGCAGACTTTTCTGGAAATCCCACTGGGGAGTTGCCCAGGGAACTGTTTTAGGAATTGTGGCAAATGAGCTTAGCTTTCTCCAGCCTCCTCAATGTGTCTGATGGTCTGCCTCCTATTTCCTGCCTCTTCAGTGCCATCCTCCCACACATCATCAACACACACACACACACACACACACACACACACACACACACACTTCTCTTTTTCTTCTTTCTTCTATGAGAAAACAGAAAAAAAATCATGGATGCTTTGGATTCTAAATTCTCTCTGCTTAGGGAAAGCCTGAACTCAAGGGAGTGCTTGTCCCAACTTTGTTTTGCTTAGTCCTTGCATCATGGTAAATAGTCACCACTCATTCCCCTCCCCCTCACATGGCAAACCTACTGGCTGAAACAAACCCTTCCTTCCTTTTATTTGTCCACGTCTGTCTGTCCTGTCTCCCTCTCCACAGTGAGGCTAGAATCATTGCATCCTGCATGAGTTAACCTCATTAGGCTTCCATGCCCCCTCCTGAGCATGATATTGAGCAGTTCATAACTATGCACCATATCAATTCACTTCTCCTGCTTCAAGTCCCCTAAACACTTTCCCCAAACTTCTAGTTTTCCTAAAACTTTCAGGAAAATTTAAATCCTTTTTCCTGATCATCAAGTCCAAAATGTCATCCTTTCCTTGCCCATCCCGAATCTGTAAATCTTGGTAACTTTTCCTTTAGTTAAGGACTTTGCATAAACTGTGCATTTTCCCCAAAGGCTCTCGTTGTCCCTGCTAGGTCCTTGTCCAAGAACCCTCTTTCAGGGAAAGCTCATCTTTCCTCACTTGCCCTGCTCTGTTGTAGTGTCTCATAACTCTTCATCTTATTATCATTTGAAATACTCTTCATTTCCCTTTCCGGGAATATATGCTACAACACTAATCAGAGTTGCGAAGGAGAAAGACTTACATACCAGAGAGCTTTTGTATGGTCATTACCTTGCAATGGGAAAAGTTAGAATCAGCTTCAACATTGCATAACAAATACTAGTCTCAATAATTTAGAGCACGGTTTGAGGACAGAGCGTGAACACGTGGATACTACAATTTTGTTGCTTAAGAGTAGTTGGGCCTGGCATAATGGTTCAGTTGGCTATTTTTCTACCTTTAAGTGCCAGGATCCCATACAGGCGTGGTTCCTGTCCCACCTGCTCCGCTTCTCATCTTGCTCTCTGCTTGTGACCTGGGAAAGCAGGACAGGATATCCTGAGCCTTGGGATCCTGCACCTGTATGGGAGTCCCGGAAAAAGCTCTTGGCTCCTGGCTCAAATTGGCTCAGCTCCGGCCATCCGTTTGAGCAATTTGGGGAGCGAACCAGTGGATGGAAGATCTTTCTCTCTGTCTTTCCTTCCCTCCATAAATCTGATCTGCCCTTCCACTGAAAATAAATAAATCTTTCAAAAGAAAGAATAGTTATGGACTTATTAATAGGGTTTTTTTTTTTTTTTTTTAGATTTCTACACTGCTGATGATGCAACATGGAGCATCTGTATGTACTGTTTGTGTCTGCAGCAGGTATATAGCTGGAATGCTAATGTTCTGTTCTTTTACAATAGACGTACAGAACTGTATTGTATCAAATGATATATCCTTGAAAATGTCAGCATTTGCACTGCTTCGCCATAGTGTTGTCAGCATGACCATTCAGTGTTTTCTCTGTACCTTACAGCTACAAATGGGATGTTATTGTTTCACTTGAAGTTCCATGACTATGAGTGAACATCAACACTTTAAAAAAATTACTTTAATAATTCCTTCCTGGCTGTTTTATTCCTGTATTCCAGAGTGTGGTTGGGAAAAGGAGAAGATGGGCTTCCAATCTGGCCCAAGAACAACCTCACTAAGTGAAGATATTTTATGCATTATTGTTTTCATTATAGCCAAGGTCACAATCTTGCATTGATAAAATGTTTTAATATGTACATCAAATTTAATATAAAGTACAAGCCATGTGCAAGATGGTCTGCAAAGCACAGAAGTAGCTCATTATGCATAAATATCACTTTCACTACTCCGGAGATTGTCAGTGGAGACTGCGTTCTTGTTCTCCACCGCATTCTTTAGTGCTGACTTGAGAGGAGCTGTGAGCACTATACATTCATTCTTGTATTGTATTGATTCTTGTATTTAATTCTTGGTTCTGTTCCATTCCCAGTTTTTCATCACAGAGTATCTTAAAGATGTTCATTCTTGATACCAAGTGCGATTTGGGGATGTATTTAAATTCTCTGTGTGTGTCCCAAAGCTTGCAAAAAGCATAATGTCTCAAAGTGGCAATTCCACACTGGCTTTCAGGCACTGCCTGAAAATGTTGCCCGTCTGAGGCTGTGTGGAGAGCTAGGACAGCACTCCAAACCCCAGTCAGAGGCAAGCTCTATTTGAGTGAGCGCTTGCTCACCATGGTGGGGCCAAACCCCCAAGGGAAAAATTATATTTATCCATCATCCCCAAATGACCAGGGCCTGGGCAGGCACACTGAGGCATAAACAAGGCCAAAGTATCTCCTCTCTGGGCCTGGTCTAAGGAGAAAAAAGCCTTTTGCAGACAAAATCTGCCTCTGAAAAGCACAGCAGGACACACCACCTGAAAGTGTCTGCCAGGGGCTTGACAGTGACAGTGATAGTGGCTCTCGTTCAGGAGCAAAGCCAGCTTCCCTTTTCATGTCCTCAGTGCTTATCCACAAAAGCAGAGTTGAGGACGGTAGAGAGGAATTGTTCTGCCGTGGCTTTCATGCAGAGGAAGCACCGGCTGCACAGATGTGGCATAATGATCTGCTCCCCTGGGGGAGGGACTGCAGACAGAGCAATGGAGCACAGGCCTGGACACAGGAAACGCACCTGGTACTCTCCATTCCTGCATCCCCTTTTCAGTGGGCTCACTTAGGACAGTGAGTTTGCAGGATTTTTTTCGTCATGAACTGGGGCCTAGGAAATGAGTGGTTCTTCCTTTCCCAGCTAGCTGCCCGTCCCCCACCCCAAGTCCTAAAGGAATAAGAACGATGCTCTACAGGGTTACCATGTCCACCAAGTCCAGGAGGTACTGTTTATGAGAGCTACAATATAAGTGACATGACAAGGGGCTGCCACTCTATAGCCTGGATTCATGAGTGACCTCTCCTGGTATCACTGGATGTGAATCAGAATTCTATTGATCACCTCTTCTGTTCCCAAACAGCTGCCTTCATTCATCAGACGGTAGCTCCTTCCTCCCCTGATAGGCAGTGAAGCAGACACTTCTCATTTTCAATGCTTCTTCCATTCAGCGATGAAAACTTAACAGATGGCACGTAGAAGGCTACCGTTTCTTCTTCAATTCTAGAAAAGCATGTACACACGTAGCAATATGAAGGATTCTGAAATATACCATGTCCCTCTTAATGTATGCATGAAAGTATTTTGCATTTGCACTTATTCACATTTTACTCTTTATCTTGTCCACGGAAAAAGCTATTTTAGTGACTTAAAAGGAAACAGAATTAAAAAGTCTACGAAGTTACGATGGGTTTGGATGCATTTTCATAAAGCAGCAAACTGAAGCCAGGCTAAGATGATTACTCACGAACTAAAATCATGCAGGTTCCCTTCTTGACAGGTTGAAGTTTCTTTCGTGCAGAGGGGCTGTAGCTCCGATTGCTCTGATCTTTCTAAAGACCCTACAAGGGTTCAAGAGTTGCAGTCATTTAGACTAGACTGATTTCTCTGCTTATGAGACCTTGGAGGTGACATAGATCAGACTAGGGATGCTGAGACTGAAATGATCAAACTATTGGATTTAGATACCTGATTAACTTGGAGCCACATTTCCACCCCAGTAAACCGACAACAAGGAGATCTAGCTGAAGACTACATTTTTGTGTGTCATTTTACACATTACTCTGCAAGAATCCCTTCACTGTCACTTGGCTCACTGATTATGCCAGTGGAAGTGGAGAGAAGTGAATTTCAGTTTATTCGGTTCGCTAGCAATGGTGACAAATTTTTCTACCTCATCTTCATGTTGCCAGAGCCTACCTACACATCCAAGTCAAACGTCTGGATGACTCAATGGATAACCTAAACTCAGCAGCTTTCAGGTTTTACTACATCTCTGCACCTGTACACGCTTAAACACATTGCATTTGAAGAGCTGCTTGTTTCCATTCTGCTCTGGAAAGTTTCTTGTGCCAATGAAAAACATGGTAAGGCAAAAATGACAATGTAACACACGGAAAGGATCTGTAATTTGGAAACTGTAATGGATAAGAGGAGAGGTGGCTGAGGAAGGTATTCTGGGACCAACAGGGCCCATCTAATGGAGGTGGCGGGAAGCTTTCTGTAATGAAGATGCCTTCTAAGAGGCAACCCTCAGCTTGCCTACTATGAAGACAGCGTAAGCCACTGTATTGCCTTTGAAGTGTGAAACAGATATTTCAACAACATGAGTGGACATTATTTTTTCCCTCTCCCCCTTTTATTGATGGTGTGAAGAAAGCCTATTTGCATCCAGGGATGGCCCCAGAATCACAAGGAAACTTGGGTTTGGTTGCTGTTCTACCTTTGGAGCAAAGTTTGCGTGGGTTGGCCCCCATCCTGTGCTCCTCTCAATTGTTTGCCCTTCTGACACATGGAACAGGAATGGCAGCCCAGTTACCTCAGTCCCAGTGAAGAGAACTTCTGAGTTCTCCATTCTCCAAGAAGCAGCCATTTCTAATTTTCTATCTATTCTTCACTGTGATAGGTTCCATTTTCATCTGTCTCTCGGTCTCCTTATCTAGAAGGGCATTGTGTTGCCAGGCACCTGAAATTTCTCTTGCAAAGACAATTGGTGAAGGACATTTGTCAAAGTACTATGGTTCAAGCATCGGTGACCTCTCTGCGTGTCTTGATGTTTGAAATGTACTTTGTATGGGTGACCTCGCTTAGGTTTCAACAACCTTTTTAGGCTGGTGGGGAATGACTGTCATTCTTCTTTTATTGCTTAAAAACACAGTGGTTCAGAGAGATCATTTGATTCAACCAACCGAGTGTGTGTAGAAGAGAGCTCTGATTTCTTTTAGAGCAAACACCATTATAGGTAAAAAGAGTCCTTGTTTCTAACAATTCTGGGGAGAAAGAATTAACCCTGGGATTGCAAATCTCAAAACACTCACAGTAATTACCAGCACTGGTATTGGCTGTTGCTCAGTATCTCCTTATAAAAATTACCCAGGTGTAGATGCTCTTTGACTTAAGACGGTCTCATGTCTAGAATAAATTATAATTCAAAAATGCCTCTGACACTCTGTCTTATCAAGCAACCTAGCTGAACCACATGGCACAGTGTAGAGCACTGGCTATTCTGATGAGTAAAAGGGTGACAGACAGCTGTCCTCACTGTCCCTGCCCAGCTCTGGAGAAAGGCTCCCACTGTATATCCCTAGCTTAGAACATCCAAAGTTCAAATTGAAAGTACAGTTTCTACTGAACCTGTGTGTCTATCACACTTTGTCACCATCAAAAGTTAAGAATTGTTAGGTAAGGACTTGTCTATCCTGTCTCACTCTCACTGCCCCCAAAATGTCCCATTGCAAATGGGAGAGACAATTGACAATTCCATCCTGGGGAAATATTGAAAAACCAAACTTGGATGAAATAAAGCCCTGGGAAGCAAGCACTGACCTCTTTTCACTCTGTGTGTGGGGGGAGCAGTTAACTTTTTCCATTAGCAAATGAAACAAGACTTCTTGCAAGCTCCCCATGCCTTTCCATGTCACCCTCCCCCCCCAAGCCTTCCAGCTACATTGGCCTTTGCTCGCTGAACTCTGCCCTCTTATTTACGTTTCTAAAATAAAGCCAGCATTTGCAAAAGGTCAGCTGCCAAGATGAGCAGGGAATATTGGTGAAGATGACAGAAAGAAGATAAACAAATTAGAAAACACTGTCTTCCATGCTGACCAGGCTAGTCACTTTGGCATAGTGGCCAGGGGCTGAGAGCTGTAGGTACTGAAAGGAAAGATGTCCAGATGACTGTCCCCCAATCCTGCCCAGTTACTAAGGGAACTGGGAGAGACTGGTTCACTAACTGACCACCCCAGTCAATGGCTCAGATTATTTCTATTTGCTGTCATCTGGTTTTAAGATTTTGCAAAGGACCATGCTTGGGAAGCATACTTCACAGCTTGCAAATTGTAATCATTCCAAGTAGTGAATTTGGTGTGGAGAGTGGGAATGGAGGGTAGGGAGAGTAGATAGAATAAAACACTTTGCTTTTCCTAATTTCGGGTGTGTTCTACAATTTATTTCTTGATAATTACAGTGATTTTATAAGAATTATTTCTTTACTGAAAGATCCAGAGAAAGAGAAGGAGGGACCACGAAGAGAGTTATCTTCTCCCTGCTGAATCACTCCTCAAATGGTCCCAACAGTCAGGGATGTGTTAGGCCAAAGCCAGCAGCCAGGAACTCCATTTGAATATACCAAGGGGTTGGCCAGCAGCTGGCAACTACATCTTGCTATCCCAGCGGGTCAGACCCCAAGTACTTGAGCCATCACAGTTTGCCTCCCAATTGCAATGGCAGGAAACTGGATTGGAAACAGAATAGTTAGCACTTGAACTGACATTCAGACATCAGATGTTGCTCATACAAGCTGTGACTTCACTAACTTCACACAAAACTCACTCTGGGCTACTTATCTATTTTTAAGAGCTGATTGTTCCTGTGCAGTCACAGAAACCAAAGCAGAAAGCACAGTTGTTCCAAGGTTCTGCTTGCATTTTTTTCCTATTTTCTGTCTCTCTTTAACAATTTATTTGTGTATTTGCTTGAAGGGTAGAGTTGAGAGACAGAGAGAGAGAGAGAGAGAGAGAGAGAGATAAAATCTTTTATTTCTTGGTTCACACTCCCAAATGTCTGCAATGTCAGGACTGGGCTGAAATCAGCATCATCACTCAGGTCTCCCACGTGTTTGGCAGGTCTCCCACGTGTTTGGCAGGGGACCCACACTTGGGCCATCTTCAAGTGCTTTCCCAGGTTCAATAACAGGGAGCTGAATTGAAAATGGAGCAGTCAGGATCCCCCATATGGGATGCCAGCTTTTCAGGCAGAATCTCAACTCGAAGTGCCATGACACTGCTTACATTTAGTGACTCAATCTGTCCAAATACAAATGTTCTTTGCTTGGAGGAACACATGCACATACTCATCAAAGCAGCATTGCCAGTGTAAACCTAGGCTCTGCTGCATTGTTACTTGAGGTAACTCAGGGAACAGCGACCTTTGAGGTATGTGCCTAGAGCTCAGGAGGGGCCAAGACCTCAGGCAGAAGATTCTGGGCTTACTGCTCCCTATCAGGCTTGTTGTAGAAGATGATTTGCTTGGATATTGTCAGGTGAATCTTATGGCATCATCTATCATGAGAGACAAACTTCCTCTAGATTTACCATAAGGTTCTGAACTTTGTCTTTGAAATCAATATCATAAGATATTAATGTTTCTATATAGGTCAGTGCCAAAGATTTGTGGTGTGGCACTACTAAAATTTATTAATTTATAATAACAGCACGAATAATTCCTGGAAATTTTCAGTCTTGCAAGAATAGCTGAAGGCCCTCCCCTTGTTAGAAAATGTGGCTTATTATAATAGTGATCTGCATATCCTGGGGGCTATATCATTTTCCTTGAAATGAAGCAACTCTAACAATTAACTCTTGATAAAAATTTTAACACTGGTAGGAATTCTTTTTCCTGAATCAAACTTATAAAATGAATTCTGTTTAATAGCTGTTAGAATTTGTTAACGTTTTGTGGAAAATCTGAGTACTTTATATAGTTTTGCTTTATCATTTTCTTGTAAAAATATTTTTCATGCATTTACATAGATATGTATTAATGAAAATATAGATGAGCATAAATGACTTTTTTCTCTCCCTCTCTCATATACACACATCCACCAAAAAACCCTACCCACTTTCCTCATGTGAAATTTGCTGTCAGTGTTTTCTCCTCCCAGCTGGACCGTGAGTGCCTTGATGATGGTTTCAGTGTGGACTTCTGTCACTGATACACTGACATCTGACTGAAAGTGTGCGTTCTTCCTCCATGTCAGGAGTACAGCAAATGGTTAGAAACATTTTACTTGAAATTAAGCTCACCTGGTTCACGTCTTAGTTCCACCAATTTGCAGGCTACACGATGTTACAGAAGCCATCTAACTTTTGTGTTTGCTCATCACTGAATTTAATGTAAAAAACAAATCTGCCATGTAGGTGCTCAAGCTAGCCTGTCTATACCACATGCCACTCAGAACAGGATCTGAATCCAAATTCTCAGTAGTCATGATGAGTATTATCTCTGTAACTGTAACAGCAACTAATCCATCATTATTTGCTTTTCATTCATACTATATTGCCCATAACATTTTTTGCTATCAGAATTTTCGGATCATAAGGTACAAAGTAAAAGGACCTACAGTTTTCAAGCCTGAATTATAGTTTAACTTAAGGAAACTTGAGTCTTTTTTGCAAATGCTGAAGTATCCATGGAAACAGTATTAATCTCCTTCATCCTTGCAACTTTACAGTATTAGGTAATGATAATTTTAAATAAAGGAGCAGCAAAGCACTTTGTAAATTCCATTGATGAATTACACTGTCTCCATTGCACATTATGTTCATTGTACATTATCATTGGTATATTATATTACATTAGGTTTATCTGCTTTGGATGTTACCCAAAAAGTTATGCAATTTTATATGTATGTTTGAGTGGAGTACTCAGTAGTCTTTGCAGTATGGTACATGACTGCATTACAGCAAAGACCTCTTAGAGTAACAGTCTAATGAAACGCCAGCATGCATGCTTTATATTTCACAGCAATGCATACGTTCTGTTGAGTGTGTTTTAAAAAAGTAAGATAAATCAAGATGTGCCCCACGTAGCAGCTGTACCCAGGAGCATTTGTCCTCAAGGGCTCTGTGTTGGGACTCCACATCTTGTCAGCTGGCGCTGCCAGCTCCCGGCTTCTCAGTTTCGTTCACGAAGGGGTCAGGGTGAGGAGGACTAGGGAGTGGATGCTGAATCAGGTGATTCTCAAAGCGAAGCTCTCAGTGGCGATCAAAGTGAGCAAACCTAGGCACATGTGAATGTGGGTGAATGTGAGCATGTTTACCTACTCACGTATGCTCAGTAGACAGAAGCAAGTCTCAATATGAGAGAGAAAAGAATTGTGCAAAACAATATGATGAATATTTGAAAGATTAAAATTAAGATTAGATTATGACAATTTTCTAGCAAAAGAAAATAACCCTTTGGCTAATGCTACCATGTCCAAATCTGACTGAAAATGCGTAGACACTGCACTTTAAATCATGGTTCTCTTAATTAGGGTCATTGCTACAAATGAGAGCCGATTTGGGTGTTCGTCTAATAAGAAAATACCAGTTACGGTATATTATCAACCCCGACTTGCCAGGCATTGAATTTCCTGATATGGTCTGCTGGGAACCTTAAATGAACAAGAGCAATTATAAACCTAGAGTCTGTAGCCATTTGTTGGCATTATCTCAGGATAATTTCCCTGAAACATTCATGATGAAATGCAAAGGTAGATAATTTAAAAATCCATTTTAAATAGCTGTGGTATAATTTAAGCTTAGGTCTTTCTCTATAGTGGACATTATGTCTTTTTGAAGTGGATCTTTTACAAATGATTTTTCTTAGATATCTTTGCCTAGGAAGCTCTTTAAACAAGTTCAAATAATTTTCTTCAAGTATGGTAGGAGTAAAACAAAACCAGTATTTGGTTTTTGTTTAAAAGTAAAACAAAATGTGAAAGTTTATCTTAAAAGCAGTCTGACAAGGATTCATTATCACCCAAAAGAAAAAAAAATTATCAGCTAAGAACATCATTCTCCCTTCTCTCTTGGCATTTGTACAGGGTTCAAGCTTTGCGTTCTTTGGATAACTGGAGCAGAAAAGCCAAAGATAAAGTGTGATTATTTTGTGAAATGATTATATTAAGTGGGGAAAAACTGACTTGGTGTCATCTTTCTCTCTTTTAAATACTTTCTCTAACAAACAGGCTCCAGGAAAAATGGAACCTAATGTTACAAACATGAGTCTTATAATAGCTAAAGCCAATGGTCAAGTAAATCAAAACATAAATGGATAATTAAGCAAACACTGCCATTCTATTGCCATCTTTAGTGAGTTTTTCTTTCTACCTCTTCATCTCCACCTGTCTGCCTTTAATATTTCTTCCTAGGTTCTTGAGCAGGGCCTGAATATCAAGATTAAGGTTCAGTACTGTCCCAATTTTATTGCTGATCTCTGCACTTTGAAAATATAGGTTTATAATGGAAGTCTTGACACAGGCTTTGCTCTAATAAACTACAAGATGGACCAATAAACTACAATAACAGCCTATTCCCAAGACCCATTACTGCCCAGAGAACAGATCACAATTTATTTTTGTTCTGAATCTTGCCTAAGATCTCCAGCACCACACTAAACATGTACTTTGTGTCATGTTGGAGGGGAGCCATCTCACCCTTCCCCCAAGAGAAGCCTGGTACCACCTGCACTTCTTTAGGGAAGCGGGGTTTCGCTCACCTCTGAAGAACGTGTAAGTGGAATCAGACAGAAGGAGCCCAGCCAGAAGCTGTATTTAAGATAGACTTAACCAGAATGAGTGGAGAAATGATTGCAATATTGCTTTTCAGGTTCAAAGGTATGCTATTATCTCTCGTTTCTTCATCCAGGGCATGGTGTGGTTAGTTTTACTCTAAACGTGGTGCAATGGTCACCCTGCAGTCATTTACTAGGGCCTGCTCATGTCTCCGAGTTCCCAGTGATGATCTCACCCACACCGCTCCAGCTGCTGAGTATGGCTACTGCTCACCAAGAAGCACCTATTGGCTGGGCTGCGGCCTTGGAGCCCCAGGTGCTGACTAGTAAACTCAGTCTTCTTTCATATACGCGTATCAGTTCTGGTAAAACACAGAGCTGCCATGTACCACAGGGCTCACAGTTTCTGTTGCTAAACTCAAAGCATTGCAGTTTTTATTAGGCTTCAGAAAAAAATGGGCACAAACGACCTCAATGCACAGGAAAGCATCGGGGGTGACTGCATCAGGCACACTCAATGTGCTGTCTTTGGCTGATACTGTGCTTTTGAATATGGCTCATCCTAAGGAGTTTCACTTTTTTTTTCTTGCTCCATTAAAAACTTAATTTCTTATTTGCTCTTTCAGAATTGTGTGTCAGCCCTAACATCCACATGGTAGGCCTGAATGGAACTCCTAGGCTTGTGCGTCCAGACTGGCCTAGGACCAGCCGTTGCTGCTGTATTGGAAGTGAGCCAGTAGGTAGAAGAGCTCTCTCCTTCCCTTCCTCTCTAGCTCTGTCTCTAGAGTGAGTCATTCCCTTTCTGCAAAGCAAACTCACAGACTAAATGCCTCGGACTTTGAAAAACTCAGATCAGGGCAGTGTTTTATGGACACGTGCAAACCGGGTACTGAAAAAGAAGAGCAGAATATCAAGGAGAGAGAAGGAAGCAGTGCAGGGGAATCCATCCTGAAGGCACTTCATCTTCCTCGCTTGGTGGTGGTTGCAGGAAATAATCAGAGGCAGAGCAATTCTGGCCCTTTTTACTTGGATGTTGTTAAAGGAAATCAACGTAAAGACGATTAAGGACCATACACAGAGATGGCTAGGTATGGAGTTGCTATTAAAAATGTGCTTTATTCCCCCTTCTTGAAATGGAATGTTTGTTTGATCAGTAACAGACCTCCAGGGTCCATTCCTTTCCTAGCCTCTCTGGGTATTGATCCCTTTGTCTGTGGCTGCCACATGTGTTCGTTCTGGGGTTTAACCCCTTGGGAATCTTGCTGATTTCATAACTGAAGGGTGGAATGAAGGCTGGGGAAGTCACTCAAGACAGCCTGCTGTGCAGGGGACAGCTGCAGGCAGGGAGAGGGACCCTCTGCAGGCAGGGGAGGGACCCTGTGCTGTTTCCTTGCTCACTCATTTCCTGCTTTATTTTTATCTTTTGGTGATTTTCCTGTTAGATTCCATGTTGGGACATTGGAGAGAAAAGCATTCAGACGTACACATTTTGTTTACTTAGTCTAAACCATATACTCTAGCATACCCAGGGTTATATTTACCCATAAAAACACATCATTGCTTCTAACCTGGGTCCAGTTGTGTTGGACCAAGTGAAGGAACTGGCTCGGCAAGAGTGGTCCAGTTCACAGCCAGAAGCTCGGAGGCGGTGGGGAAGCTGCTCAGAAGGGGTCTCACTTCAGTGCTCAGGGCTTAGGGCTGTGGGATGAGGCCACCTGCTCCAAGCATGCCGCCTATGTTTTGCGAGCCACAGCAGGGCTGTGGGGAATCCCAGGATGCTTTTCCAGCCTGAATCATGAGGTACATGAAGCAAGTTAGTTCTAAAGGCCTCTTAGGAGCAAGTTAAGTGTTAATTCATCCTAAGGCAGCCTCCTTAAGAACAGGGTCATCTTTGGATGGCATTCTGACATTATGTCACTTCTGACACCATCTAGAGCCGTCCACTGTCCAAAAGCTCCCACGATTGTTCTGAGCGGTAAGAACACCCCACCAGCCAGCCTCAGTTTAGTTGTACTCATGCAACCCGAGGGAATGGATCTGCAGTGGAAACCGTGCAGGATGCCTTGTTCTTTTCTGTTTTAAAGTGGTGTTTTTAAAAATCTAATTTTAATAATAGACTCCTTATTTAAAGGAGAGCTTCAGACTGAACATACAGAGTGAAATCATTTTTTGTTAAGCTTTTGAATTTTCTTTAATGTTGGTTTTGTATATAGTAGGGCCCCAGTAAGCTATTGATTGATGAATATAAATACTCTTGCACTTCCAAAACTTCACAGACCTTGAATGAAAACATGACTTCATTTTGGTACAGTGATTTTAATGTCCAGGATTAATTTTTGATGAATCCATTTTATGTAAATTTTTTCTTTCCTTCCTTTGAGAAGCAGAGAGGGAGAGAGACTGACAGGGCAGGTAGCAGGTAAGCAAAGGTGTGTCCCTGAGTGTTCTGAAATCCCTTTGTACTTGTGCATGTACTTTGTCTACCATACCCACGGACGCTGTCTCCACAGGCTCAACCAAGTGTGGATTCCAACTATCTTTCTTTTAAGATTGCATCTGTACCGAATATGCACAGACTTCCTAAAAATTGTTACTATTCTCCAAACTATACACTATAACTATTAATTAAAATTACATTGTATTAGGTATTGTAGGTAATCTGGATTTGATTTAAAGTGTGTATGGGGATGTGCATGCCCAACTATATGCCCTTTGACATAAGATATCTGAACAGCCAATGATTTAGTGTCCTGAATAGAGATCAGGAGATGGCTTGGAGTCATTTCTCCCTGGACAAGACGGTGTGGCTATATATATATATATCTATATATATATCTATATATAGATATATATATATATTCTCTAAGAAATTTTAAAAAAAGAATTGAGAGAAGGAATTTGTTGGCTAATTTATTGGCCTAATTCTCCTTTCCTGAATCTACTGGAGGCAGTCAATACTATGGGGCTGGATAATCAGTCGTGTGGACAAGCCATCTCATGGCCTAATTCTGTGGGATTAGAAACAGTTGATTCAGCAGGGTGGAAACATGTCCTAGCTACAAGGGAGCCACATTCCTTCTCTTGTGACAAGCTGGCAGCAAACATCCTTATCCAGATAGGGCCATGGAGACTCTACACCATCACTGAGGTCACCCCTGAATGTTGAGCATCCTGCCAAGCACAAGCTCCCTGGAGGCTCACCCCTAGGGGATGCTTTCGTCCTGCTGGTCCTGGAGCAGTCGAAGTGGACTGCTAATAGCATGTTCTCATCTGCCATGTGTCACCTGCCTGTGGCACAGCTCTAACCTTACCACCAGCGCTGGAGATTTATTCCTGACATCTGGCACAAGCCATCGGAACCATTCAGCCTCAAGTTGGAAGGTAGCAAGTTGGCTGAAGGCTGCTGCTCAAAACCTGCCTGTGGGCTAGGCTTTCTGCACCATGGATCAGCTGGCCCTCTTCGCAGGAAATCTGAATGCACTTATCTTTTTTCCCCCTATCTTTGGCTTCTTTCATTTTCTTTTTCCTTTCACTTTTTTTTTTTTTTTGAGTCAGAAGCCTGAACAATAATTTGATTCTTCATGTTCAGGAGTACTTTTAATGGTCATTTCTGAAGTTTAGCTGGTTCATAACCCCATAATCACAAGGCCTGGCATTTTTCTTCCTGCCACATCTCTGCGAACAGGCAGGAATCTGTCCGCATGCTCAGCCCTGGTCACCCCTGCTTTCATCCTGCTCTCATCCACATGTGCCCTCGTGGCTCTACCACTCACCCCACCACGCAGGGCTGGCAGTGGCAGCAAGAGGTCGACTTCAAAGCTCGTTCCCAGCCAGCGGCTTGCCTCTCATGCTGGCATTAGAGAGAGACGGAGAGAGGGAGAGAGCGAGGGAGAAGTGCTGGACCCTTCAATGGCCTCTCACACAGAAGGAGCCTGAAGAATAGAACAAAACCTTCCATTCTCCAGCTCTTTGTAAGATGCCTGAGCAGCCTGGGCATGTGTGGTGCACAGCCGAGTTTGAACTTCATTAGTCTCTTTCAGTTTACAAACAAGAGGCCTAATTTAGAAGAAAAATCTCCTATCTGATTATTTCTTTGTGTTCAACCATGTGGAAAAAATGTCTGTTCAGGCTGGGGGAGTCGGTATTGAGGTGGCTTATTAACTCTTCAGGCTGAATCAGGATTGCGGAGGCAATTGTGACATCATTATGCAGCCTTAATTTCTAGACTTCAAAAAAAGTTGCTAGTTTTGAACATCATGTAAAAATATTAAGCCGCTCTTGTCACTCTCTCTGGCCAGCTCCTCCGCAAGCCGTGCACTGGGAGTGCAGCGTGTGCTCCGATGCCTCCTTTGTCTTAATTACATTGTGTGGTGGTATGAGAGGATGCAATTAGAGTCGCTGAGAGAGAAAAAGCTGCGAGGGTGTTTCTGAAGCCTTCTAGGTTACCAACAGCACGATAGGTGCCAACTCCGCATGTCCAGAATGGCCACAATGTATGCCAGAGGGTGACCATTCAGGGTTTTCAAAGGTGGTTGGCATATGTATAGGTTGCAAGGCCACATGGGCTTTATGGAAAGTACGGGGTGCAGGTTAAGTCTTCTTGTGAAATAACTGCAAAAGTCTCTGGTGGGAGGGTTCATGATTTTGCTACTAGTGGGAGCTAGTGAGTGGCATAGGGAGTACATCCAGCTTATGGGTGCCAGTTTTCATCCTGACAGTTCCAGTCTCAATCCAGCTCCCTGTTAATGACCTGCAATCAAAGATGCTCCCATGTGGAGACCCAGACAAGTTTCCTCGCTCCTTGCTCCAACCTGAATGTGGTTGTCATTTGGGGAGTGAACCAGAGAATGGAAGATCTCTGTTGCCATCTCTGCTTCTCTCCCTCTTTCTTTCAAATAAATGAATCACTAGGAAAAAAAATTGTCAATGATGAAGCATGGGAAGAAGTGTCAGATAAAAATCTAAATAGTGGGGGAGTCATTTTTTCCCTCAGATAATGTCCCAATTTTTCCTAAGTCAGGTGAAGTACAATTGTGCCATGAAGGAGAAATCCCTTTGGCATCACAGAAATGAAAAGAAAACTTGAAGGGATATCTTAGGTGAAATCAGATACTGGCTTTAGGATACATCTGTGCTCGCATTTGACGGCCCTTCAATCACCCCCTGTGTGGTGTATTTCCCTGAATTCTCAGAAACTAGCCTGTGTCAGACACTTGGGATGTTGAAACCCTGTAGTACGCACAGCATTGAGAAAGCAGCAGGGCGTTCTGATTGTGACCAGGGAAGCCTGCTTGCTGCAGAAGGGAAAAAAAAAGCTGACTCACGATTCTGATCTTGGAGCTACTGTAGAATCACTGGCCCTCTTTGCTTGAAGGTAGGAGGAGTTCCAACATCGCATGTGGGTAGGGGTTGGGGCACAAGGCAGAAGGGGCATCTGAGGTCATGTCTAAGACTCAGTGACATAGACTTCACCACATACTACTTCCTATGTGGCGTTTTGATTGACAAGCAGTGGCTTCCACAGCCATACACATAACTCTCAGTGGTTGCATGTGTATAACAAGAGGTCAATTGAATTCCTGGAGCCTTGGAAAGTGACCTTGAGGCACTGGATACTATTTTCTCTTGAAATAGGTAATAAATTAGCATCTCTGGGATCTAATGATGTATGGTAAACATTGGTGTCTCCATCATTCTTGGATTTATGTTCTTGGGGGAGAGCTGGGTTTATAAGTAAAAGGCATTATTTTCCATGATGTTAGTTGATAACGCGAACTAATACTCCCGGTAGTATTTTGGGACTGAATTTCTGAGGAAAGTCTGTATTCGAAGTCCAACTTATCTCTCCTCCCTTTTTTTTTTTTTTTTTTTTTTTGCTTTAAAAGAAGAATGCTCTGTTTTAACTTTGTGAGAAGATATGATTACAGTTTTTCTAATGGAAAGAATACCAGCCTGCAGCACAGGAAAGAAGAGAAATTCCGCTTCTCTGATTAAGTTGATTGGATCTGAAACAGTCCAATTGGAACTGCTCCAATTGGAGGCAGGTGAGAAATCTCCCTAATCTGTTAAACACAGACACTCAGCAGAGATGCTTACTTCTTCCCCTGGGACGATTGTCATGTTGGAATGTGGTGCTCAACTCCTCTGCTGGTTTCACAGACCCACAGAGCAACAACCCCGTGTTATCATGGAGATGTGATCTGTCCCAGCCCCAAATGCTGAAATCTGGCTGCCAATAGAGTGATATTGACAAATACAGTGTTTGAATTAGGTCTCGCTCAGGAGACGGAGTTTCTTTTCACCAGAGGGAGCTGTTACAGAGTGAACAAGCTTCTTTTCCTTCTTCCCTACATTTGTCTCTTTAGGAGCTGAGCAGGTGCCAGTACCCAAGTCTAGAACTTCCCAGTCTCCTACGCTGTGAATACATTTCTTATTTATAAATGACCTGGCAGGACTGCGACACTGCGTACAGATGCCAATACTCTAAATGGACAGAATGCTGACTTTGTTGAAGATGAACTGTTCTAGAAACAATTCACCCTTGCCACTTGTTAGAAATTTAATGTGTCTTTAATTTTCTTGTTGATGAAACAAATAGCAAGGAAGGATTTACTAGGTGGATAAACATGTTTGTAGCATGCTGTTAAAGACTCTGCTAAAATAATGTACAAAGTAGATTATTAACAAAGCATCTACCGTAACTTATTAGGTATTATATGATGCTCAATAAACTGAACATATTGAAAGTTTTTATTTTATAAATATAACATGTATGTGCACCTGTGAATACAAGTTTCAACAATGTAAGATCTTTTGAATAGGATTGTAGTAATATTATTTGGTGATTTTGGTATTTATTAACTGATATTATAGTTTTCCTTCTCCCTAATGTGTCATTATGCTTGTATGTTAATCTCATATCCTGTTAACATTCAAAAACTAATTTTTTTGTTCTTGTGTCTTTTGGTACATGAATATGTGAATGATTACATGATTTATTAATAAAACAAGTTTTATTCTGTTTTTTTTTAAATATTTATTTATTTGAAAGGTAGAGTTACAGACAGAGTGAGGGAGAGACAGAGACTTTCCACTTGCTTATTCACTCCCCAGATTGCTGCGATAGACAGGGATGGAACAGGCTGAAGCCAGGAGGCAGGGGCCTCACCAGGGTCCCCCACACAGGCGGCAGGGCCCCGTCACTCGGGCCATCCTCTGTTTCTTTTCCAGGTGCATTTGCAGGAAACTGGATGAGGAGTGAAGCAGTTGGGAGTCAAGCTGGTGGCCATATGGGATGCCAGCATCATGGTTTGCTACAAAACGTTTTGCACCACAGTGTCAGATCCTCAACATGGACACTCTTTCTTTATGTTTTATTCAGTTGATTAGATTCCCATACAGTGTTGAAAGGCTTAGAGGGCAGACTGTCCTCTCTCACTTCCTGCCGGATGTCTGTGTTCACTACTGGATGTGATAACTAAGCTTTTCACAGATGTCAGTTATGAGACTGGGGAAGTTCTTTGCTTAGTTCAGTGATATTTTTTTCAAGAAGAAATAGATGTTGAATTTTACCAGTTGATTTTGTCTGCATGTAGTGAAAAGATCATATTGTTTAGTAATTTTGGTTGGCTAACAGGTTGGATTATATTGACAGATTATTGAATATAGCTAAATAATTAAATAGATAAATGTTAAATAAATTGAAACATCTTTCTTTGCTGCAATAAATCCCAATGGTCATTTTGTATAACTTGAATAAATTTCTGGATTCGGTCTACTGAATTCTAGAATTTCTGTTTCTATGCTCAAAAAGACATTTTTCTTTTTTTTTTTTGTCATTGTAATCTACTTGTTAGAATCAGTATGTATTGTGATATTGGCCTCATAGAGCAACTTGATAACTACTGCTCTTTGATTTATTGTTATAGCTGTGTTGTCAGGATTTTCTCTTTCTTAAATGCTCAGTGATGGTCCTCCAGAAAGCTGTCTCAGCCTTTGATTGTGGAAAATTTTTTAGCCATACTTTAAACTTCTTCCGCAAATAAAGTGCCATTCAGGTACTTATCCTTAGGAATGAAAGTTTGGTAATTTGTGTCTTCTAAAGAGTCTGTCCACTTCCGCTAAGCCGTGAAGTCCACTGGCATGATGCTGATAATAATATTTGTGTATTATCTGTAATGTCCAGAGACTCTGAAATGATGGTGTAGCTCAGGCTCCTGACGTTTCTCATGTACACTCTCTTTGTTTTTATCTCTTACGAGTGGCCTTGCTACAATTCACTAGTTTTATCCATTCCTCCAAGAGCCAAATGGAATTCACTGATTCTTGTCTACCATTCTAATGTTTTCTACTTTATTCATTTTCCATTTGGATCCTTACTACCTTCTGTCTTGTATTTAATTTTACTTTACTTTTATTTTTCTTAACATGGAAGCGGATATAATTTGTTACTTTAATTCTTTTCTAGGACAAGATGGTTTTTTGTTTCTTTGCCACATTTTCCGTATATTTACTGCCTTAGAAGCATCCTGGGAGTATATTGTGTCTTTTATTTCATACAGTTCAAAGTACTTTCTATGTTCTCTTGCAATTTTCTTTTTAAACCATAGCTTATTGTATGTATGCCACTTTGTTTATAAATCTTTTAGAATCATTCATATATTTTAGTTTGACTATAGCTTAAAATGTACTTCATAATAATTTATTTTTAAATGTTTATTCTCACTTAATTTATAGCCTGGAATAGGACTTGTGTGGTAAGTATTCTAAGTGCACTTGAATGAGTATTCTAGGATTATTATGCAGTTTTTATAGCTACTAATTATCAGTGTTGACATTGTCAAGTATATCTCTACATATGAGACTGTCAGGTATGTTGACAATATTATTCATCTTCTATAAATGTATGTGTTTCTGCCTAATTGTTATGTCATTTGTTAAGGAGTATTGATTAACTTTTCAGCAATAATTGCTGCAATTCCATCATTTTTTCAATTCTTGCATTTCAAAATTCCAGTACCAGGTATATAGATACCTGTGATTATTTACTATTGATGAACTGGCCCATTGACCATCAGGAAGTGCCCTTTTTATTTCTTTTATTTAATTTGTTCGCTTATTTATTTTTTAAAGATTTGCTTGTTTTTATTGCACAGGCCTCTGCCATCCATGTGGGAGAGCAGGATCAAGTTCCTGGCTACCGATTTTGATCTGCCCAGATTAAAGATTAAAGATTTCTCTGCTTCTGTAAATATGTCAGATAAATAAATACAAACATCTTCATAAAATTTAATCTACAAATAATATTATATAGTGAGTATGCATTAAGTGACTTAATATGTTAGAGTTTTATTCCCCTATTGTGATAATGCAAATTTTATGCTGCATCATTATATTGCTTTTAAATAATTATATTTTTGCATAACATTAGGTGATACAATCAAACTTCTTATTAAGTAGAATTGTGGTGAATGTTTGTTCAGTGATTAAGATGGCAGCTGGGACACAGAACCACCTACTAGCGTGCCTGGCTTCAAGTCTTGGCCCTGTTTTCAACTCTAGTTTCCTGCTAATATTGTCTGGAAAATAGCAGGCGATCTAGATTGAGTTCCTGGCTTTGACCTGGCACAGCTCCAGCTGCTACAGGCATTTAGGAAGTTAACCAGCAGGCGGGATATCTCTATTTCTATCTTCTCTGCCTCTCATAATAAATAAATAAATCAGAAAATGTCTTTTTGTATTTGCGTACGTAATTGCTCTTTCTGGAGTTCTTCATTAGCCTGTGCAGGCTGCATTTCCCTCTGTTGTCATGTTCTTTCTGCTTCAGTAACTTTTCTCAACATTTACTATAGCCTGGATCTCTCATTGCTGAATTCCTTCGGCTTTTGTACTTGCAAAACCTCTTTATGTTGCCTTCTTGTTTGGAAGATTTCAAAAAAGGTGTATTCATCTGGGTTGGCAGCCCTTCTGCCTAGACCCATTCCAACCTATGTGTTCCGGCTTGAATTGTTCCTTAATGAAACATTTTCCATTTATGTTATTGTCCTTTTATACAAGATGCATTTTCTCCTCTAGCCCCTTTGCAGATTTCCTTATTATTTACTTAAAGAAATGTGATTATGATTTTTGGGGTACAGTTTTATTATGTTTCATCATGTTTCCTGTATCATGGTATCTCTTGTTTAAGATTTTGGGGTATTAGAATATATAATGTTCTGGGCACTAATTTTGTTAAATAATATTTGTCTTGCCTTTTCCTCTAGTTTTCAGGCACTTCACTTACATTGTGCTAGGTCTCAGGTGCCTAAGGTGTCCTACACCTCATGACGCCGTGCTTAGTGTACTCAGGCCTGTATGGCAGGTTGGATTGTCTTCAACCTTCAAGTTCATGAATTGTCTTCTTTTCATTGCATAATCTTATTTTATTCAAATCCATTGCATTTATCATATATCGTATTGTATCTTTAAAATATAAAATTTCAAAACTTACATTCATATTCCCATATCCCTTCTCAGAATGAACAATTGTTTTCTTACCTTCTTCAGTACATATAGCGAAGACGTTGTGTGTATTTTATCTTTCTTGTCGTTTCTGGATCTGTTCCTATTGGCTTTCTTTCTTACTATGATTGTATTTTCTTGCTGTTTAGAGTGCTTGGTAATTTTTCTTAGTTCCAAATTTAGTGAATTTTTCCTTATTAATTTGCTTTTTTTAAAAAAAGATTTATTCTATTTTTAGAGGAAGGAGAGACAGAGAAAAAGATCTTCCAATTGCTGGTTCACTCTCCAAGTAGCCACAACAGCCAGAGCTGAGCTGATATGAAGCCAGGAGCAAGAAGCTTCTTCTGGGTCTCCCATGCAGGTGCAGGATCCCAAGGATTTGGAGCATCCTTTATTGCTTTCCAGGCCACAAACAGGCAGCTGAATGGGAACAGGAGAGGATTTATCCACAGACCTGTATCACAGGGTGCCTTTTTAATTTATCCATTTAAAATTTCCATGAGTATCTGTGAGTTTTTAAACCTGGGCAACTTAATAACGTTTCCTGGTAGTCTTCTGGTATTAAACTAAATATTCCACATACTAGTAACCTTTCCATCCATGGAAAACTGGAATCATTTTACAGTCCAGTAGCCTAGAAAAGGTATGGTCCCTGGTGGCTTTCTTTAAGTGAGTCCAAGATATTGTTTTTCTAGGGCTAAGTTAGCACCACTACTGAGGAGATTCTGTGTTGCATGATGGTTCCTTTTGAGCTTGAAACATTTTCCCAGCAGTGGTGGTGGTGGAAGCAGTCCCAGGGATTATTGCCATTGCAGGGTTAAGGCTGTTTGCTTCCTGGTCTTCATCTCCTTCTTGCCTTGGATGCTGGCAGTAGTAATCAGCTGAAGATGGAAGCAAGAGCTTCTGTAATGTGCAGCTCTGTCAGTGTGCCTCTGTCATGTGAATTGTTCTCCCCCAGAACAACCACAGTTAGATAAACATATATGTGTATATGTATACACATATATATACACATATATAACCACATATACACACACACTATATATATATATACACACACACACACACACACACTATATATATATATAGTGTGTGTGTGTGTGTGTGTGTGTGTGTGATCACAACATTGTGTGATCACCTGCATGGGAGACCCACATGTTTATATATGTATATATATATTTATCTATATATATGTATTTGTTTTGTTTTGTTTTTACTTGAAAGTCAGAGGTGAGAGAGAGAGAGAGAGAGAGAGAGAGAGATTTTGTCTCTGCTGGTTCACTCTACAAGTGGTGGCAACAGTCAGAGATGGGCTGGTTTGAAGAGCCAGGAGCCAGGAACTTCGGGGCCTTCCATGAGGGTGCAGGATCCCACAGACTTGAACCGTCCTCCATTGTTTTCCCCAGACTGTGAGCAGGAAGCTGGATTAACCACTTGAAATGCTGGTGTCTCAGGTGGAAGACATCCAATAAGCCTCCATAGTTATTTATGTGAAGGATAAATTCCTTCAGTTTTGTTCCATCTTGGCTGGAAACCGAATTCCTTTGTGGTTTTAAAGCTCCTTTTTTGTAACTCTCTGTCTCTTTCTCTTGCTTCTCCCTTCCCTTCCTTCCTGTTTCCTCCCTCACTTCCTTTATTCATTCTTTTTTTTCTCCTATAGGCAAAAATATCCCAATTTATAAAAATACTAAAGATTTGAGGAAAGAAAACGGATGTCTATGCAAATATCCGGCTTAAAATCTTATCTTTGCTTTATGTAACCAGAGATCCTTCACTACGCCATTGAATATCCTCCGGCCTTGAGCTCCTCACCAGTAGAAAGAATGTAACAGTAGGCGAAGTTTATTAGATGGGAGGCAAAGTTCTTTGGAGGAGGTAAAGTTTATGTAAATTTATCTCCAGTGATTATTTAGAGTTCTTCAATAAAAACAAACTTACAAAAGCCTCTAATTTTTTAGAGCAGAGTAAGACACATCTATCAAATGTGCTGCATGGCGTCACTCTATCTAGTTTACAAAATGCTTTTGGGAAATCAAGAGTACAAGTCCTTTTTTTTTGGTCACACGATTGTTACTCTGTAGAGGCGTAATTCCTCTTCCTACCACTAACTGGTGATTTATGATCGTGGCAGAACAAAATCTGAAAGAAGAAAGTTAGGCTATCTCATGACAGGTGTTTTCCATGTCTACCTATAGAGGTGATTCTGTAAATATGCGGAGAATAAAGAAATTCAGGAGGTGATAGCTATGTTATTGGGGTCTAGTGTAGGTGCAGTTGGTGACCTCCCAGTTACCGCTGTAAGCAAACATCACTGTGTGATTCCTGTTGATAATATCTCCACCCTTCCTTGGTGACAGAACACTGACGTTGTTTAGACTTCCAAATATGTTCCTCTGCCAATTCTGATAGGTCCTTATTAGAGTAAATTGATAATAAGTATGTTATATGTGCAAACCATTTTCTACCAGAATATGTAGCAATAAATGAGCTACTATCCCATTCCCGGAAGCCTTTCATTGTGTGGATACAGTACAATGTGTTAATCTATTTCATTAGTGATCACTGTGCTACTCTTCCTTTGTGTGTATGAATTAACACCCTGACCATTGTATCATGTGCTCCTTAGAGTTGTGAAATTTAGTTTTCCTTCAAGCAAACATTTTTTGTTTTATCTTCTCTTTTTCTGAAACTTAATGAATTTTTCTACTTCCATTGCCATTTAATAATGTTCTAAGGACACTATCCAGGTCAGTAAGAGACACACAAAAAAGAATATTTATCCCTTGATTTCATCGGCCATTTAAATTTGATTTATTATATATATATAAATATTTTACATGTAAATCATATAAATAATGGAAAACAAATTATGAATAACAAATTTCTTAGAACTTTCAAGAGATTTGAATGTGGCAAGCTCAGCATTTATCCCATGTTTTCTTTAAGCACATAGATGTATAAATTTAAATATATATTTTAAATCCCAATGAGCAATGCTTTTAATTGCAGCTAGCTGCTCATCAACTGAAACTATTAATTTAACCAATAATTCTGGATATTAGTACACCTTAAAATTCCAACCGATTTGTTTCTTATGCTTATTTTCATTGTCTTAATACTTTTTGCTATATTTCATTGCTTATGATTTGTTGTGGAAAGGATTGACCATCTTCTTTATTCCCTAATTGCAAAACATTTTTGCAGTTACACTTAGAACTGGCTTTTGTAATAATCAGTCCCAAGTGTCTTGAGAATATTCTAGCTCATGGGTTTCTTTGAAATCCCCCATCAGCAGGTCCTCCACATGAGAACCGTACGCAGGAGGCAGAAGCATTGCCGACAAACAGGGCCATCTCCTTGCTGGTGTGTGTGAGAAGGGAGAGAGCAGGCTGGGAGAAAATGTAACACAACCTGTCTCACAGATAACCTTATCTTTTCTCATTTTAAGTGTTATTCTTAAGATATCTTCCATAATTCCTAAAGAAAAAAAAAGCTAAAAAAATTTAAGCTAGTTCCAGGTCTGGGTTTTTATGTTAGATTTCCACCATGGTCTCCATAGCCCCAGGTCCTGGCTCACCACTCTCCACCTCCTGTGATATCCCAGACCTGGAACTTGCTAGAGGGAGTGGCACAACTGACTACAAGCAAAGAGCTGTGTACCAACCGCAATAAATAAAATCAAACTGTAGACCTGTGGGTGACACAGCTTAGAAACCTGCCCCAAGGAGAAGGATCATAATTAGAAGTACAGTGACCAAGAGCAAAAGAAGACACAAAAGCAAAATGAATATTACTGAAGACTCCCCTGCAAAGGAGCAAAAGCCTCAGAGTAAACTGAGGAAGACTTTGAGAAAATGGGGGATACAGAATTCAGAAAACTCATTATAAAGCTTCTGATCAACAATGAGAAGCACATACAAGAGTTCAAAGAATTTAACGAATATGTTACACAAGAAATACAGGCAATAAAGCAAATCATGTCTGATATATCAGAAATTAAGAACACAGTGGAGCAAATTAAAAGTACAATGGAGAGTCTCCAAAATAGAGTGAAGCAAGCAGAAGAAAGAGTCTCAGAATTGGAAGATATTTCCTGTCATCAGGGAGAAGCAAACAAAAAGCTGGAAGCAGAGCTGGATCACGCCAAAAAAAGTATTCAAGAATTGAAAGACACTATTAAGAGACCAAATATAAGGGAGTCCCAGAAGGTGCAGAAAGAGAAGCTGAGTTTGCAAATATATTTAATGAAATAATAAAGGAAAGTTTCCCTAATTTAGAGAAAGAATTGCGAAACAAGATCCAGGAGGGGCACAGAACTCCCAACAGGCTTGATCAAAAGCGATCTTCACCAAGACACATGACCATCAAGTTCTCGTCAATTGAACATAAGGAAAAAAATCCTTAAATGTGCACGTGAAAAAAATTAATTGACATATGAAGAAATGCCAATTAAACTCACAGGAGACCTCTCACAGAAAGCTCTACAGGTCAGAAGAGAATGGAGTGACATATTCCAGATTCTAAAAGCAAAAAATTGTCAGCCAAGGATAACATATCCAGCAAAGCTTTCTTTTGTCTTTGAAAATGAAATAAAATTCTTCCACAGTCAAGAAAATTTACAAGAATTTGCTTCTTCCAAACCTGCCCTACAAATGATACTTCAAGATGTTCTCTTGACAGAGAAGAGGAATAGCACCAAACAAAACCAAAGGCAAATGTGAAGAACATCCTAATAAAATGACAACAGAAAACTAAACCAATGCACAACCCATTCCTAAAATAATAAGACCAAAGTACCACTCATACATATTAACCCTGAATGTAAATGGCTTAAGCTCAATCAAACGTCATAGATTAGTAGACTGGATTAAAAAACAAAACCTATTATTTGTTGTCTAGAAGAGACACACTTCACCAATAAAAATCAGTGGAAACTGCATCTCATAGATTTTGATGTTTTTGTTAGTTTCATCTCTTCAAGACAGTTTCTTCTGATTAAATTCTTCACTGACTCACAGATCATACAGTAGGATCATTTTCTTCAAGAAGGTTCTTCATTTTTTTTTTTCATTTCTTCTGTGACACAGTCATTCAGTAGCATGTTATTTAACTTTATGGTGGTATTAATCTCTTTATTCTTCCTGTTGTTGATTTTGTTTTGTGGCTTTTCATTCAAGGGAATGCATAGTAACTGTGTAATGGAGACTGTCATATCTAGTAACAGGTTATTTAACTTCATGGCATTGTAAATTTCTGTTTTTCTTCCTGTTGTTGATTTTGTATTGTGACTTTTCATTTAAGGCGATGTACAGTAACTGTGAAACGGAGACTAACATATCCAGATGTGAGGATACAATGCAGTATGCATCTCTACTTCCAGACAAAGATGGACTTACAATGAAACTGTTTACTATAACTTGACAATAGGATGCTGGACTCTCTACCATTGTCCATGCCTGCAATGATAATAATAATAATAATAATAATAATTGAAAATAGTGAGCTTATTTTGCTCCTAAAGAGTGTTAGGTCTAACACTCTTTTTGAATATATGATTTATTTATTTATTTTGAAAGTCAAAGTTATAGGTAGAATTGGAGACAGGGAGGAAAAGAAAGAGGAGAGAAAGAATCTTTCATCTGTTGCTTCATTTCTCAGATGGCTGCAACAGCCAGGAGTCGGGAACTTCCTCGAAAGGATGGTAGGGTCCAGGTACTTGGACCATCACCTTATGTTTCCTCAGGCCATTAGCAGGGAGCTGCATACAAATAGGGCAGCCAGGACACAAATCAGCACCCACATAGGATGCTAATATCCCAGGTGACTATGTTGCCAGCTACACCACAATGCCAGTCCCAGATTTAGCATTCTTTAATTGTATGATTGTTTGCCACGATTGTATTTCTCATCATTTGCAATGGTGTTGCGTAATAAATGGTCCCAGCCTCAGCAGCCTTAAATAGCAAATCTTTATTCCTCACCCGTGAATCAGATAATTGTGCTGGGCCAGGCTGGCCTCCAGACCAGGGAGAAAAGCCCGGTGTGCTACGCAGGCACGCGTGATGACCCAAGATTGAAGGATCGGGACCTGCCTGTGGTACACTTTTCTCTTGGTGATCAGAGTACAGGGAACACAGAGACAATACAAGGATGTTTACTGCATCTGCTAATAGGCCACTGACCAAAGCCACTCATATGACCAGACCCAGGATCTCTGGAGTGGGGATGTAGGGTCCATTCAGGTGGCAGGGCACTTCTACTTGCATTTGTTTTTTTTTACTATTCATTGTATTAATGTATTGAGATCAGCAATGCAGTCCTCCACAGCTTTTATGGAAGGTGATGAAGGATTTAACATCATTTTGAAATTCTTAGCACAGGATGTTGTCTCTTTGAGTTAAAATACAATGGTTGCCTTTTTCTGGCTCTGTTGACAGTCATGATCATTACTGCGATCCATTCCCATTTGCCTCACTGAAACTCGGAGGAATCTAAAATGACCCTGTGGTAGTTCCAGCTTTTACTTTAGAGAAACTATCACAATATAATCACATAAACCTTTCACTCTCAGACTAAAAAGTTCAGACAGCTTGGGCTAGAATCTTTATCAGAATGAGCAACATGCTCACTGTGAGTAGTTGTGCATGTTGAACAACCGTTCCTATATATTTTTGTCCTCTTGATTTTGGGAGAAGTGTTCCTGTATGAAAACAGTTAATTTTTAACCTACACCATATCTTATAGGACAATAATGCGAGATGGCATTCAACAATTGCCTCCATAGTAAGTATCCAATAGGCTATGCCAACATTCTATGTCAGCTGTTGATTGAAATACATGATGTGTTCTGGAAATGCCATGTAAACTTTCCTAGGAAACTGCTGTAAGAATGAAAATATTTCTGACACATTCAAAAAGCTGTTTAATTTTCTTCAAATGATACCCTTAACATTTCACCAATATTAGGTAATGCATGCAAATTTGTGTTTGAGGGCCAGTGTGGTTGTACATTTTATCATTTGTGCTAGTTGATTTTACAATGAGGTTGCATCTCTTCCCTGTAGGTGGCTATGAAGAATTCAGACTGCACACTGAACTCATGCAGGATGTGTGTTTTGTTAGATGGGCTACACCTTACACAGCACAATTTGAAGAAAGAAAGGAAACAGAAGCTACATGGTTGAATGCACAGATTCTCTCCCAGGCAATCCAAAATGGAATCTAGTGCAGCGTTGTGAAGATGTGAATAATGCGTTTGGCCCATTGACCTCAGATCAATTAAAAAAAATGCAGGTCACTGTTGATAGCTCTACAGAACAGGGGAAGCTCTCTCACAAGCTCGCTCTTCCTCCAGAGCTGTCAGACACTGTTGGCTCTGTAGTTGGTCTCCCTCACTTCTGGGCTGTACTTCTTGACAAAAGCACCTGATAAAAACAAAGACAAATAAAATACAGCCTGCACCCATGGAATTTGAGCCTGCTTGTGATCTGCCATCCCTGAGTGCTTAATAAGTAATCTCTGGCCGCATTTAACTAGATCTAGCAAATGTGTAGGTCAGTCCTTTTTAATGTACGTGTATAGATACAAACGGGTAAAATTAGATTCAAGAATACTTTGAGAATTGTGTGGAAAACTGGAATTAAAGGGTGGTGTTGTGACCCTGTGGTTTAGGCTGTAGCCTGCTGAGTTAGCATCCTGTATGCACAATGGTTTGTGTCTTGGCTGCTCCATGTCTGATCCAGCTCTGTGTTCATCTGCATGGGAAGCAGTGGAAGTCTCCTTGTGTTCTTGTCACCCAAGTGATAAAGCTAGAAGAAGCTCCAGGCTCCTGGATTTGGCCTGATCTAACCCTGACAGTTGTGGGCACTTGGGGAGTGAACCAGACAGAACAATTCTCTGTTTCGCTTTCTTTTCCTCTCTCCATAAATCTGTCTTTTCAAGTAAATATAATTCAAAAGTGAAATGAAAAGATAATTCTTATGCAGGTTACCAATCGCATTTTCTGTGAAATTTTAGTTTCATTTACATGGATGTTGAAAACTTGCCATAAAATCCTAGATAACCTATATTACAACAGGGACAACTGAACAGTCTTCCATGAGGAAACCTGTTCTCTGTTCACATCCAAGTCTTAGGGGTCACCAGTGGCTCTTCCCACATGGAGATCTTTGATTGTTCAAGTTGTATTCTGTGCTCAGTAAGACTGACCAGCTAAGAATCACAAGGCTTCTGAAGAAAATACACCAAGTGAAGGCACACCAGAACAAATACACAGAAGGAAAGAGAATAAAATGACCAACAGTAGAAGAAAGATCTCCACTCTCAAAGCTACGGTAGATAATGAATATCCTTGGAGTTAAGAGCTGATACCTCTTCCATGAAACAAGGGTAATTTGGGATGAAAATAATCAACTGAGAACCAGAACATGGCATCCTTGGAAATAATAAAGTATTTAGCCAAAATTAAAGTTCAGCATCTAGGTTAAGTGATAAACTGAAATTACAGAGTGCCTTCTGTATGATTCCATGTATATGAGGTTTAAGATTAGTCAGAACCAATCAAGGGTGATTGAAGTCAGAGCTGTACCTGCTTACAGAGTGGGGGTGGGGACAGGGCTGAGGGTCCCTGTTCTATATCTAAATGTTGCGTAGTCATATAAGCAAATACATTCATCAAGAATCACCCAATTAAATCCTTACAACATTTTCCTTGTATTATGTATATTAAGCTTCTATTTTTAAAAACGCTGAAAGGATTCAGAGAAAAATAGAAGAGAAATTGTAAGTTCCAAAAGAAATTATGTATGAAATTCTGAAAATTAAATATTGAACTAAAGGAATTTCTGGAGAAAGCCAACACTGCAAAATGATAAATTAAATAGGTGAGTTTTAAGAATCAAAAGATAAGAAATCCCAAACTGAAATGGTTTCACTAAGAATCCAAGTTCTTCCAGTGAACGAGAAAGCACCAGCATTCAGGTATTCTCCTGTCTGGAAATTTTATGACTTCAGGGCTAGAAATGTTTGAAAGCTCTCCTAAGGGAAGAATGGTTCACGTATGCAGGCAGAGAATGAATGATCACAGTCTCTGTCACATTTTAAAAACAAGGCTGAAAAGAACAGAAAAAGTCTTCACAATTCTGGGTAAAGTTCTAAACAGCCTAAGATACGGATAAGATCCTTGGTTTTGAATGTTCTTAATGTTTTCAGGCTGTGTCTCAGAGAACTACCGGAAGAGACACTGCATTCCAATACAGAGACACTTAGTTCAGAGAGAGGAAAGAGGGGGATGTGTTCCAGTAGACGTGGCAGGAAGCACCAGCAGAAGCCACACTGTCCAATTTGGGACAAGAAGCTGAAGGTTCAGGAGACAGTTAAAAAAATATATGATATCCTTATCTGAAATATAGGGAAGTTTGGTATGTATTTGTAAAAGCATTTATTTATTTGAATGGTAGTTATGGGGGAAAGGAGAAAAAGATGAGAGGGAGAGAGAGAGAGAGAGATTGATTTGCTGGTTCGCTCCCCAAGTTCCCCAGGCTGGGCCAGACTGAAAGCCAGGATTCAGGAACGGCTGCTAGGTCTCCCAAACTGGGTGCAAAGACCCAAACACTTGGGCTGTCTTCTGCTGCTTTCCCAAGCGTATTAGCAGGGAGGTGGATCAGAAGTGGATCAGCCAAACTACAAACCCATGCCTGTATGGGATGCTGGCATTACAGGTGGCACATTAACCTGCTGCGCCACAGTGCTGGTTCCACAGACTAATGCTTTTTTGAGAGATATATAGGAAACTAAGAGAAAACATGGGAATAACTTCTAGGGAATGTTAAAATGTTGACAAAAGTAAAAATAGGAAGAACATTTAGTACTTTCTTCCAAAACTGTAAGTAATCTTCAAGTGCTTATAGCAGCATAGGAGCTAGATATTGATTTAGCCAAAATTAGGACTCTTGAGAAGTGGGAAAGAATGCATGTGTGTACCGGATTTTCATCTTTCGTAGTAAGAGCTCATAGATATCATTTAACAAATGAGCAGTTGGGCTGGTGTATGGAGTGGTGGCTACGATGTCTGCACCCCTTTTTGGAGTGCCTGGCTTGAGTTCCAGCTCTGGCTCCAACCTCCACCTTTTTGCAGTGCACACGCTGGGAGGCAGCAGACCCTGGTCACTCATTGTGATATCTGAGCTGGGTCCTGGCTTTAGGCTTTTTCATGTTACTTCCTTGTCTTCCACTGAGGGTGTTTCATGAACCATGGGTGAGAGCTGCTGTCTTTCTCTCTCCTTCTCTCTATATATCGCTTGCTGTCTTTCAGTAAGTAAGTAAGTAAGTAAGTACATAAATAAATTTTAAAAAATTAAAGAAATTAAAGAGTTCACTTTTTTTTGTAAATTTGGAATACAGAATAAATAAGTAAGAGAGTTGAAACTGGTTTGTGCTGATAGGCAAAGAATGAGGAGGAAGAGCAAGGGACTGCTCCTCTTGTTTTACTGGACTTGCATCATGTGTCCAGTTGGCTTTTCTTGCAGCCAAATGTTAGGTGAAGATTCAATTAAGAGTGTTGTAAGGATTGCTCTGGAGATAAACATGGTTGCATTACATATCCTTGCTAAACCATAATTCGTTCTACAAATATTTACTACTGTTATTGTTGCCATAATTAGAAGCAAACATGGACAGATGTCTATGACTAATGGAGTTCTTGTCACAATTCTGCCTTTAACTGCCTGTGCGAAGCAATGTGAGTGTTTAGTCGTTGGAGATGCCAACTTGTTCGTCTATAAAATAGAAGAGAAATTTCTGTCTAGAAACTCAAGTGCATGCAAAAGATTTCACTAACTATAAACTTGTTCTTCTAAAGCACTCTTGCTGTTAACTCACAGTCTTTAGGCTGAGTACGGGATCCACATTAACTTCAACTCACATTTGTCAGAGGCTTTGCTGTGTTTCTTGATACTGGCTATGGAGGAGGTTGCATTCACTCACTCATTAATTCATTTCCCAAAGAATTTAAGATCTAAGGGATAAGAAGAACATCCCGGATGTTGGACCACAGCCATTTCTTGTCCTAACCTGACCTGTCACCACGGACTCTTGACGGACATGGGCTCACTCTTGCTGTCTGTATCAGGCAGGAAAATAGAAGCATAAATATTTAACCTTCAAAAAGGGACTCATTTACTGGAACAGTGAGTGTATCAATTGGGGCTATAAATCTTTCTGAGGTATTTCAATATGTATAAGAGAATGCAACCACATGAATGACGGAGCTAACTTTAACCTTTGATTGTTTAAAAGCACACTCTTGTTCCTCCCTCTTAGGCTAGGAGAACTCTGAATATAAACAGGAGTGTCAGACATACATTATGAAATTTATCTTTTCATAAAATAGCCCCTCCCTTGCCTCTGAAATTTATATCAAGTCTGTCAAGAAGCTGAAAGGAAATTATATTTTACAGCTGCCTATGGGTTCTGTTGTGTTGGCGCAGATTCATTTCACTGGACTTACAATGGGATGAAAGGCAAGTTCTCCTCCTTGGCCTTCCTGTCAATAAGCTGAGGGCAGAGGGAGGAGCTTCAGTACAAAGACAGACGAAGGAGCCCCTAGATCGAGGTGCTTTGTGCTACTTACCCATTCTTTCTGAGGGCTTCTGTTTGATTAAAATAGCCCATTAACTAGCAGAGAGGGATTGAATTCTTACTCTATGCACAGTACTTAGCAGCTTAGACAAAACTTAATCTAAGTAGCTAGATCCAGAGGTGGTGCCAAAATACTTAAACTCTCTCAAAGTTGGGAGCGAATCTCTCTCAGAAACCACAGCAAGAGGTGCAGAGATTTCGGAGTTTCTTCTGTGCTGACAAGTTTGCCAAGTATTTTGCTTAGCTCTTCTGCTGTCCCTTGTGATTCACATTCCATGCATGAGAAAATTGCAAGTCAAAGAGTTTAACCCAAAGTCACTCAGTTAGCAAAGACTAGAGAGGAACTTAAAATCTTTATTAGGCTACTTCTTTCTGCTCTGTAACTTTCATCTCTATTTACTTCCACCAGAAAAGATTGACTAAATACCCAGTACAAATCAGCCAATATTCCTGATCAGAGGAAAATTTGAGATTTCATATTTTATTAAATGACATTCTTTTCTTATCATATTATCAAATATCTACTTTACTGTTTCATACATATGTGGCTGGCATTAACTGCATGCTAAATCAACAAAGGCCCCAATTCAACGACAATTTTCCATCAGGAGAAACCTCTCATTTGTTGGTGGTTAAAACTTTAGGTTGTTGACTTGCTGTCAATGACTTTGGAATTCCTGGCATTTCTCATTTTCACATGATGCTGTCTGGCATACTGTGCCTACAACAGAATCCAGGCAGCACCGGTGAGCCCTCTCGTTCATTTATTCCCAAATATGATGAGTTGTCATCACATTTTTTTCTTCTCTGGTTCCAATCAGTACCCCAGCATCATTCTATTAGTCATACTAGGATAGAATATGACCGAGGGAGAGTAAGAGTGAGAGTGAGAGAGGGAGAGAGAGAGAGGAGAGAGAGACTGTAAGCTGGAGGAGGAGGTGGCAAGTCAGTAGTCTGACTGAGTCGGAATTTGTGTTGTGAGAAGCAGAATAGTTGATGATGTAACCCAGGTTTGAGTACAAAGTTCTGGAAACGGGGCATGGTGGATGTTGGATGATGTAAAGCTTGACAGAGAGAAAGTGGGGGAGGGAAGGGCAGACCTGTCCTTCCTTCACCTTTTTGTTTTATTTGAGCCTTCAGTGGACTGAGTGTTGGCCAGAGCTGACAGGGTTTCAGCTGCTTAGCCTTGATTCAGTTTTGATTTTCATCAGCAATCTCCTTCCCTAACTCTCGCTCACACTTACTGCTCAGCTCATGGACTCTCTGGTCCTTGACAATGCCTGGTTTTGCTGATGGGCTTGGCAGTTAGCACACCACGTCATTCATGATAGGTAGCAGGGGCCTAAAGAAGGAGAGTGAAAGAAGGGTTGAGTCTCTGCTCATCCTGAGATCCCAGACCCTGCAGTCACTGCCCTAACTCCACTTCCTGCCCAATACTTTCATGCTTTCCTTAGAACCTCTGATCTGGACATTTTTGCTCCCTCTCATCAATGCTTTGGGTTACATGGTGGTTTATAACACCATTATGCTCCTTCAGTAAAGCTGATTTAGTTAGACTTTTATTTGAATGGATTTTTCTTTGCTGCCAAAAGAAAACTCTGTATCAACTGACATAAAACCATCTAATGCCAACTTCCTTATGGGTTGTTTGCCATCTGTCAGCAAACTTTGTTGTCTTCTCCATTTCTGAAAGTAGAAAATGCGTTTAAGAAGCCTCACTTTCTAATCATTCGAATTAACATGTAAGTTTGACCTCTATACCCAACTTCCAAACACTCTGCTTGACAGGTTGCTACTTCTGCTATGTAACTTGCACCAGCACTAGGAAAAAATAACTCATCTCCAACATCTTGTCTTCTGCTGTTCTTATTAAAACAGGTGCAAATCTATGCGGCATCACCTAACCAATCATGTGTACAGACTACAAGACAGCATGGCCTGAATTTACTATAGACACTCCAAACTCGTCTCATTGTGACTTCCTTGTACCTTATCAGATTGGCCATAAAAATAAGTTAATGAGAAGCCGGTATGGTGGTATAGTGAGTTATGCCAATGCTTGCAATACCAACAGCCCCTATGGGCACATGTTTGAGTGCCAGCTGCTCTCTTCTGATCTAACTCTCTGTGAATGTATCTGGGAAATCAACAGAGCATGACCAAAATCCATGGACCCCTACCTCCTTGTCCCAGGAGAAGCGCCTGGCTTTGATCTGGCCCAGCTCAACTCATTTCATTTTTTTAAAAGATTTATTCATTTTTTTATTACAAAGTCAGATATACAGAGAGGAGAGACAGAGAGGAAGATCTTCCATCCCATGATCTACTCCCCAAGTGGCTGCAACGGCCAGTGCTGAGCCAATCTGAAGCCAGGAACCTGGAACCTCTTCTGGGTCTCCCATGCAGGTTCCCAAGGCTTTGGGCCATCCTTGACTGCTGTCTCAGGCCACAAGCAGGGATGGGAAGCGGAGCTGCTGTGATTAGAACCGGCGGCCATATGGGATCCTGGCACGCTCAAGGTGAGGACTTTAGCCATTAGGCCACGCCGCTGGGCCAGCTCAACTCATTTCAAACACTTGGGGAGTGAATCAGTGAATAGAAGAGCTCTCTCTCTCTCACTTCCTCTCTCCATGCCCTCTGAGGCTTTGCCTTTCAAATAAATACAAACAAATCTTTAAAACATTAAGTTGGTGAGACATCGACTTTTTCCTTAAGATGGGATGGTGATATACGTTGATTCTACACCTGATCTCCCAGTAGTGGTCAAAGTGGGCACCCAGTTTGGATAACTAAATGTGACAGAAAAATCAAATGAAATAAAAATAATTAAAACATTTTTCTTCATTAATGTGTGCATGAGTAAAATTTATTTCTTGTTAAAATAACATTTCCCCCCTTGCTATAAAAACACTTAAAGTATTGATGTGACTATTCCAGATAGGGAGGGGACTTCAGATTCAACTGGAACATTGTAAAGCTCTCTACACCATAACCTGGATTAGGTTCCAATGGGTTAAGAAGGTGGTACTTTTGTTTTCATTGTTTTTCCTAAGTACCCGGAATGTTAGAAGTTCTCAGAGAGTAGAAAGGGGCCATTTCCATTTTTTCTAACTGAGTTCCCCTACTATTAAATGTGTTTAGAAGGTAGCTTGTACTGGTGAGGACTGTGGGTGTGTGTGGGAGAGGTTGAGGTTGGCAGGAATAAAAGCCATGTAAAATTATAAAACTAGAGCAAACAACACCCAGACTTCATTCACTGTAAACATGTTCCTTGAAATCTTCAATACTCTTGAAATAAAAAACCAAAACAAAATAACAAAAAATAACAACAACAACAACAACAAAAAACCCAGTTTTTTTCTAACAACAAATTAGAAATAAAATGAAGTGTTTTAAAGACTTACAAGACTCAGGAAAATGAAGGCCACACAGGTGGCGGGGGAGGATTAACCAACAGCAGCAGCAGCTTTAAGCTACAGAAGAAGAATGCTTTGGGGTCTGTCTCCGAGTTGGGGTAAACTGACTTTCTGAGAATGTTCCAATTGTGGCCTGATGCAATGCTAACATTCAGCAGAGTGAGTTCCGGAGGCAGCTGTGCTTTTGGTAGGTTGTACAACTTCACAACAAAAGGTTTCATCACAAAACTTCAGGAACCAATACATTTACTCACAGTGTCAAATGTTTCTCACTAGCATATTTCCTTATGACAGATGTGGTTTCCTGCAATCGTTCTTCAAAATCACAGCAAGGAAATGATAATGAATCATAAAATATTCAATAATCAATAGCTTCCTGCCAGGCTCCATTGGAAAGATTTTACAGAATTCTTACAACAGCCAGGACACAGCCATGGCTGTTATCTTGAGGGCACTGAAGCACAAGAGAATAACGTTTCTGTGTCACACTGCTCAGTGAAGGCAGGATTGCAACTCATGTTCACCGTGTGCTTTATACCCTGTGCCACAGCACTTGCCAGGCCTGGGGCAGGCAAATCTCACTCTTCCTTATCGAGGAATCGGGGAAAGCACAAATGGCATGGAAATGTTGGTGACCCATAATTTTGCTAAAAGTCCATAAAACATGAATCAAAATAGGCTATTGAATCTTATGATAAACATCCTCTTTATCCTGCTATACTCATATATAGCTGTGGCAATACAGTTAACTTTGTAAGTGAATATATGATTTAATGAAAGAGTGTTTTAGACACTTGAGGTGAAGCAGATGTCCTATATCTGAGAAAGAAATGAGAAGTGAGACTTGTGGGCATCCAGGTAGGTGCTCTGTGACTCATAGCAGTGAATTTCTGGAATCCACAGTTGAGGAGTTTTTGAGATGCTTTCAAAATGGGGTTCATTCAGAACTCTAGTAACAACACCTGCTGGCGTGGATGTGGGGAGAAAGGTACCTTCCTTCACTGTTGTGGGAGTGCAGGCTGGTACAAACTCTATGGAAACCACTATGCCAGTATGGAGAGTGCTTAGAGAACTGCAAATAAACCTGCCATATGACCCAGATATCCCACCCCTAGGAATATATCCACAGGAAATGAAAACTGCATATGAGAAGGTGATCTGTAATCCTGTATTTACAGCAGCACAATCTACAATAGCAAAGACATGGAAACAATGCAGATGCCCATCCAAAGAGGAGTGGTTAGAGAAACTGGGGTACATCTGCTCCATGGAATTCTACTCAGCTACTAAAAGAATGAAATTATGCCATTTGTAACAAGATGGTCCTAACTAAAGACCACTATGCTCAGTGAAATAAGTCAATCCCCAAAGGACAAATACCGTATGTTCTGTCTGATATAAGGCAGCCCTCATGCAAACTGTAAGATCAATAATTCTTTCCATACTGTTTTTGCTGCAACCCATGTGTTTTGATGTTTTTGTTTTCATTTTAGTTTCTTCCAAATAGTTTCTTTTCTCTTGTCAAATTCTTCACTGACTCGTAGATCACACAGTAGCCTCATTTTACCCAAGAGGCTTTTGTGTTTTCTTTTTCACTTCTTCATTGATACGTTGGTTATTCAGTAGCATGTTGTTTAACTTCATAATGCTGTAATTTGTTTCTTTTAACTTCATTCATGTTGTTGAATTGTCTTCTCGTTTGAGGGAAAGTATAGTGACGGCGTAATGGAGATTATCATACCCAGAGGTGAAGACACAATGCAGTGTGCATCACTACTTCCAAATCAATGACAGACTCCCAATGAAACTGTTGGATGTATCTTGACAACAGAATGCTAGATTATCTGACATTGTTTGTGCCAGCAATGTCAGGACACACTTTAACAGCAGACTGATTGACATATGACTGCTTATGAAGCACTATACTACTGTAATAATATGGGGAAAATCAGTCAGGGTTTGGGAATTTGTGGAGCGGGTAGGGAAATCCCAGACTCTGTAATTTTATCATAAAATTTTTAAAAATAATAATAGAATTAAAAATAAAAAATTAGGTTCAAAATCTCCAATGCAGACAATGGGTAAGTGACTTGTAGTTCAGAGATACCAGCCTGTAATCAGACACAAAAAACTCTTCATAATTTATTCATTATAAAGAGTACAGAAAACAGGTGCTACACACAAAAGATGCTGCCCAAAAGTCTACATTGAATAAAGAGGAAGAAACACAGATTATTTGCTTATTCTTTCTCCTGCACATTTCAAGCTCCAGTTCCCCAATCCTGGCTTCTAGAGGGCCAACTCACAGGGCAATGCTCCATAGTTTCCTATTGCTATCTCCTCCCTTGCTGGCTGGACTGCTCGAAGCTCTACAATCTTTACTGGGCTCTTACTCCATGCCTTTGGACCTTCCACACTCTGGATGAGGATCCTGCCCAGAAGATCAATCCCACTTCTGAGGGTTCACGTTGCTTTGGTGGAGAAGCCTGACTCGCCTTAGGGTCCGTGTCATCACCCTTAGGATCTCTGCCCCTGATGGTTAACACTTGAAGGTCACTGCTGCCTTGCATGAGCTTTGGTACTTTTCTTTCTAGGCCATGGATCTTCTCCTATTGATCATTGGAGCACCAGGGCAAAACACATGAAAGGAACTGACTGCATTTCTTTCTTGAGCTCACACAGGTGGGATTTAATTGTAATCCCTCTTTACAGAGCATTCCAATGAGGAAGTGTGCCACCCCGTCCCATGTTATCTTGCTCATAATCGCCACAGTGGCTCCTGGATGTGACAGCATGCTGCCTGCAATGGCAGGCCACTTTTGGCATATGTGACCCAACAAGGTAGAGTTCCCCTTTCTCCCATGGCTTGCGAGTGTATTTATCTGGAAACTTTCCTAAGCAATTTGAAATAAAACAACATTCAGTTGAACATTTGATGAACAATTGTTAATAAAGGGAATAATATTAAACGAGCTTCTGGGAGACCTTTGGAGCTTCAGTCCCACAAGGACAAAGCTTGCATTTGCCAACAAAGGCAGTTCCTCCCTGTCCCCAGGCACCACCACTAGAAAAGGATCCACTGTCAGTTGAATCCTTTTTACTGACAATCTCCCTTTACCTCCTGGTTTTCAGTGAGCTTGACAGTTTTTGTTCAATCGTATCCCTAAGCTTGGAGTGTGAGTCCCCCCCTCTATTTATCATTCTGTCCTTGGTCTAAGTTTCTCCTCAAGGCCACATTCACTTTTCCAACAGTTAGGCTCAAGTGTGTCTGAATTGGGGAGCGCAGGCGTGATTGAAGCCTATTTATTTGTGCTAATTAGAAGGTTAGTATTCGAGATAGCAGCTGGGCCCTGGGACTGATGCTGCAGCAACAATCAAAGCCATGGGCTCATCACGATTTGGCACATTTCCTTTGTGCCCCTCCCATCAAAGCTTGCCTGAGAGGCCCCAGCTCCTGCATGTGGCCTTTGAGATCTGCCGCCTATTTCTCAATCTTGTTTTCGAAAGTGTCATCTCTCTTTAGTCCTATGAGCACATGGGTCGTGTGTGGCTCAGGCAGCTCCCGTGGCCCGGCGCTTCACCCTGCTGTCCTCTTACTTGGGTCCCGTAGACCTATTTGTGGAGATCGCATGGCTTTGTCAAGTCAGCAGATGGAACGTCATGGCTTAGCTATTGAATTGGTCTTGGGGAAATTGTGTACTGGTCTTTTCTCTGAACTGAGAGAAGAAATAATGCTTACATGTCAGGAAAAATTGTTCCCAGGAAAAGGGAGAGAGGGAAAGTGTACCTCATTTACTTCCCCCTTTCCCCGGCATGGGTCAAATTGGTCTAAATTCCAAGTAGGGAAGAATCTCAGAGTCTTTCTTGTGAAGCCTATCACTCTTGCACATTTGGGGGAAATCAAAGCCAAGGCAATATCTCTTGAGAAATTTCTTAACATCAATTTGTGGTTGAGCAGATAAGTCAAGGGGACTAAGGCTCTGAGAACATAGAAAAATGACAAGCTGATAAGTGGCAACTTCTAAATTTGCCACTTTGAGGAATAACAAAAAGTTCTCCCCTCATTTAGGTTGGGATGAGCTGCTGCTGTTGGAGTTGGACCTTGCTTTCCAGCTAGGGACCTGGAAGTCCTCTGGGCACTTTTATATCATTCATGATGCAGGAATAAACTCCACATGATCTGCCATAGCTCTGTATGTCTGGGATGAGTCATACCATTATCTTCACTGCTGCCTCATTGGACACAACAGTGTATGCCATTGTGATAACAACATAGCTCTCCCATCCTCGAAAAGGCAGGTGGGAACGACATAGAAGTGTGCAGTGATCCAAAGAGCTTTCTGGAAGAGGACAATATTCAGGCACCCTGCATGTTTGAACACATATTGCTAGAACACCTTTAAAACACCAGGTGTACTGTCTCCCTCCCTGTGGGAGTTCTACAAGGGAGAGTGGTTTTGGAGATGCTACCTTGCTATAGTTTGAACACGATTTGTGTTGCTCAAGGTTTAAGGGTGACTAAAAATTTGGTCCCTGTGGTGGTGGTATTAGCAGGTACTGGACCATTCAACTAGTAAGGCCAATGGTGAGGTCCTCAGAACACTGCCGGGGGAGGGTCGAGGAGGTGCTGTTCGCGTTTCCCCTGTAGTAGCTCTTAGGAAAGTGTGTTATAAAAAAGAACAAATAGGCCTTGCCCTTCCTACTTCTCTTGGCTCTAATTCAATATATGACCTTTGGTGGAGGTGTTTGCTCTGCCTGTTGAGACTCTGAATATGAGAGCAAAATCGCATGCTGACTTTTCTGGGTTCAAGCTCTACCTCCCTTTATGATGCCAGCTTCCTGCTAATGCAGGCCCCTGGAGGCCGCAGACACTGAAATTTTGCAGTTGGGTCCCTGCTTTTCACATGGGACATCCCACAATGAGTTTGTGGTTCCTGGCTTAATTGTGACCCAGCTCCAGCTGTTGCAGGTGTTTGAGGAGTGAGTCATCAGATGGGAGCTCTGTCCTGTTTGTCTAGCTCTCCAATAAAAAGAAATGATGTGACCTTTTGCTCTTACACACCTTCCGTCCATGAGTCACTGCCAGTGCAGAGGTTGTATTAGTTGGGCTGTGTGAGCTTGAACTTTAAACCACCAATGCTATAAGCAAAATAAACCCTTTCTTTTTATAAGTTAGCCACGTCAGTCTGCGTACTATCACACACTGAGTTCAAAGTCTTATCTTCATCCAGCCACTAGGGTAGAGCTTTGAAATTGTGGCTGTGCGTAAAGAACATGTGCCATCGTGTGTCCACATTTCTACCGGGCAGAACCTTTGTTCACTCCTACACATGAAAAAGTTGCTGTGGAAGGGAGACACATGGAGCAATTTAGACAGGAAGCAGACGGTCCAGCGGCAGAGCAGTGCTCTCAGGTTGGGAGGGTAGAACACATGAGGTGCTGTGAGGAGGTGATTTGGGATCCCTAGAGGAAAATGAACAATGACAAGATCAGCCATCGCCAATAGGTTTATGAAGCACACAATGGCACACGCCTGTTGCTACCCCTTCCATGGCTGAAGCCACTCCGTCCCACCTTTCACCACCATCTCTGGCAGCCACCAAATTCTTCCCCATCTGTACATTTTTTTTTTCAAAAATTTTCTGGGGATTGGCTCTTTTATTCCTTGTGATTCTTTCAAGGAGTTGCCCACATTGATAGCTCGAACCTTTTTTTTTTTTTTAACTGCTGAGTAGCATGGCATGATATGAAGTCCCACAGTGCATTTAGCATGTCACTATGGATGGGTGTTTCAGTCATCACTACGGTTTTACCATTGAAGGTAGAACTGCTATGGTCATTCACGTACGGTTTTTGAGTGACATGAGCTTTTAGTTCTGGGGAGCGAAATACCCAGTGTGTGATTGCTAACTCACATGGTAAATGCATGTTCAGTTTTGTGTGCAATTGTCAAACTGAATTCCGGAGGACATACAATGTACTACTTCACCTGCAAAGCAGGTGTGAACTGATTTTTCTTCTGTATTCTGACTAGCATTTTGTGCTTTGAGTTTTAAATTTCTTTTAATTTTAGACATTTTGATAAACGTGTCACCTCACCATAGTTCCTAAAAACATTTATTCACTGATTGCTTAAGCTTAAATTATTTTTTCCTTGTGTGCAAGTCTTTTTAAAATGTTTATTTTAAAGGCAGAGTGGTAGGGAATCTGGAGTTGGAAGTAGAAACAAATCTTTCTACTAGTTTGCTCACCAAATGTGAGCAATAGCCAGAGCTGGGCACTCCTGCAAAAGTCAGGAGTCAAGAGTTCCATCCTGGCCTCCCCTGTGAGTGGCAGAGCCCTCAGTATTGGGGTCATTGTCTACTGCCTGCTCTGGTGCCTTAGAGGAAGCTGGCCAGAGGCAGAGTGGCTGGGTGACCAACTGGCACACTGGTAGGGGTCGCAAGAGGAGGTTTAACTCATTGCATTTCATTCCGTTTTTACTTCATATTTCTCTACTGGCTAATGGTATTGAACATTGCTTCCTGTATGTTCTTAACACTTACATATCCCCTTTGATAAAGCCACCATTTGTGTTTTTTCTCTCTCAAAATTCTACCTGGATTGTTGCTGTGCTGCTGAATTTTTGGAGTTCATGTATCATCAACACAATGATTTTGTGGATATTCCACTTAAAAATATTTTGTCCCGCCCCTTGATTGCATGTATTTCTACCTTGTTATTTTTTTCCATGGATCATACATTTTTAATTTTGGTGAGGCATAGTGCATCTAGTTTTACCCTGATACAGCATGGCTTGAGGGTCACATGTAGTGAAACTGCCCAGCCCTAGATTCTGATTTTTTTTCTTACATGGTTTGGTATTCCTTAACACTTTATCATTTTGCTTCATAGAAGTAATTCTGTAATGGATTTTGTTTCATTTGAGGTTCACTTTTGTTCCCATGTGTACCACTTGCTTTAGCCCCATTTGTTATGCTCTCAATAGTGGGATCACTAAATGACGATGGGAATGGCATGAGTTTGAAGCTAGAAGACTATGTGTTCAGAATGGCTGTGACGAATTATCTCAGAAGGATGCTCCATCGATTACTTTGGACCCTAAAACACAGAAGAAATGCATGGGTACCCACCTCACTGCATATCAGAACTGTCAAGATCAATGTGTTAGCGTGAATGCTAGAATAATTACGTGAGTATTGCAAAAATAGGAAATTCATTCAGAACAGAAAGAGCTTAGAAATGCTGCCCCTTTTGTTCCTTTGAAAACTCACAATTCTCTCTTGTGCTTTAGACAACGTGGTAGCAAGATAGGGTTGGTTGTTCTAACCACTTGAGAATAAAAAGAAGGAAACATAAGCCTACTAGGTCTATGGAGTGCTAAGACATCATACTGGTATCAATAGGGACACATACTTATATTGTGGCATTGTTGTTATCATCTTGTCCAGCTGGGAGAGTGTCATGATTCAGGCTAGCCAGCCTTCTCCTGTGACTCCCTCTGGGAGTTCCCTAGTAAAGGGGTCATTGAGGGAAAAGGTTGAAGGGAGAAGGTCAGAGAAAAATATCTATGGGGAAGCAGAGTAGGCACCAAAAGGGTGAATCTTGTGCCAGTAGTAGGAATGGGGAAGGGCCTTGCCACGAGGTTCCAAAGGGAAATGGGAAGTGCATCACCATTTTCCCAGCTGACCCTCCCGAGGCTCTGACCCTGCCCGCACTCTTCCTTATCTGTTCTGCATCTTCACTCCCCTTCCACCCTCTGCAGATGATGAAAGAGGTTCTACTAGTTTTCTAGAAAACTCATTAATAAACATAACAAAAGATGCTTAATCTTCTTAATAACCTGAAAGTGAGAATCTGACCCAAAAAGGCTCATATGATGCTTTGGAGTGATTAATGGTCTTGAACAGGAAAGACATTTGTTTCTAAACAATACATCTTTCTTCTTTCTGAAACTAGTAGGGAGAAGAATAAGATTGTCAGCACAACAGAGACACAAAGTAAGATTCACTATCATTGACCCCTGAAGGTGCAATCACCAGATGTCCCTTGAACAGGTGCCTGTGGGATGGGGATGATGGTGGGTTTGTCATGTCACCTGGATTTGGCATCACCAGTCCTGGCTTTTGGTCTGGAATGTTCTTTCCCTGGTAATGGAAGCATGGACTCCCAGGGGTATGTTGATGCCAGAATTCACCTTTCAATGACACAGACTCCTTCCATCATCACTGGCAAGGAAATGCTTAAAAATTCCAGAGTTGCTTAAAAATCCTTCAGAGAAATCTGCTCATTCCTCGCCAGTCCACTTATGCTTTCAATCCAGTTCTTTCCTTTTATTGATGCAAAACTCACTGCCTTATAACTTCTTGACAGAAGTTCTATGCTCCAGAGTATACAGGAAAAGTTGAAGACTGTGTGTACATGATAGGTTTTTAAAAATGTGAGGACAGTTCTTAATCTCCCTCCGAAGCCTTTTGTTCCACCCAGGTGAAATAACTGCCTGGATTTAGTGAGTGTGAGCAGCGCAAGGCACCTGCTTGATGTGTCAGGCTCATCGTCTCATGAATCCTGTCGAGAATCTATCCAGGGAGACTTCAACATATACGTGCTAAGATGAGTGCACTGAGGCTCAGAGCAGTCATGGCCTGAAGGTACCGTGTGTATGGGAAAGGTGAGGCTGGAACCCTAAATCCTTCGCTGCAGAGTATGTGTTTCCCCATACTGTTTCCTTCCTGCGGCTAGCTGCCCCGCGTTCCTTTCATCTTCCTTCTGTATCTCTATCTCAGACTCTTGTCCTTGCTCTTGCTGAACCTTGCAGTGGACAGCTGGGATGTGTGTGTGTGCGTGCGTGTGTGTGTGTTCTGCCTCTTGCTTCCCTGGGCATGATTGACCCCACATTTCAACCAGAAGCTTACTATAGACATCATGCGCTTTGCTCCTTAGATTTCATGGGGTGTAACCTGACAGGTGCCAAAATATAACCCTCCCTCCAAACTTTAAACATTGAAAGCAACATCTTTCTTTATGGGGAACAATTGTAAGGCACATGAAAAAATGGGAGGTACTGACAGTCCATTTTCAGAAAAATCATCTTACAAAGAATGGGAAGAAAGGTGATAAGCTGGAAAAGTGAGGTGTGAATCAGAGTGAAGGAATGAGGGGGCGGGGAGGAAGAGGGTAGTGAGCATCTTCCTAGTTACTCTTAAGGCTGTAACCACTCCTGGGATGCTCAACATGGGGTCTTCCTAAGTGAGTCGTCTCAACGTGACTAATACAGCTTGAACGTGTCCCTCAGATATTGACTCAGGTGTTGACACTATGCTGAAATTAAGAGGTCAGGCCTTTAAGATGTGATTAGGTACTACACGATTCTTTCTCATGAACAGGTATAGAACCTTAGAGCAGCGGTTTCTGGTAGCCTGCCATTCTGCTTTTTGTTGTGTGAGAACACAATGTTCTTATAGGGGTCAGCAGCAGCCCAGCAACCAGCAAAGCAGAGGGCAGCTCTCAACACATGATCTAACCTGCTGACACCTGATTACAGGTTTTGCAGTCTCAGAGTTTTGAGAAAGTGAATTTTTGTTCTTCAGTTGCTACCTGGTATATGTGCTGTTACAACAAGTGTCAGTGGTTGAATTTCAACAGTAAACACTTCAGTTCTGTCGAAGCCCAAGGAGAGGGATTTTAGGATGTGGAAATAGGTAAGTTCAGATGGAGTGAAATATGGTATGAACCCTGTTTTCACATTGGGAGGGCAACTTTGTCTTCATTATGCCATGGCTAGGCAGGTAATCTGACTTTTGCCTGTCATCTCCCAGGCTCAGACCCGTGTACAAGCTCCACAAAACTTGTAACTCTGAGTGACTTGGTATAAAGATGTAAAGATATTGAGTGTGTTAACTGACCCAAGCCTTCAGTTAAATGTTTCCAAAATTCTCTGGTGAAATTAACCCATTTAAGAGAAAACAAGAGTGAGCAAGATAGGTATAGGCAGTCCAAAAGTGTAGTGTACATTTGAAAGCATAATTTTACTCAAATTATTGTGATCATGTAACAAAGTCCTTTTACCTTCAAAGAAAGACAAAGGAAAATTTATATATATATATGTATATATATATATATATATATATATATTACCACAAACACACAGAAAAAGCAAGCACTAGACATACTATTACTAAGGTGAGTCCATAATGGCTGACATTGAAAAATTAAACTGTGGCATTTAGGATCATTTTGTTACTGACCCAAATGCATTTTCATCATGACATCCTTGATATCACTTGCATCACTGGAAGGAAAAGTCATCTGGAATACAGCTGAAGAAAAATCACCTCCAATCGATCAGTTTTCTATGAACTGATATCAGGTTTTAAAAGGTTGCAGAGTGTGTGGGTACTGAAGCGCCCACCACGGAACTTACCAGGCGGTGCTCAACTAAGCTTCCTAGAATGCCGTAACTTGGAAACAGAGATGACTCTTTTTGGTCTGGCTTTCTGGCAAGTATTAGGCATTATTTTTGCTATCACAACATAAAATGTATATAAAACGAAGTGGATTAGTAAACTGCTGACTTATCAAATATTAGAGCACTGTTCTGAAAACTTGAACTCTCATTTGGATGAAGGGCATCTCTGAGTACTCAGAAGCATCATGGATACTCCTACCCATATGAGAGCCTACTCCTGTTAACCCTTTTCCTGAAATGAAACAAAAAAAAAACCCAAATGAAACCAAACTAAAGCAAATTCCAAAAGACTCTTTAACCTGAGATATGGTGTCCCTGTCATGCTCCAAAGCAGAATCTCTATATTATTAAGGACAAATAATTAAAACTGAAATGCAAATCCCAACTTAAAGGAAGGATCTCTCTCTCTCTATTCCTTCGTTCATTCTTCCTTCCTTCCTTCCTTCCTTTCTTCCTTCCTTCTTTCCTTCCTTCTCTCTCTTTCTTGAGTACTTATACATACATGGATCTATATCCTAGATCTCATGCAAGGGTGGCAGAGATTCAACTACCAGAGTTAATACCTATTACCTCCCATGGTACACACTTGTTAGAAGCTGGGATTGGGCAGCCACCATGTGCTCATGGTGAGCTGGGCCTGGGCCCACCTGGATTCGGGAACTGCTTCCTTTCGGGTGAGTACACTGAGGGAGGGGAGTCTCCGGGACTGAGTGGGTCCAGGGCCACCCACCGCCCTCATTGGGTGGTGGATGGGATTGGGGTGGGGCGCAACCTTGGGCCTGCGGGTTTAAACTTCAGCAGCCGGGAGGCTGCTGTGGGCTGCAGGAGGAAGTGTCTAGCTCGGATCCTGATCCCAGCCACCATGTCCTCATGGTGAGCTGGGCCTGGGCAGCCAGTGCGCCATTTGGTGCCAGGCTGTGCCTGCTGGCTGTCTGGCTGGGGAGCTCTGGGGTATTGGTTGTCTGAATCATTGCTTAGGTAGCTCCAGGCTGACCACACTGTTTCTGGGATCTGAGTCAATCCTAAAGATTCCCAATGCCAGTAACTCTTCCTTTGAAGAACTTCTAATCACTTAACAATGCTGAGCTATGAAATTGGTAATGGAACGGAATGTACTGGGCAGGACTAAGCAAATCTTAGCCTAGAAGCAAAACTAGAAACCAGCATGGAGCACAGGTCATACCGAGCTAGGCTCTTGCACCTACTGGTCCTCAGAGCAACCACAGGCAGGTGCGCGATTTACGGCTAGGAACAGGCCCAAATGGGGAGGTAAGGGGACACCCTAACTGGGTTGAGGTTCCCACCAAGGGGTGCATGTGCTGGAATTGGGGCTGCGTTTTATCTAGGAAACAGTCATAGTCACCCAAGGCACTAGTGTGAGCTGGGATTGGATGCACCAGGTCAGTTCAGACCCCAACACCATCTGGTGTCATGGAGAACCAGGGTAGACGTGGGACTGACTAGGCTGGGTCTCAACCCCTTACTGAGCCATGTGTGAGCTGTATGTGGGTATGGATGAGCCATGGCTGGGCTGAAACATCCAACAACAAGAACAAGAATGGGGTGAAAGCCAGCCAGGAGAAGCCACTGTTCCTGCTAGGACAGGAGGTGAACTGAGTAGGGTTGGCTCAAGGACCCCCTGGTATTGGGAGGGGTTCTGATGGAGGAGCCTGGGCAACTCCTCTGGCAGGACATAGTCCCTGCAGGTTAGCACAAGAAGCATGATAGGAAACAGCCCAGAATAGGCCATGGAAAGTTTCCCACTGGCACACATTTGGCATGGGTCAGGGGCAGACCAGGCTGAATCAGTTCATGTCATCCACTGGCAAATCCGATCACCAGAACAGAGTGTGGGTTGAGCCGGGTTTGGTCGCGACAAAACCAGTACACATTATGGAATGCCAGGGCGTGGTTGCCTGTACTGGATTTGACTGCAGCACCCAACCAGCACACGTGAGATCCAGGAAGGGAGGGGCAGAGCTGGCGAGGGGATTAAGGGGCTGATCCCCTCGCCGGACAGCTACTCCCACTGGAGAGCGTGGGCTGGGATGCGGACAGACCAGACTAAGCATGGCTGCAACACCTGTGCGTTGCATATGGACTAGATCAGGGAAAAGCCAGGCTGGGCTCATTATTCCTGCTGGTGCAAGCATAAATTAGAGTGGGTGAGGGATGTTTGGGCTTAGCCGCAGCATCAGCTGGCACTGGGGACTAATTCTGTCAAGTCAAACCACAGAACCACCTAAAGAGTGCATAAACCGGGAGTGAGAGAGACCTGGGAGGGAAAAAGTGGGTTCCCCCTTCTTGGGTCACTACTCCCGCGGGAGGGCATGAAAACTAGGATGGGGGCTGGGGTGGCTAGACAGAGAGGCACTCAACAACATCCGTGAGGGCTGGATGGTTGAGTTGGTTCGATGGAACTAAGCTTTAATACCCAGTGACAAGTACAAGAGCCAAATGGGATGGGGAACAGACTGGTCTACTGCTACACATACTGGCAAATCAGGGTAGGGGGCGGGCCTGGTGGGGGTTATTGCGGGTAGCCCCAACTAGGCTGCAGCTCCCACTGGTTGATGTAAGGGCTGAGTATGTGCTGGGCAGAACCAGATTGGACTGCAACACCCATTGTTCCAGTGCAACTCGGGACTGAAAACAGAACCAACCCAGCAATTGAAACCACCAGCTGATCGGGGTGATGGACTGTGCCAGGCCCTGTGCTTGCTAGAACATACAAGAATCTGGTCTAGGAATACCTCAAAGTTTCTTTGGAGATCTTCCCAATCGAACTGCTGGACTCAGAACTCTAACCAAGAAAAGACAGAAGACATAACAGGTCATTCATTCATCTCAGCTGTATATTATTGGCAGCGAAATATGGGGCGAACGGAGACTTTATGATGGACCATATCAATCAGTGGACGACCTCATCGAGCGAAACTGGCAGTGATTCATAACTGGAGAACTGTTAAAACCACTTGAGCAAATATCTCAGAGCATGCCCCACATCCGGGACTTGGGGTGGGCGGGAAACTGGGTGGGGCTTCTCCCTCAATATTCCCCCTTACCTTGGATATATGATGGAAACAATATGGACATAATAGTATTACCCACTTCCCTATACCCCTGAACCTTTTTTTTTTAACCGTAATTAACTATGTAACCATTGTCAACAACAATACAATAAAAAAAATTAAAAAAAATAAAAAAAAAATGAAGCTGGGATTGGGAGTGAAGGAAAGACTCAAACCCACGGACCCTAATATGGGATCCTGGAAGTTCAGTTAGTGTCTCAGTCACTGCAATAAATGCCTGCTCTATGCCAAATATGTGAATATAAATGCTTTTATAAGCTTGTGAATTAATAAACATTTATTTAAAAATAAATCCATACATCCTATTCATTATTTTCAATCTTATATTGATATATTCAAATTAAGACATAGGTTTAATCAGAAGAAATTTAATTGGCTATTCTCTCTACTACTGCTACACGATTTTACTACCTATGAGATTTAAGCAGTGAATGTGTTAAAAAGGACATTGCTATACCCCCCATCTAGAGATTATTTGGTATACAACGAGCCAGAATGGTTTATATGTTTATACATTTTGAGCTGTCAGCATTCCAACGCTTGTGGTCTTTGGGTAGCATTCAGAAAGCGTTCCTTAAGTCTGTGTGAGACCCGAGCACACACAGAGGAACCACAGAGACAACGGAGGAGTGCACATCTGTGCAGGAGGGTCTTGCTCATTTTCCTTTTGGTGTCTGCCTTTCATCCCATGTGTGTAGTGAAGTATAAGGTAGCCAGGTGGGCAAAGAGGAGAATTTGTTTTTACTATCAAGAAAGTGAACCAAATAATGGGTTTCCAAAGAATTTTTCACTTTTCTTTATAGACCTGATTGGGAGGAAATGCCATGCAGTAGAAGAGTGAACCTAGTTGGATGTTTCTGTTTTTCCCGTTTTCTAAATTATAGTACTGCTGAGTTTGCTCCAACTTTCCATTCAGAGTTGTTCAAATCATCTAGGCTTAGTTAATTGAAATTTTGGACCTTGGATGTCAGGTTTCAGAACTGCATCTGGGTTCCTATCACAGGATGAGCAGCAGGGTAGCAGCCAGGGCTATGCCGACTTTGCGAATGGCAGCTTAGCTCACCATACCACAGTGTCAGGGTCTGGCTATTATTGAGATGAAGCCTGTCCACTTAGCTCTCTGTGTCTCAGAATCCTTATTTACATAAAAAGAAACATACTTTACTTAGAGCTTGCTCTGAGGTTGTGTTAAATTAAGGAAACAGCTTCATGGACTGACAAGCATACTATAAACATGAGAAATGGCAATGTAAGAGAATAGATTGAGGGAAACATTTCCTGACATGTTGTATCCCAGGATAATTCTTTATAGTAACAGCTGCCATTTACTCAGCATTTAATGTGCCAGGCACCAAGCGATGTGTCTTATCCATATTATTTATTTAATTTAACCACATTTTCACTGTCTCACTCAGACTGCCTTATCCAACTGTAAAAACTGAATGTGAAGCCTGGATTTCATCATTCATCAGAACACAGCCAAACCTTGAAGTCTGTAGCTTAGATTGACAGCAAAAGAATATTGATAAATGTAACTGTTTAAATTAGATTCATCAAAGTTTTAACTTTTTGTTCTGTGAAATATCCATGGGAAAGATGAAAAGACAAGGTACAGATTGGGACTGAATGCTTGCAAGTCACTTATCCAACAAAGGATTTACATCAAGAATAGTCTCAAACCTGAAGGATTTTTAAAAAAATCCTAACGCTCCATTTACAAGGCACAGACATGAATAGACAATTCATTTAATCAAGAGAATATATAGATGACAAATATGCCTGTGAAAATGTGTTTAACATCATTAGTTTTAGGGAAATGCAAATTCAATCCATGGTAAGATGACACTTTGCAGCTATCAGACCTAAATTTAAAAATAATGAATATATAAAATTCTAGTGAAAGTGAAGATAAATTGATTTCACTCTTACCTTGCTGGGGGGATCTTCAAATGATTCTCATATTATGAAAACTGGTTTGGTCACTTCTTGCGAAGCTCAACATGTACTTACATGTGTTTCAATCGTTGCGTTTATACCAGGGCGGTGTAAATGCATGTAATGTAGCAGTATGTGCATGGGTCACCCCATTATGGTAATATCCCATACCGCTCGATGCCCTTTGACAGAGAAGGATTAGAACATTGTACTAATCTGTGTTGTCTCCTGAAGAATCGTAAAACACAAACCACTGTGCTTAATTCATCCTGTGTACTAGAACGGGGCATTGTAGCCTGAGGGATTTGGAATGAGCATGCATTTACTGCTCCAAGTTCTGGGAGCTGGAAATCTGAAGTCAAGATGCTAGCTTTTGGTGAGATATGAACCAGTGGCTAGGATCTCTCTGTGTGTGTGTGTCATTCTCTCAGTCTCTGTGTGTCTGCCTCTCAAGTAAAATAGTTGTCTTAATAAAAAAAATCACTCAAAGTGCTTGTAGACACTATTAGTCATGGGCACCCACCCACCTGGCACAAATTTGGGTCCCCAGTGATTTTTTAGAAAGCATTGGTGAAGCATCACCACTGTGCACATGACTAATTTTTGATTCTTTCTGTGAAAATGTCTCAGGTTGAGTTAGTCTGAAACTTGGTGCCATTGCCAGTTTTGCACTGTATCTCCAAGAATAACTCATTCAAATAATTACAGTCCTTTGTATGCATGGGGCTATGCTGATGGTGTGGCCGCTAAGCCACAAGACACACCACAATCCTGTGAAAAGCACATGGTCCTGGGAGAGTCTTGGCCTCAGGGAGCAAGCAGGTGCCAGAATATCCTATGTAAACAGCTCACCTGGAATCTGCAGACATGTGTACACTGGAGCTTCCTTTCTCTGTCACCTAAGAAAGACAATCTGGGGTGTTTTTACAGAGTAAATTGTGGTTTTCAGTTATCACTACTCAAAGGCAGACAAAAGGCATGGGAAATATTTTAATCAATACTATTTCAGCAATTTTCAGGAGAAGAGAGTTTTGAAAAGGCATCTGGTGTTTTAGTTTTCCAATATTTGATGTGTCCTAACAAAGCAGTGGACATTTCTATTGAATTAAAAGGGTTTCTGTTTTGTTCTGTTCGTTCTAGTATTTTTTGTTAAAGGTGTATGGAATTAATATAAAACCAATCAAATTTATTTGTTTCCGCCAAACAGAATGTCTGACTCCCACTTGTGCACACCCTCAGAGATGTCTCTGGCATTCTCAGCAGCCATTTCCATTCTTCTCCGGTTTTGCCATGCTGGGCAGGCAGAGTCTTCCACAAAGAGCTTAGGTTCTTACCTGACCTGGAAGCTGGCCATCTGGTGTGCTGGTCCTGCTGTGGCATCTTTAACTCTATAGCATTGGTTGGAGGATCCTGCCAGCACTGGGCACCAAGAAGTGCTTAGGGATCATCCAGTCCAGATCAACGCAGTGTGGCTGAAGGGGTTCTGAGGGGTTCTGATGGATGGAAGAGGGATTTGGGGGGTAGGAGCAGAGCTGTCCAGGTCAACCACAGAAACAGGTGAACAGGAAGTCCTTGTAGTTTTGCACCATTAAGTTTTGGGATCTTAGATTTTGCCACAATCAATAGGTAAGATGTATATTGTCTTCCTGATTTTAGAAAAAGCTGATGTCATTTGTCTGAAGTTAAGGAACACAAATAGTTTAATCTCTTGCATGTCACTTGCAATCAGTCTCCAAGAACTCCAAGAGTTCTTACTATAGGTTTTTTAAAAATTGATTAATTAATTACGTGACAGGCCTAGAGACAGAAAAAAAAAAAGAGACAGACAGACACAGAGATCTTTTATCTGCTGTTTCAAACCACAAACGCTAATGTTAGCTACTTCGTGGCCAGGCTGAAGCAGGAACCCAGAATTCAATTTGCGTCTATCGTATTGGTTAACAGGGCACCGAGTACTTGAACTACCACCTCCTGCCTCTCAGGAAATGCATTAACAGGAAGTTGAATAGGAACCTGAGTCAGGACTGAACCCTAGGCCATCTGATATTGGATGTGGTCATCACCATAGCGTTTGATTGTCTGTGTCAGATACCGGCCCCCTTGATGCTTTTCTTCAGAAGCATCGTCTGTAATGGTCCTCTCTTTGTGTTATCTTTTCATGGCTATGAGAAAATACTTGAAGCATGCTAACTCTATTAGCTTCACTTTGGCTCATGACTCTTGAGCTACTGAGGAAGGTCGTGGGGGGGGGGGGGGCGTTCACCTGTGGTGATGTTGTTAAAAGCAGCGAAGAGTGTTGTGTGGAAAAATACAGGAGGGGGTACTGCAGCTGTCTACCAATGCCTATGCAGATGAGCCAGGACTGATGGTGAGGGCTCCATTTCAAGCACCTACCCCACTCTCATCGCTTCCAAAGGCCTCTCCTGTGAAGTTTCTTTCTATTAGTATCGATAACACAAAAGACTTTGAGAGCATGCCCCATACTAGCAACCTCATGCCTGAGTCCTGCCTGAGTCCTGACTCTACCTTGCCCATGTTCATTGCTATGTACAGTGCTACCACCAGAATATCTGACAAATTGCCCTGTCACTGACCTTGGTCTGGCTGTGTGAAAATATGAGGTGCTGGACATTGCCCACAACGAGATATCAGGCCTGATATGCACGTAGGAGATGTACTCGCCTCCAAGCCCCTGGAGGGCACTTGTTTTGGCAACCGGCTACAAATGACCGTGGAGACTACCATCATCATTGAGGCCCTTGTTGCCCTGGATGCTGAGGTAGAGTGATCCAGTGCAATATTTTTATTTTTTCCATCCAGGACCACAAAGCTGGCACTTCCAAGGCTGACATTCCAATGTCTGTCTTGAAGGGTGAAACAGAGAAGGAGTATCTGCATTGAGTACCAGCCCCTCAGCATAATCCTGAATGATGGCAGTGAGCTCACTAACCTTATCCACACCAAGTACCCAAAGCTCCCATCAGGCATCAGAGGCACCTCTGAGGAGACCATGACTGTAGTTCATAATCTCTCCAAATGATGTTAATGGGTTCCTCAAGGTGTCTGCATTCAGCGTCAGTGACTGCTACCAAGAGCAAGCTTGACAACTTCAGCTGCTGGGAGTCCCTTTTCTCAACCTTGGTCAGATAAGTAGGCACAAGGGGGACATCCACAGGGAGCCATGAGCCCAGTGGTCCCAGAAGTGCATGGTCAGTCATCCTGTTGGTGGTGATGGTTATGAAGTCCATGTGGTTTACCAGATGGTCATTTGCTTGGCATGTTGTGTTAGAGTCAGGTGTCACAGGGTGCTCTGCCCATTGTGGAAGAGGAGGCACTCCACCAAAGGGCAAAGAGGGATGTTGAAGCTTGAACATTTCTGTGAGCCTGGCTCAGTGCTGGGCCATCTCATAAAACTCAGAGAAATAACTGAGGTTAGTTCTTAGTAATTGTTTCAGCTCTCATTTCAGAATGGTTAAAATAAGCCCAGCCAAACAACAAGAGGTTGAGAGGAGCTAGAAAAACATAAAGGCAGGCATAGTCTACCATCACTGTGTAATATGGCTCATACCACAATCCTGGGTCAAAAAGACACTTATCTGGCTTACAATGTTTACATAACATTTCGAGTGTTACAAGAAAGCAGAAAGGTAGATAAATTAAAATTTCAATGTCAAAAATAGATTTTGAGAATTAAACTACCGAGTTTGGGGTAACAAATATTCTAACAGTGGAAGTGAAAAGCAAGATCAGAAACTACCAGTTCTGCAAATGCGTGTACTGATTACAGCAAATGCAGCAGACTATGCCAGTTTACGAGGGATCATTCTAGAAAGACTCATCCAAGGAGGTAACAATGGATGCGGTGGGCATCAGTGTTTACAAGTGACCTGAGATGGACACTTCACACCCTCTGACTGCTGCTTAGCCCCTGGGGGACAATTCCTAAACACACATCGTTCATGTGCCCTTCCAATGCCGTGTTTTATATATATATATTTGCATCAATATATGTACTGCAATAGATGAACTTGGAAAACACTGTGCTCTGTGAATTATTCCAGACCTATACTCTGAAGAGAAGCAATGAGAAGGAGGGGCAGACGGCTTCATCAATCAGGTCACATGCTGCAGAGTGCAGAGCTCAGTCAGTGAATTTTTCTGGGGCTCCCGAAATATTGGGGTGCAAGGGTGAAATGAGTCCTCATGCTTCTGATGAGAGGTCTCAAAGAGAATCCTGTGGATTATTTTTGGCCATTAATAACCACACACTGCTTTGAATAACCATGGCAACAACTAGTTGCAAAGTACAGTACAATCACCCTGATTACCATAGAATTAGCACAAAACAAATGTTTGTTCTCTTTCTAAATAGATGTATTATGATGATGATAACAGCTTTCTCATTTCCCCAGGTTTTCCCATAGCTGCTGCTGCCTCAGACAATGAAAAGATACATCTTTGTTTGATATTTTTGTCTGATTTCCTTTCTTAAGTGTCCGGAATGGTAGAGAGGTGAGTAGGTGGTGACTGACCTTCCATTTCCATCCCCTCTAGCCTCAATCAGTTACAAAAGAAAACATAACTCATTGATTCATTGATCATTGTCTGGGGACACGGTGGGTGGGGATGTTGACCTTTAAAATGTGCATTGAAACCTCGACACAAACAGCCAGTCTGAAGTGTATGCCAATGAGCGTTGGAGAGTTTTGATGTCTTTGGTATCCACCACTCCGGGCAGGTAGAGCCTATGTGGGAGTGAGTAGCCATCCCACAGCCTGGGACAGGTTAGTGTGTTCCTGTGTGTCCCTGTGTGTCCATGTGTATCCCTGTGTGTCCATGTGTGCCTTTGTGTGCCCCTGTGTGTCCCTGTGTGTCCCTGTGTGCCCATCTGTGCCCCTGTGTGTCCATGTGTGTTCCTGTGTGTTCATTTGCATGCATGTGTGTACCCATGTAACCTGTGTACCTGTGTATACATATGTGTCCATGTGTGTACCTGTGTGTTAATGTGTGTTCATATGCATCTATGTATATACCTGTGTGTCCGTATGTCTCCGTGTCTATACCTGAGTGCACATATATGTCCATGTGTGTCTATGCATGTACCTATGTATCCATGTGTGTCCCTATGTCTGCTTTTACCTGTGTGTACCTGTCTGTCCATGTGTGTCCATGTGTGCACACAGCCCCCATATCATCAGGCCAGGTCAGAGGAAGCTCCTGTCTAGTGTTGGCCTGTTGGCTTGCTGGAGTTGTGAGCTCTGATGGCAGCTGGCACTCTGCTGTCCCCAAAACCCCTTTCACAGTACCCAGCACCAGGCTGCCACATGCAGTTGAAGCAATTAGCTGCCGTGCGGCTGATGTACCCCACAGAGGGCTGGTGTCTCGTCTGACACATCTGGGCACTGAAAGTAATTGAAACAGCTGCTTCCACCCATATGGCCGTGAAAGCTGGCCGCGCAGAGTCTGCTGCCTGGGCTGCACCAACCTGAGGCAAATTAGCTGTCATTAATGCCCAGATCTGACCGGCATACGCAGAGCCACTAATCAAGACAGCTGGGGGAGGGGGTGCCTGAGGAGAGGCATCCCTTTCAGATTTTCAAATGGCATCCTAGGTTAAAAAATAAAATGCACACAGCACAAATTATAGCCTCCACTTTCCTGGGCACTGCCACTCTCCCTGACTGCCAGGGAGGTTTGTGTCTGCTGGCATTCCTCCCATGGAGGTTGCTAAAATAGCAATGTGAGTCTCAGGAATGGCACTCTGCTCCCTGTGAGCCTGGCATCCTGCAGGTATAAGCAGCTGGTTGCATGCTCACAGAAGATGGGGCACTGTGCACTTGAGGTGCTGGGAGGTGGGTACTGTGCACTTGCAGTGCTGGCAGTGTGGGAGTTCAGGGAGCCCCCCGTCATTGTGGCCTCTATGGAAAGCTCAACAGCACCCTGCAGGATGGGGAGCCGGGCAGCCCTGCTCTGCTTTGTAAGGTGCTCTGTTGGCTGTGGGAAGGATTTGGCCTCTGTCTCTCCACCAGCCGGTGGGGCTGTGGAGTTCTCAGGTCAGGACTTGGAGTTAGTTGCTGCCAATAATCCGTGTAGATGAGGGAGAAAGTTCAGAGCCGTCTGGCTGGTGAAGGGGAAGCTGTCTCATCTCTGATTTGGAGATCTATTGCAAGATAGAGGCTGCAGCTTTGAAGGACTGTGTTGATTCAACTTCCACATTGTGGACTGGGACAGGCGGCTATCTCATTTACACCCTAGAATGGGTGTCATTTTTCAGATGGCTCATCATTATGCCTGACAACACCCCATGCGCTAAAGGCATGATGTGCATCTGACCAGGGCTGGGTGTGTGTGTGTGGGGGTGGGTGGCAAGATCCCAGTGGTGTAGAATACATCCCGAGTGACAGAAGTACAGGTACAAGGTGGCTCTGTGTGTCCTGTCCCTGTTGCCCATGGCCAGACACACATGCCTGACCTGGGAACTGAACATCCATGTAATGAACTGGAGTAGGAAAATGCAGCTTTGCTAGACTCATCGTCAGTGCCTCTGATTCCTGGTTTCTACTCCCATGTTTTACACAGTAAAGCTCTGCCCATGGCAAAAACTCTGGCCTCTCCTCTGAGGTTCACAGAGTATCCTGGTGCCCATGAGGCACCGGCCTACTCTTCGTTTAACTCCTTTGCCATTCACCTGTTATTACCTATGCACTAACCAGCATAAAGCCAAGAGAAAATGATCCTCTCAAAGTTAACAACTAGCAGTTAGCTGACTGCTGAATGACACTGAATTCCTTCCATTGATCTTGAGGCCATCATTATGACTTTTGTGTTCTGGAATTTTTGCTTAGGAGGAAGGAGTGACCCCTTGTTAATGTGGCAGAACAACAGTGTTTTTCAGAAGAGCTATTGCAGCAAACAGGATCAAGGAGAAAGGCATAAAACAAGAAAGTGTCTTCTCACAGATTCCCAAGCCCTTCTCCTGTGCTTATGCATATGTGGGTGAACGTATCTCTAAACCAGTCCCCATTTTCACATTTCCATTCTTCAGTAGTCCTGTAAGTGGCTTCCTGGGTCCTACACACACACACACACACACACACACACACACACACACACCTTCCCCTTTCTGCTTTATTCTCTGTTGCTGTGTTCTCTTTCAATTCATTCCTTTTTGCTTGCAATACTTTATTAACTACTTAGTTACTTTTTATCACTTGAAAAATGACAGCATTTATTGAAAAGCAGAAGCTTCCACTCCTTATGCACTTATTAGTTTGATAAAAAAAAAATCAAGGGTCTACTGTAGAGCCACTGGGGATATCCTCTGGAGTTTGTCACCAGTGAGCAGGAGACTGAAAGAATGTGTATGTAAAATTAACTGAGTATACTAATGTAGGAGGGTGCTGGGCAGAGAAGGATGATGTAGGTCACAGTGAAAATCAGAGAGAAAATGGTGATCATGGCTGGTGATGCATTAAGTCACTGTAGCGTTTAAGGTTTTCTCAAGATGGTAAACTCCCAGAGAACCTGGAGCAGCAGGAAAAACTGATCTGAGTGATACTGGTTGAGTGTCACCGACCCAAAATGCTTGGAGCCAGAGTGTTTCTAATGTCTGACCTTGTGATGTTTGCAAATGAGTAATGACAAATCCTTGGATTGCTATCTAAATAGGAAATGACTTTATATTTTATATATCACAGACACTTAACTGGAAGGTAACTTCACATTTTATAATTTTTAGTTAAGAAAAGTTTCATTGAATGGACTTTTTCATTTGTGACATCATGTCAATGCTGAAAAAATTCAGATTTTGAATTTTTCTATTTCAGATTAGGGATATCCCACTGATGTGCAGACATTCTGTCAGAAAGGCCCGAAGCAGACACGGGAGACAAGTTAGGGGGCCGTTCCGAAGCTTCATGTAAGGCGTGGCTGTGTCAGGGCACAGCAGAGCGGGAAGGGTAGAATTTGTGTGTATGCCACGGATTGACCAAGGAATCCCAGCTTGAGTGTAAAAGCAAAGAATCATGAAACACTTCAGAGTGCCAGTTAAGATTACTGAGTTGTTGCTGTGTGCCAGGCCCCATGTTATTCTCTTTGTGTGGGTCACTCATTCACTCATCAAACCATAGTATGCATTGAATGCAAGGTTCTCCATTGCTCTACACCGTGAAATGACTTGATTAGGTTGATCAAGACAGTGATAAAGTCAGAGAAGATATATGTGAGTTGAGTACCTTAGAACTTAATCATCCGTTTCCTTTGACACACAGGCAAGCCCTGTAAGGAGTTATTCCAATACCCGTCGCCATTCCTTCTTCCTCACAGCTCATGAAGTTTGCGCCGGCCTAGCTATCCACCAATCGGATGTAACCTGGCATTCCACCTGAGAATCCCACCCCAATCTTCCAGCCCCCACCCCAACTCCGCCCACTCGCCAATCATCCCTAGGCATTCACCTGCAGGTACCAATCCCCTGGGGGCCTGGCCTCAATCCCTTCCAATCCCCACCCCCTACACCTGGCTGACAAAAGCCCACCCCCAGGTGCAGCTCTCTCTCTCTCTCTTCTCTCTCTTGCTTTTCTTTGCTCTCCTGTCCTCCTCTGGCCTCCCTTCCCCCCTCCCCTTCCCCTTCCCCTCCATCCTGTTCCTGCCTCATTGGAATAAACCTCCTAAGATGCCTCGTTGTGTCTGGTGTTTCAGCTCACGGTTAAGAACCAGGTTGTGGGAATTAGCTGCGCGTAATGGTGTGTTTCAGCTCACGGTAAAGAACCAGGTTGTGGGAATTAGCTGCGCGTAATAATATCGTAACAATATCATAATAATAATATCGTAATATCATATGGACTAGAACTCTAGCAACTTTTTAAAATAACTAACAAGCCCTATACTAGAAATTATACTGAATGTTGACTTTTATTTTCCATCAATTTATGCTTTCAGCACTCAAACATGCTTTCATTTTCAACATCCAGTTAAAAATAGTAAAACATGAATTGGAGTGGAGGCTGTTTACACCATTATAAAACACATGTCCCAAGTTGCAGGAAGTTCTCTTTGGTCTATCCATCCATTTGACTACACGGTATCTCCACACTTATGTATGTTTTCTTCATGAGATTAATGATCATGATAGAATGACTTCATCATGAGATAAAAACTTCCACACACTCATGTATTGGCACTGCTAGAACTCAGCGCTCTAACTGATTTTCCACTGGAACAGTGTGACCCTGTAGGTTTACATGATGTAGTCTGCGGTCACATTTACAATGTTGGGGATTTCATGAAATGCATAATTCCTCAGAGAGTTGCATGTCCACTTATTAAGTACCTGGTCTGGAGTGAAAGTGATTGAAGTTCAATTCTTGCTGCATATTCCTCAATTTTGTGATATTGGATGAGTTACTTTACCTCTGGCATTTATGACTCCTCTTTCATAAAATAAAGACATACTGTTTGTGTAAGAAGGTGGTTATAAAGAGTATTATGTATAAAGCCAACAGACAAAGTCTAGCAAATTTTTAATAAATACCAGCTATTTAAAAATAACACTAATAGGACCCGACGTGATGGCTTCTCCTTGAACGTGCCAGGATCCCAGATGGGCGCCGGTTCTAATCCCGGCAGCCCCACTTCCCATCCAGCTCCCTGCTTGTGGCCTGGAAAAGCAGTCAAGGACAGCCCAAAGCCTTGGGACCCTGCACCTGCATGGGAGACCTGGAGGAGGTTCCTGGCTCCTGGCTTTGGATCGGCACAGCACCAGCCTTTGTGGTCACTTGGGGAGTGAATCATTGGAGGGAAGATCTTTCTCTCTGTCTCTCCTCCTCTCTGTATCTCTCTGACTTTGCAATAAAAAAAATTTTTGAAAAAAGAGAAATCTTAAAAAAACAAAAATAAAACTAATAATTGTTATCATTATCATATAGATAAGACATTCCTCTTTAAAATATACCCAACCAAGGGGGGTGAAGTTGTAGGTCAACTAGGGATTATCATTATTATTATTTGTAAAGAATTACTTATTTTTGTTTGAAAGGCAACATTGCAGAGAGAGAAAGAGAGAAGAGAAAGAGGCAGAGAAAGTGGGTGTAATGGCCAGGGCTGGGCTGAGCTGAAGCTAGGAGCTTGGAGCTTCTTCTGAGTCTGCCACATGGGTGTGGAGGGCCTAGGAATTCAACATCTTCCCTTGCTTTGCCAGGACATGACCATGGATCTAAATTGGAATTGGAGCACCCTATGTGATGTCTTTACTGGAGGTGGAGGCTTAACCTGTTATGATAGGGTGCCAGCCCAACTGGAGATCAGTAGTATCAAGGTTGCTTGTCTGGACCATTTAGAAGTTTTACACACAATATCATTTGCACATGTATCTTTGACAACTACTAAAACTTATTGTTTTAAATTATGGATTTGCGAACATTTCAGAAACCATGAACATTTGTGATTTGGAGTTAATTGCTTTGGTCTAACCAGGAATTGCAAAGCGATTTCTTAGATTCGCAGAGAGCATTTATTAGACTCATGGAGAGGGCTCATTCTGCAGCCCATGTATCATATATTTGAACAGGAAAAGACAGTGCACTCTGGACTGGGCAATTCATCTCTTAGGTTGGAGGCTGCCACTGGGATTCTAGGTGGGAGATGTTATCATGGGAATTGTATAGTAGACTCGATTCTCACTCTGTAGGCCAAGTTCATAGGCCTTCTATTCCTGAAACCAGAAGGACTGTGGATGGCAGGTTCAAGGCAACAAGTAACACTTGCAGACAAATAAATACTACAGTGCTTTCTAATGGCTCCAATGATAGAGACCCTTGGAATAGCAGGGACACGCATTTGCCGCAGATGGTATCAAGGGGATCCTCATGCAGACTTCAGCAGGATTTGCCTATTGCCTTTTCTAGAAGGGACTTGCAAATGGTCTTTGGGATAAATAGCAGAGGGGCTCTCTCTAGCCTGTTTTTTAGGCTTTTTTCTTTGTCCTCTAGATCTTTCTTTCTAGAATTTCTCTACTGAGGAATGAGAACTAGAAGGACATAATAAATTTAAGTCAAGTAATAAAGAGACAGGAGGACGCCCCTGCTCCAACCACAGGCCTGCTGCCTTCCCCCTCAGTATCTCTCCTCATAATGGATCAAGTTGTCACAAGGCAGCACGCTCCAGGTGCCATCTCAAAACAGACTCAGATTTTGCTTACTTGGTATTGTTTGAGGTCCCAAAGAGTTTAATTAAGTTATCTACACAGAGGAGGTAGGAGCTGAACTCTCTGTCACATGCAACAGATTCTATGGATTCCAAGAGTGAAGAAAGTCCCACAGTTGCACATAAGAAACACAGTTGGGCTAAGTTACCAAAATTTGGTTTGTTTGCAAAAGGTAGCTTCAGTTCAATGGCACATCTGAGGTCTTTGTGAAGAAAACTTCCATTGGATAGCCATGGAGGGTTAGAAATGACACTCCCCACAGCCATGAGTGCAACATGATTTGTTGCCTCTGTGTGTGTATGTGTATATGTGGTAACAGGGCCTCGATGCTCATGTTAAGTGTTTTTCTGATGGGGTGGAGTGTGGAGAGTGGTAGGTAGTGAGATGTTTTGTTTGTTTAACACCTGAGAATGAAATGAGCATCTCAACAGTGCTACTGAGGGTTAGATTATTTTCTCTCTATTTTTCTTCTTACATTTCTGGTGTCTTTCATAGCTCTATGATAAGTAGGAGAGGAAAATCAATTCATAGGGTGAAAAGACACAGTCCAGTTATTTCCTCCTGGAGTTATTTGCATTCTCCCTCTATTGTGGTCCCTGTGGAAGTGGTTTTTATGGACGTTTAAAGAGCAGAGCCAGCATCCCGGTCACAAAAGCCTGATGTGCAGAGATGAATTCAGTATTACTTTGCAAATTTCCTCTGTGCAAGCTGATAAGTAAGAAGTAGAGTTAGAAAATGAAATGCTTTATTGACTCCACACTCGGACTTTGTTTCAATTGCTGACAAAACAAAATCAATCTTTTAATTACTCTGAGATGAAATCCCAATCAAGATCATACGCTTTACCAATATATTTCTTCATTATTTCCATATACAAGCATACTTCACATAATGTATGGAAACTGAAATGAAAAGATAAGTATATTTCTCTGCAAAAAATCTCAAATTGGTACATAAGGTGTTCAAGCAGTTCAGAAAAAAATCATATTTTGAAAATAAAATACTGCATGGATTTTAAAAATCAATCACTAAAATAACCTTTTAGTTCCATTTTAGCAAGCCTTTTGGAGTATCCTGTTTATTCTTAGCAATTTAAAAGAACAAAAGTGGTTGCAGGCATTTGATTTAATACATATAAAAATAGGATAGGTGTTTGTTCTGGTGGTTAAGATGCCAACTGGAATACTGATGAGGTTCCTGAGTGTGATTCCATGCTTGGCTCCTGATTTTTGCTTCCTGATAATGCTGACCAGGGGTGGCCACAGTTAAGGCATAGATAGTTGGGTTTCTACTATCCACATGGGAAAGCTGGGTTGAGTTCTCTTTTCCTAGTTTACAGCCCCTTCCAGGCTTGGCTATTGTTGACATTGGGAAATGAACCAAAGAATAGGAGCTCGCTCTGTCTTTTTACTTCTTTCCTTTCTCTGTCTCTCCTTTTTGAAGATAAATAAATAATATACTTACATTTTAAATAACTGGAAGATTTCAGATCCTCAGCTAGGAAAGCCATATCCAAAACTGCAGTGTCTGGGACTCTGACTATCAGAAGTGTGACATGTCCACACTCAGTGTGCTCAGGTTTCAGGTCACAGGTGCCTGTGAGACAGGCAGGAGGGGACCTTGTGATCCTTTGTCTTTAGCGGGTATCTATGTGCTGTCAGCTCACGAAGCAAGGTGATTCAGCTGCTTCTCTGGGTGAATAAAGGCATAGTAACTTAGAACAGACTGTATAAATGTAGTCACTTCATGTTAAGATGTTGTCTGTATTAGATTCCTCGAGTTTTTGAAGGAATCAGCAGTAAGTATTGTCAGGGCAGACAATACACTTCAGGAGTAAACCTAACTAAAATCGTGATTTCTCTGTAAACCCTTTTAGAATGTTGGGCAGCCTCCAAGCCAGGGTTCCTTGTTGGGATTCTGAATCCAACCACTGCGAAGTGCCCTCTCCTTGCTCCCAAGCTGATAGCCACAGATATTTTGTCTTTATTTCACAGCTATTTTATCTTTGAGTTATTTAACTCAGAATTCCCTTAATATTCTTTGCTCACCCAGCATCCACCCAAGTAATTCTTTATATTAAATTCTGTATCCTGGCATAAAAAAGGTTGTATATTTCTAACAGTGTGGTAGTTCCAAGGTTAGAAAGGATAAAATCTTTCTTCTGCCTGCTTAGATTGTGAGGCTGGGCCTAAGAAATAAAATGACAGAATAACAGGGACAAATGTTTAGTATTTTAACAAGTACGAGGGAGTCTTCTCAAAGGAGAGCAGACACTAGAAAACCAGCACGTCCCAAACTCATGTTCTTTGTAGTAATTACCAGAGGATTTTAACACATGCGTATTTTGATGTTTTATTCTTGTTACCTATCTAAGCAACATTCTTCCATAGCATTATTTTCTAACAAGGTGACTATATTTTCAGGTGAGACTAAATTCTGACAGAGGGCAAGGCAGAGAATCCTAATCGACTATAAATCATTTTATTTCTGTAACCAGGAGCTTCGTTTAGAAATGTGTCTGTGATAAAAGGTTGGCAAGAGGAAGTGAAAGTCGAACAGTACAACTGACAATGGAAGAAGGTAGCTCTTCCATCTGTGAGTGTGCTGTGTAAGATGAGTAGAAGTCAGTAATATGAAACCACAAAGGAACGAGCCTTGGGACAAAAGTGAAACCACTGAAGATGGCCGCGCTGGACGTCTTCCTGCTCTTGGAAATGTTGATGATCTCCTCCTTCAGACAACACTCAGTTGCCCTGGATTCTTTGTCGCATGAGATGACAAATTACCCTCTTAACACAAACTGTACTGAACGGGTTGTCCACTGCCATTCAGTAGTGCCTTAAACTGTTTGCCTGACGTGTTAATGGAGATTCAGATCCCATAGGTGTGGGATCATGTGGCCTCAGGAACCTAGCATTTTGGAAAGATTTTGTGGGCTTCTCATCAGCAGCCTGGGACTAAGTGTCAGGGTAAGATAAATAATGTGGGTAATATCTAGGAAAGGCTACCTCATATTCTGGTTTAGAGCATTCAGACCTGAACCCCAGGTGAGCATGACTCCCTTCTCTTTATCTATATTTGTCCCTGGAGTTATAATTAGATCCTGGATGGAAAGTGTCCACCTTCACAAGGAGCCTCGAGTACGAGGCTTGGATCCAACACACAGCTGAGTGATGTGCTTGTTCCATTCTCCCCACGCCAGGCACCTGCTGTGCCTCTTACTAAGATCCGCGTCAGAGCCTTGAGGCTAGACCAAGTCTCTCACTCAGAATCTATATGCCTATCACCCTTGGTGGAAAAAATGTGACTCCATTTGTACACAGACACAATCCTAGACAGATTTTGCTCTTGGAAACTTAAACACTGATTATAAATTCCTGATGGAACAGAAGTAATTGCAATGTAGATCTCATGTGCTGAGACCCATTTGGGCTAGAATATTCAAATGGACCTCAATTACTCTTATACATCTGTGGTTTGTTCTGTGAAATTGATTCTCTGTTGGGCTTTCTTTCATTTTGGCTGGGATAAGTATCTTGTTTGTTCATTTCGTTCCGCAGTACTCTAGCCTTTCTGTTTGGCTCTGTTTCTTTGTAATGAGATTTTCATTAACACACTTTTACTTATTCTTTTTACTTTCTCCCTCCCTCTGTCCCAGCATCCCTCACTCCTTCCTCCCTCGCCCTTCCTTCCTTTCTTCCTTCTTCGTTCCTTACTTCCTTGCTGCATCAGTCCTTTCTTTTTCACTGGTATATTACCTGTTCTTCCTCACCTTGACTTTTCCCGAAAAGTTAATTCTGATATTTTATTCAGTGGAATATTCCCACATTTCAGTGTGAGAAGCAGTTTGGATCTAGCCAACACACACACACTGAGATCTTCCCAACCCTCCCTCCATCTTGTAGCTTATCTTCAGTGACCGTACACAGCTGCCTCCTTGGAGCTTCCTCTGGTGCCAGCTGCGGACTCAGGAATCTCTCCTCTGCAGAGCAGTTCAAATACACGCTGCCCCAGTGCCTCTCCTTGGCTTGAGTGGGAGTCTCACCCTGTGAATGCCCCCCCTCTTCTATCACTCCCACTGTTGTCCAGCCCCTCTCTGGGCTCTCCTCTGTAGTCTCATTGCTCTTTGTCCTCCCTGTTCAGCCATTCACACACACACAGCAGCAAGGACCTTGACTCTGCAGAGAATCTCAGCCACTCCCCTGGTGCTTCAGCCCAGCTACCATTTCTGCATGTGCAGAGTGCCAGTGGTGCCTTCTAGAATCAGAACCGATTTTGACTCTCTGGTCTTGCACAATGTTACTCTTCAGGTCAAAGTTGGCAGCAGCTCTCCAGCTCTTCAGGACCTACCCTACTGCAGTTGGGTTCAACTCTGGTTGCTATTCATAAAGAACAAATTTTCTTCTAGGGTGGTTGTATGCCTTGTGACCATTCATCCACTCTATTCTTCTTTCCTTCCTCTACCCCCTTCTCCCCCCTTTTTTTGCAAGATTCTCTCTTTCCGACTTCTCATGGTACTTGTTTCCTTGCTGATGTAATATAGTAGTGTGTGTGTGTGTGTGTGTGTGTGTGTAAGTTAATGTGAAGGGTAGGTACCGACATGTCATTTCTCGGCAATCAGAAGTACAGCTTTTGTCACTTATACAGCCGATATTTGATCCAGCTCTGTCTCCCCACTGCTATCTCTATGGATTCTTTGTTTCTGTATGCTAATTAACCACTTAATATGTGTCTGCTGATACCAATTGATAGAGATGAGTCACGGTTACCAATCTATTGTGGCACATTCTTTTTTATCCCATTTTCCCCTTATGGAATGAAAATATGCACAGTATTGAGATATTTGAATCTGGAGAAATAAAATTTAATTAGAATATTTTTGTTGAGTTTGTAGTTATTTTGGGCATTGCTTCTTCATACAGCTTGTTATCTTCCTCCTTCTGTATTTCTGCTGCGTCTTTCATTTGCTTTGAGTGCCAGGTTTACTTCTTAGTGATTGCAAAAAGGCTGTGACAAACCAGCCATCATATCTGTATTCCAACAGAGCAGGACAAAGGCTTTTCTTTTAGGTTTACTAAGGGGGATATACTCATATTTTAGTGACCAGATCTCAATTGCGGGGTCACTATTTGACTCACCACTAGTCAGAGGAGAGGAATCCCCGGGGCCTTCTCTACTCTTCTATCCGATGATAGACTTGCTTCCCTGAGAACCAGAGTCCAATGGCTCTATCAATATACACTGTTGTATTTGTTTTTCAGTCCGTCCACCTATCCTTCTTTCCTTCCTTTGTTTCTATCTTCCTCCCACCCTCTCACCCTCCCTCTCTCTTTCCCTCTTTCCTTCCTTCCTTCCTTTCTTTCACAAAAGGATATTGATACTAGAAGTCTACAATTTAAGTATTTTAATTCAAGAAGTAACACACGGAAGTGAGATGTTAAGTGTATGTTATTGTAGGGTTAATTGCAGGTCCAAGCTCAGGGTCTGCAATGGGCCAGGCATTCACACCCTTATCACAATCCTCTACTCTCTTGATTGTAAATACCAAGGAAACTTGACTGTTTTAAAAATAATGTTCTACCTCTGAGGTGAAAATTCAACGTTATTGACCTGTCAGAACAGACAGAGAGGTGTTGTCACTTGGTGGCTCTTGTTGGCAGTGGGAGCAGGGTTATGACAGTTTCCTCACACCTACTTCATCCTGAAGCTGCAGAACTGAGCCTCAGGCTGTCACCTGTGTCTACTGGACAGTAACAAATTATCAAACTTGGAGAGACCAACTTGTGAGCCTGTAGGAGCAGACTCCCCCGAAGCTGAACATGGGTACCACAACCTCAAGGTTTGGAGCAGGAGGCAAGGATTACTCTCCCAGGTAATGTCAGAGACACATGAGGAGACAATCTTGGGCAAAAATCACCAGCCCACAGCGCATCTCATGATATTATAACTTGTTTCACTGGAAGTCAGCATTTCCAAAATGCTGGCATCTTCTCTTTCAAAAAAACCTTGCCTGAGTATCTCTAACATGGTTTGAATTTATTATGGAACCACAGAAATCAGAAGCCCAAGGTTCACGAAGGATTCTTGGTGACCGTGGCAGCTTTTCTGCAAATACAACAGGACTTAAGCTTGAGGGGTCACCTGTGTGTGCTAGAGATACAGAGAAGGAAGCCAGCTAGCCACAGACAGCATGGTTTCCAGGACCAAAGCTACCACGGACACACGGGCTTGAATTGCCAAGTCTCAAATCACATGCAATTTCTTTTTGTTCGAAAGAGTTACCTAAATACAGAGTGAGGGCAAGAGATTTGTCTTCTATCCTCTGGCTGAGTCCCCACGTGTTCATGAAGGCCAGGGCCCAGCCATGCTGAAACCAAGAAGCTGGAGCTACATTGAGGTCTCTCATGTGAGTGCAGGGTCCCATAGGAGGACCCAACTCCGTTGCTTTTCCCAGGCCATCAGCAAGCAGCTGGATCAGGCGAGGGGCAGCCAGAACATGAACCAGCACCCATATGGAGTGCTGTCTTTGCAAGTGGCTGCTTCACTTGCTGCAATGCAACATTGGCCTCACTTACTTTATTCTTGATAAATATTTCCATTTATAAACTGTTCTTACAAGGGAATTTTTCCTTTCTCCCTGCCATGAGGGAAGGGCCAGGTGTTGCATGGATTTGGAACTCCAGACCTCAGGATGTGGTGAGAGCACTCTTCACATGATTGGCCCATCATCTCCCAACATTCAGACCACTCCCCAATAAATCACATGGGACAGCTGCTCCAAGACCTGGATTTATTTAAAATATGTGCTGGAATCTGTTACAAGAGAGTGTTCCTCAAATGCCTGTTCCTTCTCTGCTCCATTCATACGCTTTTCCTTCCCAACACATTTCTCACCACTCCCAGAAGCAGTGATTTAATTCACATCTGTGAACCCATATCACTTTGTCAAAGGTTATAGTTCTGTATTTTACTATTACAGAATTGTGTATTTCATTTTGTAAAAAAAAGCACAAAATAATGATTTTGATCTCCCCCCTCTAACAGACTCTTACAGGTCTAGCTAGTATATTCTGAGGGGTTTGAACAGAACACCAACTGTTGATGTGCAAAAAATATGTAAAGTTATGCCTATTTTATGAATGTTTAATCTAATACAAACTGTTACATAAAACTAACTAGATGCTTGGCAGAGTTCCTAAGTTGTGTTCCTTTAGTTCTTTTACAAAATGGATTTTGATTTCCTGTAGATATATTTCTGATGAATTTCTAGAAACAGTCTTTCTGAATAAATTGTAATGTAGTTACACTTAACCCTTCCTAAACAAGGTTGTTTTGCTGTCACTCAAAGTATGGAATTGTACATTTCATCTTATCCTGATTGGAATTATCTGCCAGTTACAAAGGTTTAATACTTTGGTTGATTAAATTTTACCAGATGCTTTACTATAGTCTCACTTGTTGCACCTTTATGCATCATTCAAACAATCTATAATGATTTCAACTGTGTTTGCTACTTAGAAAACAAAATAAAAATGCTAGGACTGAGGGCAGGACTGAGGTGACGTAGCACCTACCAGTATGTATGAGAATCAGGGCTGAAGTGGGCCAAGCAGGGGAACTTGGGGAACTCCCCTGCTATACTGCAACTCCAGCTGATGAGAACAAGAGCAAGGTTTGGAGAAAACCCAGGCCAGGCTGGGCTGCAGCATCCATAGGCATATGTGTGAGCCAGGTCTGGGAGCAGGCCAGGCTCAGCCAGTCCACAGTATACATATGGCTTGAGCGAGAGCCAGGATGGACCACAGTACCTGCTGGCAAGTGCTGGGACTAGGTACAAGTATTATCAGGCTGCACTGTAGTACCTCCTGGCAGGTACAAGATCTGAGGTGGCAGTGGGTCTGGTGGTGGAGCTGTGGGTACTCCCCAGCTAGGTTGCAGCTCCCACTGGTGAGCATGAGAGCCACCATGAGAGCATGAGGACTATGGTGGGGCCAAGCAGTCAAGGCAGCAGCACCACTGGCATACGTATGTACTGGGTCTGGGAGTGGGTCAGGCTCAGCTAAGCTGCAGCACCCATGCACATGTACAGGAGCTAAATGGGATGTAGGACTGACTGGACTAGGGTGCAGTATGACCCAGCACACACAAAAACTGGGACTAGGGGCAGACCTGGTGGGGTTATTGGGAGTTACTTCAGCTAGGCCATAACACCTGCTGGTTTGTATGAGGACTTGGCCTGTGGTGTTGAGCTGGGCCAGGCTGCAGAATCCATCAGTTCACATGAGAGATGTGGTTGGGGAGGAACTGAATATGAAGTTACATCCCCTACGTGTTACTATTGTTAAATTAATGATTTGCCTTAAAAAAAATAAATAAAAGCACCTGAAATAAAAAAAAAAAAGTTACATCTACCAGTGTGTGTGTTGCTTGGTATAAGTGACAGGTTTGACCTGACCCTGCACTGATGGGTCCAGGGTCCATGGTTCAGGGTACTGACCCTTTCTCATGGTCCAGGGTACTCTTCCCTTTCTCCCTCTGTGGACACAGAAGACAAACAAATTAAAGCATTTGTCCTACACACCTTCCTCCACATCTCAGCCTTCCCTACCCTAATCAAAGACCCACATGATCATGCATGCCTCTCAACTTTGTAAGCAATAGTAAAAGTAAAACTTAAAAATGATAAATTTACTTTGATGCATGAATTTTGCAATCTATGCATACATTTTTCATAATATGCATTTTCTGTGAACTCTTGAAGCTTTCTCAGATGCATGGATTTAAAAAAGCTTTACAACAAAATCATATTACCTCTCATTTTCCTTTTCAATGAACTGTTTGAAGTACTCTTGTACATGTGAGTTCATACACGTAGTATGTGCTGAAATGTATATGTAGACATACACATACGGAAATTATTAAAAATTACACAGAATGACATATTGAGTTGTTCCAAGGTGTGCTTTATATATTTATTCTGAAAAATTCTTTAGCCCTAGGCATTGTTTAAGGACCAAATAAAATCTATCAAAGGTTCCTGCTGAAGTAAAGTTAAAGGAAGGGAACATTTGGGCTGAAGCAAGAAAAATCTACCATATTCACTAATGAAATCTTTAGGTTGAGTGAGGCTGGCATATACAGAAAACAAAGATTTGGAGGCCAGAAATCACAGGAGTTCCTTGGAGCATGGAAGATCTCTTTGCTCAGAGACCCCTCTGATTTGGTAACACATACATTTAGATATAGAAATGGGAACACCTTGGGCATGGCCTCAAATTCTCACAGGGGTAAAAAAAACTTGCAGCCTGCAGGCTGCAATGGCCCAGGTAATCAGATGGTATAGCCCAGTACAGAGCACAGGTGGGACTCAAAATTCCATGACTCTAGAGCAGGCTACTTTATTTTTAAACATTTATTTATTTTTATTGGAAAGCCAGACATACAGAGAGGAAGATCCTCCATCTGCTGATTCATTCCCGGAGTGGTCGCAATGACCGGAGCTGCACCGATCTGAAGGCAGGAGCCCGGAGCCTCTTCCAGGTCTCCCACACAGGTGCATGATCTTAAGGCTTTGTGCTGTTCTCAACTGCTTTCCCAGGCCACAAGTAGAAAGCTGAATGTGAAGTGGGGCTGCCAGGATTAGCACCGTTGCCCATATAGGGTCCCAGCACGTGCAAGGCAAGGACTTTAGCCATAAGGCCACTGTGCCGGACCCAGCAGGTTAATTTTCAAGTTGATAATTTTGAATGGCTCATCAATGGTGTTATAAATAAATCCCCCAAAGACAAATATTATATTATCTTTGATTTTGCAGCTAATACAAGAGTCCGACACTTGTAATGTACAGGAGTGAAAGTGGCTTCCTGAGGTGTAATTACTGTTTATAGCTTTTATCTATATTCCTGAGCAACAGTGGTCTTTCTGTGTTGTACCTGCTGAATTATTTAGTTGGAGAATTAAGCCTGTGACTGTAAAGCAAATTGAAAATATGCTATTGTAAAAATTAACAACAAAAATAATAGAAGGGAGAGGGGATAGTAGGAAATACCATTATGGGCTTGAAATTGCATGTATGGAATACGTGAACTCTGTTCTCATTATAAATAAAAGAAATAAGAAGTTAAAATAAATAAATATGCAAATGACTGTTGGAAGAGAAGAACATTCTCCATCTTTGGGTTCTGAAATACCACTGCTGATAGTGCCAGAGTTGGACAAACGACTTCTCATCTTCACAGCTGGCTTTTGGTGGGTTGTTGATCCCTTTGTTTTATAAATGAACTCCATATTAATGTCTCCGTAAAAATGTATAATTTCCTAATTAGTTTAGAGGTCAGATGCCCGGATGGGATTACACGTTCTTTGGTGTAGCTAGAACCACAATCTCATTCGTGAACTTCAGTGCATACTCTGTTGGTGCCCAGCATTTGATGCCCCAAATGAGATTCATTATGCTTCCTAAATAATCTGCATTTCTGATATTTTGTGAGTATTTCAGCAAACCTAGAAGCAGTAAGTGTCAGAGCAGTACATGGCTCACACTGTCCTCCAGGCTGGGAATCCAGCAGACATGCTCAGCATTGCGTCTTTTCTTTTCCAGTTCCACGCATTTTTACAGAGCAGTTCTTTCCTGCTGCAGAACTCTTTCTGTAGTTCATTTTTATCATTTTATACAGTATTAATGTGATTGCAGTTGCACTTGTCCAGCTGTGGTGTCTGCTTCCAGTGCTGGTTTTCCTTCACAGTTCACTCCTGCATATTGCTGGGAGACTAACTACAGAGATCTAACAGCAATTCTGACCACATCATCCACCTGCTGAAGAACCTTCTGGGGCTCTCCCATTGTTTGAGGGTTAAATTCAAGGCAACTGATTTTTGACAAAGATGCGAAGAACACAAATTAGGCAAAAGACATGTTTTCAGAAATGATGTTGGGAAAGGTGGATATCCACATAGAGGAAAATGGCTCTCTGTGTAAAAATCCAAATGAACTAAAAGATGAAAAAAAAAAGGCCTAGAATTATGAAACTACTTAAAGAAAATATGGAAAAATCACCCCAAAACATTGCAATGAACTGAATTTCTCTGGGACCATATGATCAAAACTCAGGAAACAAATGAGGTTTCACTAAACTGAAAAGCTTCTGAGTAACAGGTCACGTACAATGAAGAGGCCGTCTATACAACGGGAGGAAATATTTGCCAGCTGTACTTTGACCAGGGATGATAACCAACTCAATAGCAAAAGCAAAACAAGACAGAAAACAACCAAAAAAAGCAATTAAAAATAGTCAATTTAAGCAGTTTTTTAAAAAATTATTTTTGATGATGTTTCCATAGTTGAGAAGGATGCGTGCCCATGCAGACTACTAATCAGGGTTGAAAGGGTTGAGGGACGGGGAAAGCGGATGAGACCGTTGTTGCCAATCTTCCTTTTCTTCTTTCTGTTTCTGAGGAAAGGGGGTAAAAATGGGAGAAGCCACACACAGCATCCTAACTGAGGCAGGCTTTTTAAAGGAAAAAATACAAATGACCAATAACATGAGAAACGATTTCAGTATCACTAAGCATCCAGGAAGTGTAAGTCAAAAGCATAGTGTGGTATCCCATTACTGCAACTAGATTCACTATTTTCCAAAAGACAAAAGTTAATGAGTTTGGGAGAGCATAGAGGGAAAACAGGAATATAAATGTATGCAGCCATTATAGAAAGCATTATTTCTAAATAAAATACAGGCAAAACTACAATAGGATCCAGCAATCTTGCTACTGCACTATATTCAAATACATTGAAATCAGTCTGTCAGGGACACCTGCATTCCTGGGCAGATCGTATCATCATTCATAATAGTCAGGAAAGAGAAACAACTGTCCGACCATTGTCAAACGGACATTCCAGGCACACGATGGACTGCCGCTGTGGAAGCAGCCTTGCACAGGAAGGAAATGCTGCCATTTGCAACAACATGAACCGGAAAGTACTGTTCTATGTGAAATCAGTCAGGCACAGAAGCATGAGTGCCTCATGTTCTTACTGTTAGGTAGAATCTAAAAGGAGCCCTCCTAGAAGTTGGTAGCTGTCAGAGGGCAAGGAGAACTGGGGAGGAAAGGATAGGAAAAGGTGGGGTAGTGATTACTAAGTTGTAGTTAGATGCCAGTAAGGAGTTCTATGACTACTGACAACGTAATGTGTAGTTTCTTCAATCCGTAACTAAACAAAAGGATTTTGTGTATCTTCACCATGAGGAAATGCTAAATGTTTGAGGAGATAAATGTTAATCCTGCTTGAACATTTTACACTGTACGCACGTAGTGAGATTTTGTATGGAACCCGAAACATACGTACCACTTTTATGTGTCACTTCAAGTTAATAAATCTAAATTAAAATGAATGAAATCCACACTCCCCAACAAGCTGTAGCTTGGCTTTTGTCTTCTGTGCTGGCTTCCTACTACTCATATGCTCACTGTTAGTTCACTTCTTCACACTGGATTCTTTGTGTTTCACTGTTAGTTCATATCTTTGCATTGGGTTGTGTGTGTTATGTTGTTTTTCAGTGTAAAATGTACTTAGTCTAAGCTCTGATGGCCCGTTCCATGGTGATTCAGCTTCGGAGGTCCATCACCTGCAAGCTGGTGGTGGACACTTGGCTCTCAATTTCCTGACTTTCAGATAGCGTTTATCTTCTACAATCACAGGGCTCGCTCTTAATTCTATGACAACGCTTTCACATTAGAATTCCTAGGCCTCTTAGGTGTCTCTTCCTACCATTGCGATGACTCTTTTATGCCTGCAGGGCTTCCTGAGTTCCCACTACAAAGTCTGAGAATACATATCCGGTAAATCTCACGTTTCTCATTACAGGGCTGAAGAAATTCTCCAAGCCGTGGTTTTCCAAGCATTCCCAGGTACTCCTAAGTACATTTCTGTGAGGCCACCAGGAGATGGTTTCTTTTAAACAACCAAAAAATTCAACAAATTATTAGAGACATTTATTTTCTGTGAGTTTTTAATTTTGCAATGTCCGTAAGTTATAGCTTACAAAAATATTTTGTAGTCAGATAAGATATAAGGTTTAACTAGGGGTGAGCCTAGAAATAGTGGGAGTGTAGCAATAATGCCTCAGTGTAGTGGATGATGTGCAACACAAAACAGCAAAGAACTACTTCAGCCAGAGATACAGATATTCAGTTTTTCCCCCTTTTTAAGCCTAGTAAGCTATACCTGTGCTTTTTCGTATTTCCCTGGGCACCAACAGGTGTCTACGTTTACACAGTCAACACTTCTACTCAGCTTCCTGTCCTGCTCTCAACAGAGTGATGTTCAGCTCTTGCAGAAGGAGAAATCTTTCTTTGAATATGTGCTAAAAATGTGGCTCCTTCCATTAAAAAGCCGAACATTCTCCCTCATCGATTGTCTCTTTCAAAGGAAGTTTCCAAAGCGTGAGGCACACGCTGGGTTCTGCATGACGTGCCACTGCCATTTTGCGTCTTCACTTGTGCAGCAGGAGGAATGCTCGGTCCTCCCCAGTAGTAAAGCTCTTTCACACTTATGTGCTCAAAAATAAACAAAAGTTCCCTCTTGGATGATTCGTCTCAGAAGTCCCAGTCTACAGAAAATATATACTCTGACTTTTAAATGTCGACCAGGCTTGGAAATCTATATGACATAAACTTTTGCCAAAAAAATCAATCTTGAGTTATGATTTGATTAGCAGAAAATTGCTATCACATTTGTTTCTACATTTGTCTACCTCATGTCCTTTCCATTCATAGGCTGCCTGATTCAAGCCTTCTTTAAAAGCTCCCTGAGAAAGTCTGTGACATTAAAATGTCCTTTGATGCTCTTTCACTAAGCAGTGAATATTAACAGTTATGGTGACCCTGTCCCCAAATGTGTCTCAGCAGGATCAATAGCAGTTAAGTGCCACTGTTTTACAATTAAAAAGGGGATCATTTTAAATTTAAAAGCTCATAGCTAATTTTCTTCTTGGCACTTAATGACATAATTCATTTTTTGAAAAACCTCAATGGGAGAGCATGGGCATTTTTTTTTGTTCTTTTTCTGGTGGCAACACAGGAAGGGGCTCGCTAGCACCCCTGGCTGTCTCTGAAATGATTTGTGGCATTCCTTTATTAAGCTGTCAGCAGGGCATCTGGAAAATTTCCTTTAAAATAGAAGACCCTGATGCAGGCGTGGGCAGTCATCACAGCCTGCAGAACTGCTCCGCACCCCCTCTCTGTGCAGCCAGTCTTGTCGTACCACTCACCTCGTCCCTTATTTCAGCTTTCCTTTTTGGTGACCTCCTCCTTATTCCCGTTAGGAACCCAGGCACATGACAGGTGGTTCAGAGCACTGCATACATATTTCCAGCATCTAATTGGCTAACGTTATGCTGGAAATGTCATGCTGATCCTATCTCATTGACATTGCAGAGAGCCTCGGCTCTCTCCACACAACGTTGGCTTTCCTGGTTCCCAATTACAACAGTAACAGACGCATCTAGTAACACATACGTTATTGCCCTGGGGATATAGATCCACTTTGGGGTGAGTCTCGCGTCTGCTTATAGAATTTGCATTATCTTGAGGCGAATGAGCGATACTGCCCGTCATCTCTACTTGTCACTTGAAGTTTGGGAAGAATATATGAATGCATCTGGTCCTTTTTGGGGTGTTATTTTTAATTGTCTCCCGAGAAAGCAGAAGATATCTACTGCTTTCTTTCTATATCCTGATACACTATTTACACTAATTAAACATACAGACATGGGCTGGTAGCTGTGTCATTTGAACTTAGAGTATTGGGCTCAGCACTTTACATAATACCTCTCCGCCCTTCTACGCTCAGCACATGGACATCATCGCTAAGCTGAGCTGAATCTCAGAGATGGTATGTTAAAAGCATAAGGTTACACAGCTCATACTAAAGACCTGAATTGCCTCACTCCTACACCCTCCATTCTTCATCCAGTCTATCACACTACCTCCGACTCCAATCTGCAACCATGCACACACTAGGATTTTTGAGCCTTCCAAAAAAATGTGTAATTATCAGAAAGTTGGGATGAGCCAAAATGTATTGTGCAATTTACTCTTCATGTACAATTTGATCCCTATTTAAGATTAGTTTTGACTTTTTTAGCTTGCCACGTGTGTGCACCACAAATCATGAGCAGGTACTCGCTTAGCATCAGCTGAAATATTCATTTCTTTTCCTTTTGGGTCTGATAATTGTCTCTGCAAACATAAACTTTTAGATGAATGTTAATTTTCCAGTAAGTTACCTGGATAAACTGGGGCAAATGCATATTACATCAGGGTCTGGAGAGAATGGAACAGCGGGGCAGTCAGGGATCAGTGTTTCCTGGGAATATCATTAATTTCTGAGAAAGACTGTCATTATTTGCCCTTTCGGAAAAATTATACCAACAAGGGCATTTACAGAGGGCATCAAGTCTTACAGAAAATAGGACACACACACACACACACACACACACACACACACACACACACACACACCAGCAACTCCCCACCTGCAAAATTCTCTGTCTTCCTGATTTTCAATCCTTCCTTCCATCCCTCTCTGCTTTTCTTCCTTTACTTTTCTCCCTTGCAAGCTCTTTACTTTTTTTCAGATCCTCTAAAATCCAACACATTTTTTTCTTTCCCCTTAACCAGGCATTGCAGGGCAAGGGGCAAAAACACGACCTAGGGCCCAGGACCTATCCCTGCAGGGGGAGGGACCCCTATCTCCTCAGGGTTTGAGGGAGGTAGCCGGTTGCGTTCTGTAACCTGAGCTCTGAACACACGGCTTGGAGGGTCCCACTTGCCTTTCCACAACACCATTAGCTACCAACACCAGGTGCGGCTTCCTGCCTTGTGGCGCCTCTCTCCCATTTGGTATAATGGGATTTGTGAAGCGCCTCCTCCTTCCAATCAGTCTGTGTGCTCTCCACTCCCCTCACCCCATCATTTGTGCAATTGCTGGGGGCACAGGAAGCCCACGGCCCGCAAACGCATCCGCCAGAGCAGTTTAAATCTGTCATCAGGAGAAAATGTTTCCCTATGCTGTAGATGAAGCCAATCGGAGCTGGAACTTCACTTTGTATTTAAGGAAGAGATGAAGGAGGGAATTTTGTAATAAGCTCAAGCAGCTTCACCACCACGTGTGTCCATTTGCTACGGATGCCTGGGCAGGACTGCAGGACTGCAGGACTGCAGGTGGAGTGGCCGCGTCTCCGGTCCCCCTCGCTGGCTCTTTGAAAGAGCTGCGCACTACTGCTGAGCTGCGTGGTACCATCAGTCCCTGTTCCCCCTCTTCCCTGAGATAGACAATGCCAGCTCCATTGCTTTCCTGCAGTAATTAGTCTTTTATATGTACAGAAAGGGGCATAAATGCTGACAACCACAGAGCTACTGCTTGTTTGCCTGGATTACATTAGCTGCTAATTACTCGGACGTCTCCCCGATGCTTCTGGTCTTCTGGATCGCACCTTGTGTGATTTAAATGTACATTGAGTCCCACCAAATGGAGGTTGTGACTCAGCCAAACACACTTGGACACCGTGTTTTAGGCTGCTTGCAGAATTAGGAAGGATGCTACCAGGTGTATTCACATACCCTAGGCAAGAGACGAGGTCCAGGTCCTACGAGTCTCTCTCCTGATGGAGCTGTGCACATTATTTGGGCTCTTGAGCAACTAGTAGCATCTACCGCATCTGTCCATGTCATTTAAGGTTTTGCATTCTTCCGTTTCCAGTTCAGATGAGCAGGAACTTCTTTCCATTCAGTGCTATTCAGGTGATTTGCACATGTTTCCACTCTAAAGGAAAATAGTACCCATGAGGCAACTCCACCCTAGTCCACCACTTTCCAGGTGCAGATCCTGACCTGCAACCGCCCCCGGGCCCAGATTTCCTATGCGCTGGAACTCACCACAGCCTAGAATTTGGGGTTGTCCCAGGAAAAGCAGTGACATTTGTGTTGGGGTGCATGGTCGATGCAGATCTGTGTTCTGCAGTTCTGCTCTCACTGTGTCACTTTTGATGGCCTAATCCTTACAGTCTCCGCTCAAGTGGATAGGGCTTGCTGTGCGCAGCATTGAGCGTCATTCAACTGGCTCAAGCTGAGCACACATGGTCTGGACCGCAGACCACTGCTATCCCGTTCCCGCCTCACCCACGTGCTTTGTTTCACAAAGCACAGGTGATTTCTAGCACACTGTGATATTTGTTTCTCTACAAACATGCTCATGCAAGAATGGTAGTCTGAATGGGATCTTTATTGTACCACACACTTGCAAGGTCAGCAGAACCACAGGACAGCCTCAAGAGAGAATGTCTGCTGGTAAGAGGGGATACAGTGCCTGTCCTGTGTTTACGTCAACTTGGAGGAATGACTTCTGTTCTGAAGCAGAGCTATCTGTGCTACTGCTCTAAGCTGGGACTTGTACACCAAACAGCTTCAGCAGGTTCAGTAGAAAGTGCAGCTTTTCTGCAGTTGTCCCAGTAGTTCTGCGGTGAGGCTGCCCCAGGAGCAGCACACCAGGATCAGGTGTGTGGCAGAGCAAAGGGCAAGCGTGGGAACCCAGCTCTGTTCTCACTGGCTCCCTTGACCCAGGTGGGCTCTGCTGGCTTTGAAGCTCTGCTTTCTCCTCTGAAAAGTGGAGATGGTCTATTATCACCTTTTGGAAATGCGAGCACAAAGTAAATTTAGGAATCTAATAATCTCTGCTACAGAACAGGAAGTCAGGCCATGTAAGCCTCTTTCTCTCTCCTCCATGGGTTTCTTTCCTTGTTAAATGATTTTTATCTTAGAGCTTATCACTGAGTCCCAAGGGAAATGGAGACCCCTGGCATTTCTCCTGGCACCAACTCTGTCGCTCTAAATTGCTGCTGGGTTTGGTTCCATGAATGCTCTCCATGACACCAAACCCTACAGATGCTCCAGGCCCTTACAAAATGACTTCATGTTTGCATGAAGTCCATACCAGACTCTTAGGTACTTTAAATCATATTTAGATTACGTATCATATCTCACACCATGCAAATGCTATGTGAATAGTTGTAATATTGTGTTATTTAGGGAACAACGTTAAGAAAAAAAAGTTGATGGTCTTTAAGGCTCGTGTTTGTCCTAATAGCTTCGATCCCAGGTTGGAGCAATCTGGGGTGCAATGCGTGTGCACAGAGGGGACTAACGGTGCTGCAGCTTCCTTTGAGTCTTGCTAATGCTCATCCTATTGTGACCTCTGCTTACCTGAAGCCGCACCATCTCCCACTTCCTGGGTCATCTTCTGACCTTACATCTTCCCCAAGGCTGCACATACATGTTTTTGAAGCACAGAACCAAACCGCATAGTCTGATTTATGATTTTTAATACTGTTTTACATACATCTAAACAAAAAGATACAGAAGCCAAATTGTATTTGACTGCTTTTTGTGAAGTGCAGCTGCCCATGATAAACTTGTAATGTTTCACGGGGGCCTTCGAAGGAGCCTGCCCGTTTGCCAGCAGGGAAGGGCATCTGGCACTCACATTTGGAACATGGAGGAGGCATCTCAGTAGAACTATGAGAGAGATGGTGTTTGTTTGCTTGACTCTCACCTGCTCCATACCTGCTGCTGCCTCTGGCCACACTGTAAAAGAAATCAATGATTTTCCCTGCTGTTTGTATTCCAGCCAAGAGCTACATTTTCTTCCTCCTTTGTATTACTACAGGGTTTTTAGTTTAAAGTCATTTATCTCCTTTGGTTTAATAACAAGTGGTTGCGGAGAACTAAAGTGAAACCACATGGTAGACTGGCCAAATACCTGTGTGGGTGTGAGGAACACGCACGGAGAGGCCGCACACAGGTGCACACTTGCCACTTCCCACTGCGAGCTGTCTGCATCTGACAGAGCCCAGGGCAGCCCACAGCACGAAGCACAGCGCCTCAAGCCAGGGACACACGGCTGTCAATCCCAGAGCATGTTCCGGGTGGCTCTGTGTGACCCATTTGAACTTCATGACCTGTGTGCTTTAGCCAAGCCATTTCATTCCTCCAGCTTCTCTCCGTCTAAGGAGCCACTGCTCTGTCTTGCTCCTTCCCTAGGCCTCAGGGGACCCTACCCTGGAGTCCTGGCTTTCCCTGCTCTTCCACCCCATGGGGTTGCTCTGCCTCAGCTCCTTCAGTCTCACCTTGTCTGAGACTCACTATGATGCCTCTACACCCTGCATCCCTCTTCTTGCACTCTGTCCACCATCTCTGCTCCACCTCTTTATTTATTCTAAAACGTTCATCATCATCTTCCCTAATCTATTTTTTTTAAATATAAGTCTTTATTGGTAAAATCTCTACTGTTACACAAAAACTATATATAAAATCAAATACCCCATCCCACTTCATTTCTCTTATTACTAATAGCTTGCTTGCATTTGTGTGGGGCATTTGTTAGAACCAATGGACTGATAATTGATATATACTTGTGACCTAAATCCCGTGGTTTCCATGAGGTTCCCAGGAGCTCTGTGTATTGCATGCGTTTTAGCTCACACGTATGACGCATATCTACCATCACAATATCAAGTAGCATGGTTTTATTTTCCCCTTCATCTCTGTGCTCTGTGTACACCCTGTCTCTCTCTTGTTCCAAACCCATGACAACCACCGATCTTCTGACTGTCTTTCCGTGGAATTTCAGGACTTGAGTCATGCAGTTTATACTCGTTTCAGACCAGTTTCCTTCCCTTAGTCCCATGCAGGGAAGCTGGAGCACTCACTTGTTTTCATCACTGATAAACCCTCCATTATGTGGACAGAGCGTGTTAGTTATCCACTCTCAAAGGGTGTCCGTGTTGCTTCCAAGCTTTTGTGATTATAAAGTTGCAATAGACATTTATGTACAGGTTTGCTTATGCATATAAACTTTCAACTCATTTGTATCAGTAAGTAGGAGTGCCACTATGGATTATGTAGTTGGCTAAATTGAACTTGTCACAGACTGCCTGAAATATTCCAAAATGGTTTTACTAAGTTGCTTGTTTTAATTTGGTTTTTAAAAATCTAATTATAAGTCTTGTTGTTTATGGAAGTACCAGCTTTGCACAGACCACTTGCCAGAGCATCTTGAACAGCTTGAGGGTTTTGACCAGTCTGACATGTGAGAGATTGTATTCCAGTGTGGTTTGAATTTTTATCTGTGTGTGAGTGGGTTTGGCACGTTTTCACATGTTTAAAGGGCTTCCATTTTGTGTTTCTGTGAACTGGTAATTCCTAGCTTTTCCCATGTTTCCATCAGGTTTCTGGTCTTTTCTGGTTCTATTTTCAGCAGGTCTACATAGAACCAGGCTATAAATCTTTCATCAGTAGTATGGATTACAAGTATTTTTCCCCAAGTTTGACATTTGTCTTTTTTTCTTTACTTTTTACTATGATAGATTTTCCTACTGTAGTCAAAATTATAATCCTTTCCTTTATTAGTTATTGTTCTTTAACTACTCATTAGGAAAAAAATTCTTCTTTTATGTTCACAAACCATTCATCCACGTGAAGAAAAAGTTCTAATTCATTTGGAATGTCTCATGTGAGAAAACAGGGACACTTTTTGGTGTTTTTGATAGTCGTCCATGATGCAAAAAGAATTCTGAAGAACTTTACAATTGTTGTTTGCATGGTATTATCAGTGTAGAGAGAGGACTTCCACCTTCTGGTTCATTCTACAATTGCCCCAGCACTTGGGAGTGTCCCAGCCTGAAGCCAGAAGCCTGAAACCCATGCAGATCTCCCCTCAGCAGTGGCAGGGCCCAGCCTTTACTGCCTTCCAAGGCGTACATCAGCAGGAAGCTGGCTCAGAAGTGGTTGTGGTGGGATTTGAATGGCACTTAATATAGATGGAAATCCTGGGATTCTTGACTTACTCTCCCTTTATGGAAAAACAGGAACTATGTCACCTCCACATGTAATAGTTGTAGGTGATGTTTGGGTCCTTAAAAAAAAAAAGAAAAAAAGATTTCTTTATTTGGAAGGCAGAGTGACAGAGAGGGAGAGACAGAGGAAGAGAACTTCTACCATTGGTTCGCTGCCCAGATGGCTACAACAAGGAGCCTGGAGCTCCATCCAGTTCTCACACTTGGGTGCCAGAGATAGGAGTACTTGGGCCATCACCTACTGTTTCTCAGTAGGTGACACTTTTTTTTCTCAGTAGGTAGACACTTTTTCAGGGGCTGGATCAGAATTAGAGTAGCAGAGACTTGAACTGCTGCTCTCCTGTGGGGTGTGGGCATCCTAGTAGCAGTATAATTTGCTGGTTGGCCTCCCTGTAGAATATGTTTATCACAGAAGGAACATCCCTTCTAACCAGAATTTGGGAAAGTTTTCATTGGTGGGCTTTTTGAGTTTTGTTCAATACTTTTTCTGCCATATGTGTTTTATATTCTGCACACATGATAAATCATATTACTAACTGTAGACTTAGATGGTTGATACCCTTCACCAGCTTCATTGCAGACGGCAGGAAGTGAGCAGCAGCAGCAGAAGGGAATTGCAGATAGGGATGAAGTCCTCTGGGCTCAGGCTTTATTCTCCCATTGCTGCCTCACATCAGGGCCAGTGCTGTGCTGATCCAATGCCGGGAACCTGGAACCTCTTCCGGGTCTCCCACGTGGGTGCAGGGTCCCAAGGCTTTGGGCCGTCCTCGACTGCTTTCCCAGGCCACAAGCAGGGAGCTGGATGGGAAGTGGAGCTGCCGGGATTAGAACCGGCGCCCATATGGGATCCCGGGGCGTTCAAGGAGAGGACTTTAGCCGCTAGGCCACGCCGCCGGGCCCGTTTTTTGCTCACTTTTCAAGGAGCTAATTTTTACTTCAGGGAACATATCAACACTAGATACCCCTTAGACTGTCAGCTTCAGGCTTCATATTCAGTCTAGACGCAGAATGATGCACGTCCCACAACAATCGATGATGTATGCTTGTGGGTATCTATATATTACTTTAAGTAAGTATATATGCATTTTAAAGAAATCATGTATTTCCATATATATATATATATGCATATATATACACACACACAATTTCTGAGTGTTTCACTTTATTTCTGAAGATCTGAGATTCATCCTGTCTAAATAAATGCATTTATCATTTTTGTATGAGGTTGGGTGATCAGAAATTAGTTTTCATTTATCAAAATGTGTTTTTTGAAGATCATTACATATAGAAATCTGGATTGGATTTTCTTTTGCACATTAAGTACCTTGATATGTTCCATTAGCTCTGAGGAATAGTCCCTGACATTGAAGTAACTACAACTGTCATATAATGGCATATTCTTCCCACATTCAAGGTTTTACTTTTGTTTCTGGTTTTTAGCTGTCTAAAAATGATGAACCCTTCTGTGCTTATCTTCATATCTGTCTTCTTGGGGATTTACTGAGATTTTTTAGTCTCAATTTACCCAACTTCCCCCAAATTGAGAAAAAAGTTTGGCAGTTACTTCTTCATATGTCTCCCCATTGCCTTCTCACTCTTTCAACTTTAACTAAAGGAATCTTACAGGAATGAATCCAGATCCATATCTCTCAGAGCTTCTGTTTCTTCCTTTTGAAAGATTTAAAAAGTTTATTTCAATCACACAGTTGTAAAGAAAGCGTGAAGGGGAGAGTGTGGGGTCTTCGATCTGCTGGCTTACTTTCTGCCTGGCTGCAAAGGTCAGGGATGGGACAGATAAAGATAGGAGTCAGGGCTTCCACTTGGGTACAGCGGCCTAAGACTTGGGCCATCTTCTATGCCTTTCCTAGGCACACTGGCAAGGAGTTGGATCAGAAGAGGGGCGAATGGGTTACCAACTGGCACAAACTGCTGCTCTATTCTCTCCCTCCATGCAGCTGTTTCATCTATGACTATCAGCTACTTTGTTTTATTTTTTCCTACTTTCAAAATTTTTATTAATATATAGATAACAGATTTCATATGTCTTAGAAAAATACAATTGTACTTCTCTTCATCCCTAAATTCCTCCTCCTATCCTTTTTTCTTTAATTTTTTACAAATACATAGTTTCAATCCTCTATATAATCACAGGCTTGAGACACTACAAGCCATATCATTTAGCAAATATAAGGCAAAGATCACAGTTCCACAGAAGCACAGCCAAGGGTTGTAAACAATGAACAAATCACAGTATGCCATTGCGTTCCTATGTATTTTTACATATTCTGTACTAGCTACCACATATTAGAGAAAACATTCACTATTGATCTTTGTGGGACTGCCTTATTTCACTAAACTTAATGATTTCCAGTTGCATCTTGCTTTTATTTTCTAAAGGATAAAGTTTCAAATTTTTGTGGCTAGGTAGTATTCCATAGTGCATGTATACTGCATTTTCTTGTTTGAGGCCTCAGCTGATGGAGATCCAATGGGTCCAATATCTTAACTACCAAGAGTTGAGCTGCAGTAAACAGGGGGCACAAATACCTCTTTCATATGTTGATTTGACTTTCATTGGGTAAATCCCCAGGGGTGGGATGCCTGTAACATTTGGTAGTTCTACTTTCAGATTTCTGAGGGATCCTCATGCTGTCATCCATAACGATTGTTCCAGCTTTCATTACCCAGCCAAGGTAGATCACAGTACCTATCTCCCCACATCCTTACCAGCCTCTACAGTGTGTTGGTGTTTCGATGATAACCATACTGTCAATGGGCTAAGATGAAATTTCACTCTGGATTTATTTTCAGTTCCCTGATGAATAGTGATCCTCAGTATTTTCATGTTGTTTTCATTGGTATTTCATTCTCTCTTTTTTAAAGATTTATTTATTTTATTACAAAGTCAGATATACAGAGAGGAGGAGAGACAGAGAGGAACATCTTTCGTCCGATGATTCACTCCCCAAGTGAGCTGCAACGGGCTGGTGCTGTGCCAATCAGAAGCCGGGAACCAGGAACTTCCTCCGGGTCTCCCACGTGGGTGCAGGGTCCCAAGGCTTTGGGCTGTCCTCGACTGCTTTCCCAGGCTACAGGCAGGGAGCTGGATGGGAAGTGGAGCAACAAGGTCAAGAACCGGCACCCATATGGGATCCCGGGGCATTCAAGGCGAGGACTTTAGCTGCTAGGCCATGGCGCCGGGTCCCGGTAGTTCATTCTTAAACAAGCAAACAAAAAACCTGTTCATGTTTTCCTCCCATTTATTAACTGGGTTGTTTATTTTATTGTTGTTGAGTTTCTTAAGATCTTTACAGATTCTACATATTGATCCTTTTTTGGTTGCATAGATACAAGTTTTTTTCTCCCGCCTGTCAGTTTCCTCTTAAATTTGTTCAATAATTTCTTTGCACTGAGAAAGTGTCTTATCTTTATGCAAACTCATTATTTGCTTCTGCTTTTATTGACCATGCTTTTGGGATTTTTCCCAAGACGTCATTGGCTATGCCAGTGTCTGTAGGAGTTCCCCGTGATGTATTGTATTGATGTGATGATATTAGATCACAGACACACATCCTCTGTCCTTTGTGAGTTGGTTTTTGTGAAAGGGTTAAGGAATGGGTCTATTTTCAAAACCCTGCATGTGGAGATTTAATTTTCCCAGATTTATGAGTTCATGAGACTGCTCTTTCTCCATTGAGGGATTTTTGCCTTGTTTGTCTGAGTTTAGTTGGTTATAGCTGCATGAACTGTAGTAGCTGGGATTTCTACTGTGTTCCATTGGTCTGCGTGTTTCTTCTTGTGACACTACCAAACTCTTCTGATTATTACCGCCTTGTAGTGTGTCTTAAATACAGTATTGTGCTGCTCTGGCTTTACTTTTGTTAAGATTGGTTTATCTATTTTGTCTCTCTAGATGTGAGATGTGTTCCTGGGTATTTTGAATAAGATCATGTTGAATCTGAAAATTTCTTTGAAGACATGGGTATTTTGACGACTCAGTGTACGAAAATGGAAGATTTTTCCAATTTTTTTTACTGTTCCATTTATATTTCCTTAATGTTCTGTCATATTCATTTTAGATGGCTTTCATGTCCTTGATCGCATTCATTCCAAGATAAGTAATTTTTTTTTTGCAACTATTGTGAATGATACCAAAATTACCCCTTCGCGCGGAGCTGAGGGCAGAGCAGAACTGGAGCAGGCTCTCATCCCTTGCTGAATTTCTGCTTTCTCTGGTGCACTGAGGCTTCATGTCCAACGCCAATACTATTTAGTGTTTCCAAAACTTGTTGCTGAACTGACACTCACTTCTTGTCCGTTCCCTTTCATAAAGAATATCAGGGCAACTGTTTATCAGCACTTTAAATGTTTCCTCTAATGTGTCATCTGCAGGAAAAATTGTATCTAGTTCATTTGAAACTTTCAGCTACTTAATTTTTTTCCAAGTCCTCCTATGAGTTCTCCAGAAACATATGACAGGCAGACCAATTGAAATTGGTTCTGAAGGCCTGTCATACCTCTTCATCAAAACTGGCAAACTGGAAGCTGTCTTTCTTAAGGAGCTCCACCATTTGCTAAAACAAATCATTCTTCAAAGAGAATGTATTCAGTTTGTATTTTAAAAGTAATGTTTAAAGTTTCTGTGTTATTTTGTTTCAGTAACTTAACCCTGGGTGCAGGGAAGAATCCCTAGGGCACCTCAAGTATTATTTGACATTTTTTTTTTTCTGGATATCTTAGAAAATGAAACAAGCCAAGGAAAACAAGAAATGTGCTTATATGTTGTGAAGAAAGTGTAAGAAAGTTTTTATGATTATCTTACAGCCATATAAAATGGAACCACATCTGACACAGTAAAAGAAAGAAAAAAAAAACCCATGAAAATCAAGATGTTTGGAAGCTTGGTACCAGTAGCTATTCTACGTTGCATCAACATTCAGTAATAAAATGTAAAGAACAAGAACAAGAAATGATGAACTACTTGTATACATAACTAACAACACATTCCAGACCTGGATGTGAAATATATTCTAAAGGGCTAAATATTTTAATGTGTGGACATAAACTTGATTTTTGTGAGAAAACATTTAATTAAAGTAACGCTATTAATAATGCCTAACTGTGCAAGCTTATTTTACATGCCGAGATGAAGCAAGTCAATCCATCCTCCGTGAACTTGCTTCAAGTTTATATCACAAATTTCGCTATTTCATGTGTGTAACAATCGAGACACAGAAACCGATGTTATCTGAGCTATCTACCTGCAGAGTTCATGTGTTGTTCATGAGAGAGACAGAGCATGGGAGATTAAGACTTCATGGGCTGCTGGGCCCGGCGCAATAGCGTAGAGGTTAAAGTCCTCGCCTTGAATGTGCCGAGATCCCATATGGGCGCCGGTTCTTGACCTTGTTGCTCCACTTCCCATCCAGCTCCCTGCCTGTGGCCTGGGAAAGCAGTCGAGGACAGCCCAAAGCCTTGGGACCCTGCCTCCACACGGGAGACCCGGAAGAGCTCCTGGCCCCTGATTTCTGATTGGCTCAGCTCCAGCCATTGTGGCTGCTTGGGGAATGAACAATCAGAGGGAAAATCTTCCTCTCTGTCTCTCCTCCTCTCTGTATCTCTGCCTTTCCAATAAAAATAAATAAATGCAAAAAAAAAAAAAAAGATTTCATATGCTGGTTCACAACCCAAGTATCTACAATGGTGGATGATGAGCTGTGTGAAACTGCAAGTCAATACTGAGCCATTCACCATTGCTTTGCAAAGATCACTGAAGCAGGAAATTGGGTTCAGGTGCTGGAGTCAGAGACAGAAGGAAGATACCTCGGTATATGCTGCAGGCAACATAGCAACAGCTCACCTGCTAGGCCAACTGCTATCCTGTGACTCCTAATTTGGATCTGTTTGTATCCTAATAAAATTGCACTGGAACATAGAGCACTGTAGTACATGTAGGTGATGATGAAGCAAAAGGAACGAAATAGAATGAAAAAAAATCTGTAAACAGTGAAATAGTTGATGTGGGAACAGAATATTTTAGTGATAGATAAAATGGAACATTCAGTCTTCCATTTCAAAAGGTAGGGAAAGTGAAGGTACACACATTTGGTGGTCTGGTTTTTAATCTCTCATAAATATTAAACCTTTCAACAAAATGTATACTATATAACTTCCAGAAAGAAAAGACTGAACCTGAGAATTATAAAAAGAAAATAAAATAGTTCTGCATTTCAATAGTAAGTTTGTTTTCCAGAAGAAGAGTGTAAAATCCAGAGTAGAACTATTTAAGTTTAGTTTGAAATAAGGCATTGCTTTGGTCGTTTATGCCATAAACATTTTGTTTTTTGTAAATAACTTCCACTCATCAAGGTAAACACACACAATGGGAAGGAAGGGAATGACAGAGAAGGCCCAGAACTGTGCACACGGCTGAGGAACACAAGACAGGTGGTCAGACTTATTGGCAACCGGGAAAAGCGAAGAACGAAACCATCCCTGTTCCTCCACAATAACAATGGATAAAATGAAGGAAGAAAGATTGAAACCAAGTTTAAGTAATATTGTGGGGAAAGTGTAAGTTGGAAACTGGCAGCTATTTCTTCTTTGTTGAAAAGATGGCAGTGATGGTCAAGGTCTTCAAGCTGAACCGTTTCACAGTAAGTGGTTCCACCCACAAGAAATCGCTGTGGGCGATCATGCCAGATATTTTTGTTGGCAATAACAGAATATGCAGCCAGTCGGAACAGGAATCGTGTCAGCATTCCTCAGGAAATAGTGACAAATCTTTACCATGTTGCATGTCCTGGAACTGTTGAAAGTATAACTCAGAAATGAAGTTATAAGAAACAGTAAGCTAAAGTATGTTTTGCAGTAAAAGAAGTATCTCTCGTTAAAGACTATGACAATATCTCATTTGGGTGCAAGTAAAATTTGCTGTTACCCTGCCAATACTTTGCGTTTTTGTCCATAAATATATGATTAATATATGTATGGTTAATATATTATGACTAATGTATATTAATATATTATTAACATAACATATTAATAATATATATTAACCATATCTATGTAAAAAGAGGAAAGAAGAAAACTGTTACATGCATTGTGGTTTCAAGCATTTGTTTTGCATTTTTAGTTTTCTGATAATTATAACAATTCTGCTTAAAGGACAAATTCATTAGTGAGAGGATGTTGTAGTCCCCACGACCCACCATGTCTAATAGCTACAACTGGAGCTGAGCTGATCCGAAGCCAGGAGTCTGGAGCTTCAAACGGGTCTCCCACACAGGTGCAGGAAGCAAAGACTCTGGGCCGTTCTCGACTGCTTTCCCACGTCACAAGTAGGGAGCTGATTGGGAAGCGGGCCCACCAGGATTAGAACCGGCGCCCATATGGGATCCTGATGTGTGAAAAGTGAGGACTTTAGCCACTAGGCTATTGTGCTGGGCCCAACACTGTGCTTTTGAAGAATTATTAATAAATGCTTTAAGAATAAATTTTTAAATGACAATTTCTTTTGAGGAAAATTTATGCTGATCATACAAAACTACTTTTTAAAGCAACCCAACACAATAGGGAATACATAAACAATATTTATTTTAATTTTTATTTTAGTTTATTCATTTATGGTCACTTTGAAATATTTGATTGAAATATTATCCTGAATGCATATTTTTATTTGAAGTTTGAAACACAAGTGTAAAATAAATTGTCTTTATGATCTAAGTTTTTCAACACGTTTGGTTCTTATTTTCCGTTTTGGAGTAAAACTCTAAAAATAAATTTCAAGTCTCTTGTGTCTCAAAGATGCTGTAAGTATTTGCTTCTATGAGCCAACATACTTTTGCATATGTGCCTGAGGTATCATGTTAATAACTGTAATTCCTTTAAAAGCATACAGATTATAAGTAACTTAATGAAAGCTGTTTCCTTGTTGAAGGTCTTCGACATAGTAATACAAGGAAAATGACACCAATATTCACATGCATTTCAAGTACATTATCTGTTGTAGACAGAAAGATAGCAGGACTTTCTTTAACACAGGAGAAAATGTCAATAACAAAGCCAGTGTTATTAAGGGATTTAAGTATACCAGCTTGCATTTGAATTTTCTTCAATGTATCAAGCCATATATTTTAAATATAGTTTGGACAGTATGGAATAATGACACTAGAGTGTTACTGCATTGTACATGTTAGCGATGAGTTTGCTATATTTTATATTTTATTTATACCCTTTCTTCAGCTCTCAAAACAAATGAAATTCTAACTCGACTACTTGGATTAGGAGCATAGGTTGTAAGCATGATGGTAAAATCTACTGAATGATCTTGATGTATGGAGAGAGTTTATAGTTACATGACATGAAGCTATGTAGCATGGCACCTGTAAGTTACATTATAGAGCATAGTTACTTATTAAGCCAAACCATCTGGGATTATGCTGGTACAGCTTATGATAGTCACACAATCATAAAATGGTCCAATACCTTATTTATCGGGATATGCCTCCATCATTACATGATCAGTTATTTTAATGAATGAATAATGAGCGTTAGCTGAATGCTACCTTCGTAATCACTACACTTCACGTATGATTTTGCTCCTTAGCTCAGGCAGATATGTATATCTTACAGTCTCATGGAATCAAGAGGGTGGGAAGTATCCAGTAGTAGGGTTTAGGAGGTCAGTCTGTTAGCAGATTCTTAGATCTTTCTGAGTGTGCCCTCAGAAGGTAGTCCTTGAGACTGGTGTGGAAGCCTGAGTTGGTACCCAGCCACTCTCTGCTTCCTGGCTCAATATTCTGTTGTTACCATCTGCTGTTCCCACCAAAACACAACTCGATGGACCCACTCAGTGTTCACCTGTAACGTGGGTAGCTTGCTTCAGGTATAGGGGATCTGATTTTAATTCTGCTTAATTCTATGCAATGGATTCACTGTCCTCAACAAAGAGACAGAGTAAAGCTGAGAAAAAGGACTCCTAATTGTCCAGCAACAAATTCTTTACTACAAATATCTAAAAGTTCTTCAGACAGAATGGGGATGTGGGCAGCAAACAGTTGTGGAAAATGAATATTTAAATGATGCTTTTTAGTTGAAAAAAGTACTTTTTAAAAATTAATAGCTCCAAATATTTTTGAAATCACCTCTGTTGGGAACAACTGGTTTGTCTGTTTCCCACTGCATATACATTTTTTAATCTGGCCCTGTTTTCAAACATGGCAGTGGAACAGATCAACTAGTAGTTTGCATGTTGTGTTCTTTTGGAATACTGGGTCTTACTCTTCGTATTTTGGGAAATATAAATGAAGTTGAGTTTCTCCAGTAGAGATAATTGCAGTTGTAATTGACTTTGAAAATATATATTGTATTTTATATGCCAGTTGAGAGAATTATATCCTAAGTACAATGACATCACAATATCCTGAATATTTTGAGTATCTCCAGAGGTGAAATTAATACTTCAAGAGTAGACTTGAATATTACAAGCACTTCCTACTGATACTAAAATCTAGGTGTTTATTTTCATTACAGGCCTTCTTGCTGTTAGCGGTGTTTAAAGCAGTCAGATTGCGTTATAGAGCAGATCCTAGTATCAGGCTTATTTCAAATTTAGTATTTAACAACACCTCCCAGTCAATGAGAGAAAAATAAAGCAGGAACAGCAAAATCCAGAATCAAATTTGAATGCATGTGAGATTATAGACAAGGAGAGAGTAATGGATGATATATAAACTAAGTAAGAGTTTATTGAGCATTCACTATTTATCAAGGATGCTTATATAATACCAGCTGATTTCTACAGCGACTCTTTGTGATAGATACTACTTTTATCTTCCTTTATCTATGGAAGGAGTGAGGCCAAGAAGAATTAAGTAAATTGCCCGGGCAGACTCAGATAAGAAGTATAGAAATTGCGATTTGTATCTCCATCCCCCTGAATCCTTCCTTGGAGCTCATAACTTCTGCACTGTATTAAGAATTGTTTGACAGATATGTTAATTCGCAGGTAGGTTTGAGTGTCATCAAATGCTTCTTAAAGATACATGAAGAAGAGAAGCATTGAGGAAATGTAGTTTTTAGCTATAGCGATGAGGAAACACATACATAAAAAATGACTTTTTCCTGAAGACAAACAATTGTATTAACTATAAACCGAGGAATGAAATGATGTGTGACTGAATGCAGCATCTGCCCAGCTTGCAGAAAGCTGAGTTGGAGCAGGGAAGGTAACCGGTCTCTGGTTTTCACCTGAGTTCACCGAGCGTGAGATGCACAGAAGCCTGTGCTCCCTAGCCTTTCAGAGTGACAGGACATATCCGAACTACACACCAGACTCTGAAAATACTGTTCAGATAACTAATAGTAATAGTGATAGAGAAGTAGTTATCTACTAAGGGAAAAAATGACTATTAGCAACCAAAGTGATAATAATCGATACAGACAATAACAAGCATCACACGTCAGGCGAGGGCATCTGGTACAATGGTTGGGGTGCTGCTTGGGATGCCCATGTTCCATACTGGTTTGTACGGATTCAAATCCTGCCTGTGTTCTTATTCCTTCTCCCTGCTGCCGTCCACTCTGGGAGGCAGCAGGGATGGCTCAGGGACTTCAGTTCCTGTCATTGATGGGTAGATTCGTTCATTATTTTTGCAATTGGCTTCAATCAGACCCATTTCCAGATTTCTGGGCATTTGGAGAACAGGAGATCTCTTTGTCTCCATTTTCTAAATAAAATGGAAAAAAACCAAAAAGCAAAACAGAATATAACTCTTAAATGCTCGAGATAACATCTAATACTCATGTGAACATCCCTCTTTTTCCAGAATATTGAACATCCAATCTTTAAAATCACTGGCTGTGGAGTTGCTTTCTCTAGACTTGCATTTATCCATCTCACAGTAACCCACTTTCTGAACTTCAGTAACTGTTGCCAAGAAAGACAAACTTTCAAATCTTTTGGAATTACATCATTTGTCTATTAGAATTGTTAAGAACAAATGATAAGAGTTGTCCCCAACCTTTCTTTGCTAGGAATAATGGATACAACATACTCCTGTCTCCAGTTTCTGCCTCTTTCTGTCCTAAGAAAATAGGATGGTGCTTTGCAACGCACCAGACTGTATCAGATGTGTGTTAGTCATGCATTTTATGGGGATCCAGGTTGGCACTACTGTGTCAGAACCTGTGGATGTTTTCCACATTGTGATGAGATCTCCAGGTGATTCTGATTGAGGTTGAAGTGTGAGAACCAGTTTGTAGCAAAATGTATACAAGGGGAACACTATGATGATTTAATATTCACCAAAATGTTTGGAGCTTTGGAAATACTACACCTCCATAAACAGCACTCTCTATAGAAACCTGCGTTTCAATATGAGATGCTGGTTTATTTTCATCCATATTGGCGGCCAACCCTCCCAAGGAGCTGGAGAGTGGAGTGGAACAAGGAGCGAAGCAAGCATTAGTCTAAACATGTGTGCAGCATCTCCCCAGCCTTTCTCCTTCCGTAAATCTAATCCTCATAGACAACCATAAACACATCAGGGTGACTCCTATGTGAAGGACCAGGACGGTGCATGATTCAGTTGACCCCCATGGCAGACTCAGTGCTTTCTTTCTATGGTCAAAACTCAGGGCTTACAAAAGGCTCACAGGTCACACACTAGAGTGAAACAAAATGGACATACTATAGGGCAGTGGTTATCAAAACAGCGTGGTACTGGCACAAAGATAGAGAGGAAGATCAATGGAGCAGAATAGAAACGCCAGAAGGAAACCCACACAGATACAGCCAAATAATCTTTGACAAAAAGACAAACGACAACCCAGGCAAATGGGAAGGTCTGTTCAATAAATGCTGTTGGGACAACTGGTTGATAGCCTATAGAAACAAAAAAATAGATCCACATCTCTCACCATACACTAAGATCAGATCTAAATGGATAACAGATCTAAACCTACATCCAGAAACCTTCAAACTTTTGGAAGAAAATGTTGGAAACACACTGGAACACTTAGGGGTAGGCCCTCACTTCCTAAAAAAGACTCCAGATGCAGTAGAAATCAAGACCAAAATAAACAATTGGGACCTCATCAAACTAAGAAGCTTCTGTACAGCTAGAGAAACAATCAACAAAGTAAAAAGGCAACCCACAGAATGGGAGAAGATCTTCGTACACGACATAGGTGATAGAGGGCTAATATCCAGAATATACAAAGAGCTACAAAACAACCAAAATGTCAAAACAAGCAACCCACTCAAGAAATGGGCACGGGAAATGGGCAGACACTTCACAAAGGAACAAACCCAAATGGCAAATAAACATATGAAAAAATGCTCAAGTTCCCTGGCAATAAGGGAAATCCAAATTAAAACATCAATGAGGTACCACCTAACGCCAGTAAGACTGGCCCACATGAATAAAAGCACCAACGACACTTGTTGGCGAGGTTGCGGGGAAAAGGGAACCCTACTCCACTGCTGGTGGGGCTGCAGGCTGGTACAGCCTCTATGGAAATCAGTATGGAGAATATTCAAACAACTCAAATTCAACATACTGTATGATCCAGCAATAGCACTCCTAGGAATATATCCAGAACACTTGTTCTATGAGAAACCAACATGCACTCCTATGTTCATAGCACCACAATCAGTAATTGCAAAAACATGGAAACAACCAAAATGCCCATCAACAGAGGATTGGATAAGAAAGCTATGGTTCATCTACTCCATGGAATACTACTCAGCTATTAAAAAAAACAAAATGCAGTTCTTTGTGGCCAAATGGGCCAAACTGGAAACCATAATGCTAAGGGAAATGAGCCAATCACAAAAGGTTAAATACCACATGTTTGCCTTGATTTAAGATGATATGATGTTATGTATAACATGTTATGTTTTGAATGTTATATGTTGTGTATAAACTAAAACTGAAGTATAGGTGAGGTGGTCACAGAAGGTGGCTGGGAACCCGCATTTACTTTTAACATATTGGTTACTCATTACTATGTCAATTAATTCCATAATGATGTAAATTTTTGCTGATGGTATGTTGGAGCTTTCAATTGACTGGGATGATACTCTGCTGGCTCTGTCATCAGACCAGAGAGGGTATACCTAAGAAGCCGTTGAACTTGATGGGACAATAAGATGCTGGACTCTATGTTTGGTATACGCTTGCAATGGGGAAATCTCAACTGAACTTGAGCTGTGGTTATGCAACAAGGTGGAGGAATCCACCATGGTGGGAGGGTTTGGGGAGGGGTGGGGAGAACCCAAGTATCTATGTAACTGTGTCACATAATACAATGTAATTACTGAAGTTAAATAATAAATAATTAAAAAAAAAAAAAACAAAAAAACCACAAAAAACAAAATGGAGTGTGGATAGCTAATGGCACTAATGTGATGGCAGAGCATGAGTAACCCAGAGCTCAACAGGCTCATCCTGTACGGGCAATTGCCAGCATCCCGTATGTCCTCTGCTTCTTGACCTTGCTGCTCTACTTCCCACGGAGCTAGCTCCCCGCTGTAGGCTTGGGAATGCAGTAAAGGATGGCCCAAGTCCTTAGGATCCTGCACCCACATGGGAGACCAGCAAGAAGCTCCCGGTGCCTAGCTTCTGATTGGCTCAGCTCTGGCTGTTGCGGCTATTTGGGGAATGAACCTGTTGGTGGAAGATCTTTCTCTCTGTTTCATTTCTCTGTATATCTGTCTTTCCAATAAAATAATAATAATAAATGAAAAGGAGGAGTGTTCTGTTCAGAAGGCCCCAACTTCTGGGACAACTGGAGAAAGTAGGGGTGGTGCCTCTCTTGAAGTGGCAATTGCTTGCCAGTTGTGACCAAATGCGTTTTAGCCCCAATGTGTCTAATCTGCTCTTCCCCCACCCCTTCCCCCCAGTATAGATTAAAATCAAGATTTTAACAGAAACTCTTTTGGCTTCATTCTCTTTTTTGGAGGTGTAAAGGAGAACTGGCAGGGTGGAGAGACTGAAGGATAAAGACACAACCCCCCCCCCCATGTTTTAATAGTGGCATTTAGCACAAGTAAACACTTTGAATACCGTACTAAACTCATCTGCTAATTGAGATTGACGAGGTAGCCCCAACCTTTGATATCCAGTTTAGTCGATACCAGACTCCTCAGCCTCCAAAGCCTGTTTATTTTCAACATCTGTGCTGTCTGTAGACTCGAAAGAAATACTCTTGAGAAATTCCCTCTTGGTATTATTCCAGCGCTTGTTCAGGCCAACGTCTAGCATTTCATCCCTAGGGGAAGAAACACAGACCTCAATGTTTCCCAAAGCACATGGTGGTCAGTGTGGCAGGAATTGCAGGAAAGCTGTCAAGGGGAAAGGCATCTAGCTAGATCTGGTCTTCAGTTCCCTGGATCAACAGGATGTGTGCACCAGGGTGATGGTCTCCCAAGCGGCAAGACAGCAGCCCCTTTTGCTGTCAACCGGCAGGGACAGAAATCAATATTTCTGTAATTACTAAGTCTTCCTTATGGCTTAACAGAAAAGGTAATCTGATCATGCATGATTTCTGTGGAGCTTTTCTCAATTCTTCTTTTTAGCCTTCTTTACATATTTATTAGAACACTTTGGACCAACTGGTTGACAGTAACCAGCAGAACGGGCCTGCCCTCCCCGGATGATCAAACCATCAGTGGAGATTGGACAGGTCCTGATGGAATCAGTGTTGGCTGCTGACTCTTCCAATTTTGCTGTTCTCCTCCGTGTCACTGGCACAGGCTTGTCCAAGATTGAGATATTTGCAAAATGTCATCTTTCATAAATATCTGCCTTGAGTGACACTTCCTCCCTCCATCACATCTCTTTAAAATGCACCTGGCTAGTTCTCAGCCTGAGGAAGTTCATTGCTTGTGATAGGTGATTAGCAAAGGGGCACTTGAGCTTTGTAATGCCTACCTCTTCACTTACCCGTCTCTTGTGTTCCATACCCACCATGACCCTTCAGTTTCCTCATTGCCCTCTGCTTCCTTGGGAATGCCCACGCCAGGGATGCAAGATGATGAAGACAGCCAATTTGTCAGAGGTTTGATTCAGCTTACAAAATTATACTGACTAGTACATAGCTGGAAGTTACTGAATGCTTTTCAAAGGAATTTAACCTCTTCTTGTCACACAAGTTGTCGAAAATGTCCAGGAGAGAGCTCACTCATGGGGTGAGCATCTTTCCAGGAATGTGTATTGCCCTGTGAAACACTGCTTTCTCTGTGGCCTCCAAGAAAAAGCAAGCAGCGTGTTCTAAAGACAGAGTTGGTCATTACACTCGATATAATGTTGATAGCCCGTGTTTTCTAGGATGGCTCCAAGAACCCCCTAAGCTGATGCCAGCACACAAATACATCAATATGCTTGCACATAAATGTTGGGATTAAAATAAGCACAGAGATATCAAACTCAAATCTCCAACTGCAGAAGCATTGATACATTAACTGGAATTACCCCTTATTAGGAATGAAAATGAAGAGATTACAGGATAATCAAACATTCGCAGTTCCTAATATACTTGATCATTTTTACATGCATAATTTATCAAAAGGAATTTTAATATTTTAATGCAGGATTATTTTGTATATTTGTGTTGGAGAAATTTTAATCAGTAGTATTAAAGAAATTCTGATTTTCAGAAAAATTCTGATTTTTTAATGCCCATAGAAAATATAACTTAGCAGGTAAAACCTTTAACAACTTAACTTTTGCTGTAAACCTTTATGTTTCAATCTGTACTGAAAATTATTTTAAACCTAGCATTAAATATCACTCTGTAGGTGATAGAAAATGCCCAGATCTTATTATGAAAACAAAAACACAGTTTTGCTTCCTGTACCAAATAATAGTGTCTAATCAGTTATGATAATCATTGTGAAGCTGTGACAAAAACAATATGATTGATGCGATAAAATATAATACTACAGTATTCCATACTATAACATTTCACAAGAATCTGTAATACATATCCTGTTGGCTCAACTTCTAGAATTGTTTCATATGATATATAGCAATGTTAGTACCATATTATAATACAATAAGCATACAATTGATGTTTACATAATTTTTGTAATTGCGATTTAAAGCTAACTCTTTTTTTTTTAAAAAAAAAGATTTATTTGTTTTTATTGGAAAGGCAGAGATACAGAGAAGAGGAGAGACAGAGAAGAAGATCTTCCGACTGATGGTTCACTCCCCAAGTGAGCTGCAACGGCTGGAGCTGAGCCAATCCGAAGCCAGGATCCAGGAGCTCTTCCAGGTCTCCCACGTGGGTGCAGGGTCCTAAGGCTTTGGGTCATCCCCGACTGCTTTCCCAGGCCACAAGCAGGGAGCTGGATGGGAAGTGGGACCACCGGGATTAGAACCGGTGACTATATGGGATCTCGGTGCGTGTAAGGTTAGGACCTTAACCACTACGCTATCATGCTGGGCCCAGCTTACTCCTTTTTAAAACTTCATAGATTTTTTTTCTCAATATGATTATATATTTCATGGGATATTTTACAATTTTAATTATGCCTTTTGACACGTATTGTCAATGATGTGTTGAGATTCAGCAATTGATAGATATTTGAAGAGTTTCCCATTTGTTCTCAGACAGTAATTTAACACAGCTATATAAATAAAAATTATGACCATCACTGAATAAAGTTTTTCACAAATTTAATAATTTTTCATATTTCATCGATCATAGAGGAGTTTTAAAATCATATTTAATTAAAATTTTCATGTTAAAAGTTAATTTATTTTCCATTAACTCCATCCACTCCAAATGCAGCCAAAATGTAACTCCCAGCTCAATTCCATTCACCGGTACAGTGTGAAGTTTTGAATATGTATCAGTTTCCAAATAGTGTTAACTAGCTTTATAATTTTCTTCTGATGTGTTTTCACAATCGTGCCGAATAGAAAATTAATGTTGCATTTCCAGATTTGCTGGGTTTAGTCTCAAGGGACTTACAGCAACCTTTCTCCGGAAGTGGCGGTGTGACTGTGCCTGGTGGGGGTTGGGCGCTTCCCTTCCAGACCACACAGCTACCCTCACTCCTCAGCACAGCCTTCTTCTTTTCTGCCATCATTCCTGCGGGATATCAGCTCAGGAAACAGCATGCAGAATGCCAACACGCGGAAACCTAACAGACATACACATTTTTTTATTTTGAGTAAAGTTAAGACTTTTGAAGCCTATATGTTGTGTTATCTTCAGGATTTTGTGTTAGAGATTTTTGATGTCTCTAGAGTATAATTTTGAACTGTGAATAATTATTCTCGATACCAGGACATATATAATCAAATGTTGTAGGATAGCCTTTTAAGAACATCAGAAAACAGACTGCTATGTTGTTAACTGGGCTGACAACTGCAAGCTTGTGAATATACAAAAATGTGTACTTAAGACTGTTCTTAATCCATTCTTTAATAGAATTAACCTTACTTATGTTTTGAGGCATTTTCCAATGATTTGGCTGACTTCTTAAACTATTAGTTTATATCCTCAGTAGGATTTTGCAAAATACTTGAAAACCTTAAAAATTTATTTATTATGTGAAAATCAGAAAGAGAGAGAGAGTACTTCCATCTGCTGGTTCACTCCCCAAATGGCTGCAATGGCCCAGGGCTGGGCAAGACTGAAACCAGGAGCCAGGAGCTTCATTTGGGTTTCCCAAGCAGGTGGCAGGGGCCCAAGTACTTGGATTATCTTCCACTGTTTTCCTAGCGCATTAACAGAAGCTGGATGGAAAACCCAGCAGTCATGATACAGGCTGGTACCCATATGGGATGCCAGTGTCACAGGTGGTGGCCTTGTCCACTAAGCCACAGCGCTGCCCCCCTTAAAGCACTTTAACTCCATTTATTTCACTGGCTTAGATATACTAACAGTTTGTGAAGCAGAGTGGATGGTCTTCTTCTACATTAATTTTAGAAACTGAGGGCCTGGAGCGATAGTGTAGCGGTTAAAAGTCTTCGCCTTGAACACGCTGGGATCCCATATAGGCGCCGGTTCTTGACCTTGCTGTTCTACTTCCCATCCAGCTCCCTGCTTGTGGCCTGGGAGAGCAGTAGAGTACAGCCCAAAGTTTTGGGACCTTGCATCCATGTGGGAGACCCGGAAGAGCTCCTGGCTCCTGGCTTCGGATTGGCTCAGCTCGAGCCATTGTGGCCGCTTGGGGAGTGAACCATTGGACGGAAGATCTTCTCTGTCTCTCCTCCTCTCTGTATCTCTCCTTTTCAATAAAAATAGGTAAATCTTTAAAAACAAACAACCAACAAAAAAGAAAGTGGCAGCAAGCATTTAGCACATCAGTGACGAGGCTTCTGTTCTACACCAGAACACAGTGTTTAAGGCCGGCTTCACTCACGATGTCTGATCCCACTAGTCTGTTCCCTTGGAGGCAGCATGCTGATTCGAAGTTGGATTTCTCTCACTGGGAGACTTTGGCTGAGTCTCCTGCCCTGGCTTTGGTGTGGCTCAGTTCTGGCTGCTATGGGCATGTGGCAAATGAACAACCAATAGCACTCCCCTTCTCTCTCTTTCTGTTAAACCAAAGAAATGAAAATCCAGAGATTCTTTTGTTTTGTGGATTCATGTCTTTTAATTTATTTCTGAGACTTGTTAATGATAAGTTGTATAAAATGACTTATGTCAACTCAGTGATTAATTTCTACACTGAGTGTTACTTGATTATTAGCATTAACTATTAAATATTACCTGAATACATCCTTGAATTATCATCTGCCTCATACATGCTGATTAACAACCTTCATCAGTGGGCTTTAATTAGTCATTTGGTAATTTTATTATTCTCTTGGAAGTTATACAGGCTACATTTTTAAAATCTAGGCAGTTTGTTTCAATTTGAGGAAATAAATAAGGGGGCAAACTAGTATTTCTAACCCAGCAGCTTCCAATACAGAAAGTACCTTAGGAGGATCTGTGTGTGAACATGAATGATTAGCAAATGGTTAGCAGAATGATTAGCGAAATGGCCATCAACTCATTAGCAAACCATTGCCCTTCCGCTCTGCACACGCTGTCCCTGACCTGAGAGTTCCAATATTACTGAAAGGGTCGGAGCGCTCTGCCAACTCCGGCTGGGTTGCTATTGAACATGAAAAGGTCCTTTGGTCTCTACCTTCTTCACAGACTTTAGAATAAAAGACAGTGTTAATTTGGAAAAAAATACACAAAACCTCAAACATACTATGATGCATCTTTCCTTTGAAGTGTCTGCCAACGATTATCAGACTCCCTAAAACATTTGACAACAGCCCTGTATTGCTTATTGACAAGTAAGTTGAGTTCCAGGAACCACTGTGGAGGAAGAATGCTTTTCCATTCTGTTTGCTTATAGAACAACATCAGTGTTGAAGAGAAAATGGCCATCCAATAACTAGCAGCTGTTGGACCCAAAGTAGAGATTCTTACTGTATGTTCATTGAATAAAGAAACAAAGGAATCTATTAAAAACTGAATTGAGATCCCTGCTTAATCAGAAAATGCCTTAGGTATCATTCTAATTTATGTATTTTTTAAGGTTTAATCATTTATGGGAAGGAAAGAGTTACAGAGAGAGGATAAGTAGGCATATGCATAGAGAGAGTGAAAGAGAGAAAGAGAGAGAGGAGAGAGAGAGAGAGAGAGAGAGAGAGAGAGAGAGAGAGAGAGAGAGAGAGAGAACTAGCTTTCTTCTGTCCTCTGCAAATGGTCACCTTAGATGTGAGTCCAGACTGAAGTCAGGGCTCAGAGCTCTGTCCAGTCTCATGCCCAGCTGGCAGGGCCCGACTTCCTGGGCCATCATCTGTGAGTAGGGAGCTGCAGTGGAAACAGAGCAGGTGAAACTCGAATCTTTGTTCCAACATAGGATGCCCATGTCACTGTGCCAGAAACCCAGCCCTACTTTTATGTTTCAGTTGCATGTCGATTTCACTTCTGTTTCATGCCCATTGTTTAATTGTAGCGTGTCTACTGTGTGAGAGACTGTCACTGAGTGCCAAAATGGACATACAGTAAATAAGGCACAGCTCTTCACGTCAAGATTCTTGTAGAATAGCATCCTTCCCGCCCATAGGCACGTTTATCTTGCAATGAACACAAATTCTCCTGCCAAAAAGAGGCAGCTATAATTGCAGGGCAGAGGCTCCGGAGCCACGATTTTGCTCATGTTTCTTTTGTGGGCCCTCTGCTATCACACAGAACATTTGATTTTCAGTTTGCAATGGAATCATTAACGCATCGCCTGCATTTGGAATTCTCGTTTGCATTGTGGGATGCTTGGTTTCCAATGGCCAGATGGATCCTGACTGCACGCCAAGCAATGTTTGGGGCCCATGAATTTCATTAGGACTATTACCTCTGGCACGCTTTAGGAAAAGGAAAAGTCCTTGCCCAAGAATACAAATCATATGCTGCTTACATGGCTTTCTAAGTCACCAGTGTAATGCTGGCACAGCTGATCTTAATGAACGGGAAGAGCCAGGTCCTTTGCTTGGTGTTTGGATACATGACTGCATCCACACTCACTCATTGTTTAATTGATCCTGCTTGCTTATAACCATAATTCTATTACTCTTTTCTTAATAACGCTCCTCTAATTGCTCCCTGTATATTGGCATTGGATTTTGTGTGAGTAGGCGGCTCTTCCAGGGCTGTGTTCCTGTCAATCCAGCTTCACATTGTTGCCAATATGAAGCTGCGAACTCTCTCTCTCTCTCTCTCTCTATATATATACATATGAATACATATGTGTGTGTGTGTGTGTGTGTGGTAGAAGTTCTAGATGTGTGCACTGTTCTCCTCATGCAACACGGATGTACCTACAGACACACACATAAGAGAAGATACCACTTCTCCCCCAAGGTCGTAACATTTAGAATTGACTAAAAACTAAATTAGATCATATAAAAAGAATATGTGGACTCCATAACTCGTAAAAATAACTTTGCTCCACATGAAAAGCTGGATGGAATTCCAGCAAGTCAAACCCAAAGCAGCAGTTCACCCATGACCAGTGTCAGTATTGAACGTTTGGTTCATGTTTCCTTTGTCCCCCCACCCCGATTATTTTTACACTTTTGATGAAAATAAACACAAAAACAGGGAATACAGATATAATGTAATATTTTTCTAATGTTTTCAATGAAGCAGCAGCTGCTGTTACCAAGCTTCCATCCCTGTTGCTATGGGGGTTTTGTGTGTGTGCCAGTGTAGGACTGGTGTCTCTCAAGCAGTTTGACTGCTGGTGCTGTTAGTACTGTTCATCTGATAGGGCGCTGAAAACAGAGCGATGTTCTATAAAGTCTCTGTGTGACTATTAGATCTGGCACTTTCTCTTCAAAACTCATGAAAATTCCCCTGAGTCAGAGGAGACTTAATGACAAAGAAAATTCAAAAATCATACTTGCTGGCATCTGTCAGCCACTGTATTGGTCCTCCTTCTCTTGGTTTTCCCAGGGTAACTGACTACAGCATAGTAAAAAAAAAAAATACCTGAAGCAAAGTGAAGTTTAAATCCCTTAGCACACAGATCATCATACGTCACACTTCATACCTTCACGTGTGTGCAGTGAAATACTCCAGGCTGCTAAAGATTTAGATTTCCTAGACCTGAATAGTGGCATCAGGTCGACAAGAAATTATTTTGAAATTTGATGTATAAGAATTTCTTTGTCATCTTCAATCTTTGGCTTCTCATCTAGGCCTCCAAAATTAGAAGTAGCAAATTGCAACTTTCATGCATTAAGAAACTGGACAAGGGGAAACTCTAAGATGGACCATGTCAATCAGTGGACTCTGCACCAGCCTCATCATACCTGGACTGTTGCTGATGATATGTTGGAGCTTCTAATTGATCGAGGTGACGCTCTGCTGGCTTTGCCTTCAAACCTGAGAGGGCCTCCCTAAGAGGCCGTGAACTTGAACTGGACAAGTGGGATGCTGGACTCTGTATGGTGTGAGCTTTTAATTAGGCAATCTCAACGGAACTTGAGCTGTGGTTATGCATCAAGGTGAAGGAACTCACCATGGGGAAGGGTTTGGGGTGAATGGGGGAGAATCCCAGTACCTATGAAATTGTGTCATGTAATACAATGTAATTAATGAATAAATGAATAGAAAAAAAAAAGAAATCCATTCATTTTGCCTTGGATTTTTCAAATCCCCAAATCACACAATATGCTCCCAAATATATAGATTGGCATTTCGGGCCTATCTCTCAGCCGTATGAATCACCCCTAGGTTTTGTAAATGCTGCTCAAGTATCTGTGCATTTTATTATTCAACTGAACAAACCAAGTAAGGTGAAACTCCAGATGAAGTACTGGGGAAAATCAAATGCAGGATTTTGTCCTTTTGTCTCTTTGTGACCAGGTTGCCTCTGTCCTATGCCTTGAGGTGTGTGTTTCAGACACTGACTGCGTAACAACCCCAGGTGCCATGACATCTAAACAAGAGGTACATCCCATGACGACTGTCACAGAATCACCGATATCATTCATATTTCTCAGTGTTTACCCTAATCAGCTGAAAATAGTTTCTGTGAAGTTTTCTATGATTAGGAGTGTTTTATGGACAAATGTTTTTCCTTAAATTGGTGTCTGGTAAGTTAAGAATTATCTGAACATGTAGTGTATAGTGAGTTTGACATGAACATTTCTTGTAATAAAACACATTTCTAAGGTTATTTGTTACTGAATAATTGTAGTATTTGTTTATTAATGTAGCTGTCTTTCTACCACATTATTCTGTTATTTATTCATTGTATTTGTTTATCTTCCTTTACTTATGTCTGATCTGGCATTCTACATCTGTTGTCTTTGTCTAAAAAGCATACTATCATTAATAATAACTAATTCAAGTTATCTTGTAATTAATGTTAACTGATATTATTAGCCAATTTTTTCTATTATCGTGTTTTAACATATTGCATCTTTTTACCAACTTAATTTTATCCTATTTACTGTCAAGATAGTAGAGCTAAGAAAAACACAAATATGAGTTATGTGTCATTGGGCCTGTTATGGGCCCCACTCGTTATTAGGTTGTGATAGTCACATGGGTCTCCAAGTTTCAAGTTTTCCCATCTATAAAATGGGGAGGATAATATTGCGTTCTTATTTTTCAGAAATGGAAATTCTAAAGGAGGAATATGTGTAAGAACTCATCCACAGAATGTGAAGCTCTGCAAAAATATAATGTCATATATTTAAAAAAATATTTATTTATTTTTATTGGAAAGGAAGATCAGATTTACAGAGAGAAAGTGAGACAGGGAGAAAAATCTTCCATCTGCTGTTTCACTCCCCAAATGGCCATAATGGCTGGAGCTGAACTGATCCAAAGGGGAGCCAGGAGCTTCTTCAGGGTCTCCCATGCGAACCAGAGTCCCAAGGCTTTGGGCCATTCTCTGCTGTTTTCCCAGGCTACAAGCAGGTAGCTGGATGGGAAATGGAGCAGCCAGAACATGAAGCAGTGCTGATATCGGATCCTAGCACTTGCTAGGTAAGTGTATGTGACCTTTGAACCATTGTGCTGGGCCCATAAACATGTATTTTATGTTCTTTCTTCCTCTTGCACATAGTGTAGAGGTAGTTGTGCAGCTTGCTATGGCTGATAAAATCTGAGGCAAAGCAGGACGCTGCCTCTTGGCAGAAGAATTAAAATCCAGGGAGTGGTTCTCTCATTTCCTTGCGATGGGCTGCGTGTTCCAAATGGTGATTGTTACATCAACCTGGGATGTAAGCTTACTCTAAAATTAGGGGCTCCACATGCAGGGCTTTGTTGCAGGAAAAGTCTTGTGAAAAGAGTGTGTGGATTGACTTTCTAATGTCTGCCATGATGAGAAAGAGGAGAGCGATTACATGTGGCTGCCACTGAATTCAACAAGCAGGAGTCAAGTTCTTTTAAAAATATTTACTTATTTATTTGAAAGGCTGTGTTACAGAGGAAGATAACACATGCAGAGTGTGTGCGAGAGAGAGAGAGACCTTTCATCTGAGGGGTTATTTCCAAATGGCTGCAGTGCCCACAGCTGGTTGAGGAGGAGATGAGGATCCAGGAGCTTTTCCCAGATTCCTGCACAGGTAAAAAGGGACCCACGCACTTGGCTCATCTTGCAATGCTTTTCCCAGGTCATCATCAAGGGGTTGGATCAGAAGAGTGACTGGGACACAAACTGGTGGCCAGATGGAACGCTTCAGTCTCAGACATGGCTTTACCCACTAAACGGCAATGTCAGCAAAGAATTCTTTTTAATAATGATAATATGGTACCCAAAGTTCAAACAAGTTTTGGAGGTTGCACAAGTAGCTATGCATGAAAGTTAGAGTACTGTTAATTACTTCTGTTTGTGCTGTTAGCTCTCACATGTATTTAGAGGTAGCTTAGAAAATGAAATACGTATACGATCATGTAATTCAAATTAAAAAAGATAACACCATAGAAATGCAAGGAAAAGGACTTGCCAAGGGTGAAGGTTGTCATTATTATTGCTGTGATTAGGCAATGTATTTAAATTTTAGAAGAGTCTAAGAGTTTAAGATCTGTTAGTTGATGATGTTAGGCACTAATTCAACTACTCGTCAGTAGCTCATAGTTATCTCAAGGGGAACATGGGAAGGAGGGAGGGTAGGGTGTGATGTTTCAGTATGCTCCTGAATCTGTATTGTGAAATATGCAAAATTTGTCTGCTTCTATCCACAAAATAATTTTAAAACATTTTTCTGGGAGACTCGCAAGATGGCCGACATAGGAGGAAGACTGTGAGAGAGCTCACAGACAGAGGGGGCTAGAATGCGACAAAAGCGTAAGTGGAGCAGCATAGAACTACACGGAGAAGAACGTGAAGTTCCCTGGACATTGTGGAACCAAAAAAATCCACACAACTAGGAAGAGCAACCAGGGAAAAACAAAACGAAGGGCAGAGAAGACGACTTTCCGCTCCTGACCTGCTGAGTCACCTTTGAATGCAGACGCTGAAAGCCGCCGACCGACCCACCCGCAGACGCTGAAAGCCGCCGACCGACCAGCACACGCTGTGGCCGTGAGGACCGGCGGTGATCGGGACCTGCTGGCATCTGCTCACCCTGGTCACCAGGACCCGCCAGGACTCCCCCCGCTGCGTACACCAGGACCCTGAGTCACCGGGACCCGCTGGCATCCGCCCACCCTGGTCGCCAAGCCCCGCCGGGACCGCCGCAGCCTCCAGGTTCCACCCGCCTACACCCGCCGAGACCAGCAACAGACGCAGTAGCTGAGAGACGCATCCGCGGCGAGGGTTCCCACCAGAGGAAGAGGCAAACTGCAAGAACCTGAGGTTTGAGTGGGTTGGGTGGGGACAGTGGTGGGTTGGAGGCTTCGGGAGTTGGCCCCCCAGGGGCATGCACAGAGCCTGAACACAATTGGTGCTCGTCTCCCTGCCCCTCCCCCCCCGAGACTCCAGCGTCTAGAGACACCGGGAAAGTGCCTTGAAACTGCCAAAGCTGTGTCTGGGAGAAAGGCAAAAGGCACACTGAATACTCCCCCGTGCCTTTGCGGTCTGGCACTCAGCTGGGCGGTGCTATCCCACAGGAACCCAAGCACGCCTCTGGGCTGGGCAGTCCCGTGCTAGCGCTGGGGCGGTCAGTCCCCTGCAAGCGCTGGGGTGGGCGGGCCTGCGCAGGAGGCGCCTCCAGAGAGCACCTGGAATACCCCACGCCCTATAGTCCCGTGCTCCGAGCCTTGTGATCCTGTGCACAGGGGGCGCACACAGAGAGTGCCTTCACTCCCCCACGCCCTGTGGTAGCATACCTGTAGGGGACGAACTGAGAGTGCGCTTTGAATCCGCTGGACCCTGGAAGTGGCGCCCTGAGGTCCAGTGTTCTGGAGACGCACCAAAAGTGCCTTTAAAATTCCCACACCCTGCTACTCCACGCCTGCAGACTCCGATCTCTACAGGATAGTGCTTGGAGACCCCTCAGCACACTGGTGCCTAGGTCTCTCAAAAAAGAAACACTAACACAATGGGAAGAAATACCAGAAAAGGTAATGATCCAGATGAGAGTGCCAACACCCTACCAATAAAGAATCAAAAGCCAATGGCTATTTCGGAGATGCGAGATGAAGACATAGAAGATCTACCAGACAAGGAATTCAAAAAAATAATGTTAAAATATGTCAGAGACAATGAGAAGAACTGGGAGGACTTCAAGGAATTCAAGAACCACATAAACTCAGAAATACAACAAATGAAAAGTAAAATCCTTGACTTAGAGCACAAAATTGAGAGCCTAACCAACAGAACAAATACAGCAGAAGAGAGGATCTCTGAAACGGAAGACACACAAAACGAACATACCCAGTTCATTAAACAGCTGGAGACAAGTCTGAACAAAGCCAATAAGACCATACAAGAAATGAAAGACAACCTCAGAAAATCAAATATTAGGATTATTGGCCTTCCTGAAGGAGCGGAAAAAGAGTCAGGAATGCAAATGGTGCTCGACGAAATTATACAGGAAAACTTCCAAAACACTTGGAACATGAACCCAGCCCAAATCCAGGACGGTCAGAGGACTCCCAGCAGATATGACCCAAAGCGATCTTCACCCAGACATATGGTGCTCAAGTTCCACTCCAATGAAGACAAAGAAAGAATCCTGAGACAAGTACGAAGCAGAGAAAAGATTACATACCGGGGAAAACCAATCAGGATCACTGCTGACTTCTCTGAAGAGACTTTACAAGCAAGAAGAGAATGAACAAAGATCTTCCAAATCCTGAATCAGAACAACTGTCAACCAAGAATATTGTACCCAGCAAAGATCTCATTCGTATTTGAGAACGAAATCAAATACTTTCACAGCAAAGAGAAATTAGAAGAATATGCCAGCACAAAACCAGCTCTACAAAATCTCCTTAGAAATGCACTAAATCCAGAAAAAAAGGAGGTGAATCATAAGCAAAGATGGCAAACAGGAAGATCTCCCCACTAAAGTCCACACAAGGAAGGGCAATTACACAGATATCAACACCCACAAAAACAAGTATGGCAGGGCAAAATCACAACCTCTCAATTTTAACTCTTAACACAAATGGCCTGAACTCACCAATCAAAAGACATAGATTAACAGAATGGATTATCAAACAGCACCCAACTATCTGTTGCCTACAAGAGACACATCTAACCAGAAGAGATTCGAAGAAGCTGAAAGTGAAAGGTTGGAAACAGATATTTCATGCCAATGGACGAGAAAAAAAGGCCGGGGTAGCTGTCTTAATTTCAGATGATGTGGACTTCAATCTGACACACATCAAAAAGGACAGGGAAGGACATTATATATTGGTGAAGGGACTGATCCATCAGGAAGTAATTATCATTGTGAACATATATGCACCAAATTCAAACGCACCTAGCTACGTGAAGCAATTACTCACGGACTTAAGGGGAGACATAGATATGCACACAATAATAGTGGGTGATCTTAACACCCCACTAACAACAATAGACAGATCAACAAAACAAAAACTCAACAAAGAAACAACAGAGCTCATACAAACAATAGAACAACTGGACTTGGTTGACATTTATAGAATTTTTTACCCTAAGGCCACAGATTATACATTTTTTTCAGCAGTGCATGGCACCTTCTCCAGGATCGACCACATGATAGGACACAAAGCAAACCTAAATAACTTCAAAAAGATAGGAATCATACCATGTACCCTCTCAGACCACCATGGAATGAAGCTGGAAATCAGCAATTCAAAATGCCCCAGGAAATACAGAAACTCTTGGAGGCTGAACAATATGCTATTAAACGAACAATGGATCAGAGAAGAAATTAAAGATGAGATCAAAAAATTTATGGAAACCAATGAAAACTCTGACACAACATTCCAAAATTTGTGGGACACTGCCAAAGCAGTGCTACGGGGTAAACTCATCGCAATTGGAGCTCATGTCAAGGCCCAAGAGAGGCGCCAAATACAAGAACTAAACACACACCTCCAGGAATTGGAAAAACAACAGCAGAAGTGCCCCACACACAATAGGAAACAAGAAATCATCAAAACAAGGGAGGAAATCAACCAGATAGAAATAAAAAAAAACCATACACAAAATCAATGAATCAAAAAGCTGGTTTTTTGAGAAGATAAACAAGATAGACACCCCACTGGCCCGACTGACAAAGAAAAAACAAGAGAAGGCAAGAATTAACAGCATCAAAGATGAAAAAGGCAACATAACAACAGACACCGCATCCATTAAGGCCATAATTAGAAATTACTACAAAGCACTGTACTCCAACAAATCAGAAGATCACCAAGAAATGGAAAAGTTCTTAGACTTCTACCACCTGCCAAAACTTAGCCCAGAGGCAACAAACGACCTGAACAAACCCATAACTGAAGTAGAGATTGAATCAGTGATTAAAGACCTCCCAACAAAGAAAAGCCCAGGCCCAGACGGCTTCACTCCAGAATTCTACAAAACATTCCGAACAGAACTGACCCCAATCCTCTACAAACTCTTCAAAACAATAGAAAAAGAGGCAACCCTTCCGAACTCATTCTATGAAGCCAACATTACCTTAATCCCAAAACCAGAGAGAGAACTAACAGAGAAGGAAAACTACAGACCTATCTCTTTGATGAACATTGATGCTAAGATTCTCAACAAAATCCTAGCCAACAGAATTCAAAACCACATCAGACAGATCGTTCATCCAGATCAAGTAGGATTCATCCCTGGAATGCAGGGATGGTTCAACATTCGCAAATCCATAAATGTGATACACTACATCCAAAAACTGAAAAACAAGAATCACATGATAGTATCAATAGATGCAGAAAAAGCTTTCGACAAAATCCAACACTACTTCCTACTAAAAACCCTAACCAAGGTAGGCATAGATGGAAAAATCCACAACATAATTAAAGCCATATATGAAAAACCCAACGCCAGCATCATACTGAATGGAGAAAAGCTGGAACCCTTCCCACTGAGATCTGGAACAAGACAGGGATGTCCACTTTCTCCACTACTATTCAACATAGTCCTAGAGGTACTCACTGAGGCCATAAGACAAGAAAAAGAAATCAGAGGAATCCAAATGGGAAACGAAGAAGTCAAACTCTCACTATATGCAGATGATATGATTCTTTATGTAGAAGAGCCAAGAGACTCAATACAGAGACTGCTAGAACTTGTACGAGAGTTTGGTAGAGTGGCAGGGTACAAAATTAATGAACAAAAATCAACAGCCATAGTGTATGCAAACAGCCCCAAGATGGAAAAAGACTTAACCAGCAAGATACCATTCAAAATAACAGAGAAAAGTATGAAATATCTGGGAATAAATCTAACCAAAAATGTAGGAGACTTATTCAAAGAAAACTACAAACTACTTAAAAAAGAAATTGAACAAGACCTCAAAAGATGGAGTAACATCCCATGCTCCTGGATAGGTAAAATCAATATCATTAAAATGTCTATACTGCCAAAAGCAATATATACATTCAACGCAATCCCAATCAAATTGCCCAAAACATTCTTCATGGAACTGGAAACAATGATCCAAAAGTTCATCTGGAAGCACAAAAAACCACGGATAGCTAGAACCATCCTGAAGAACAGGAAGTTAGCAGGGGGAATCACAGTTCTGGACCTCTGGACATACTATAGGGCAGTGGTTATCAAAACAGCGTGGTACTGGCACAAAGATAGAGAGGAAGATCAATGGAGCAGAATAGAAACACCAGAAGGAAACCCACACAGATACAGCCAAATAATCTTTGACAAAAAGACAAACGACAATCCAGGCAAATGGGAAGGTCTGTTCAATAAATGCTGTTGGGACAACTGGTTAATAGCCTGCAGAAACAAAAAAATAGATCCACATCTCTCACCATACACTAAGATCAGATCTAAATGGATAACAGATCTAAACCTACATCCAGAAACCTTCAAACTTTTGGAAGAAAATGTTGGAAACACACTGGAACACTTAGGGGTAGGCCCTCACTTCCTAAAAAAGACTCCAAATGCAGTAGAAATCGAGACCAAAATAAACAATTGGGACCTCATCAAACTAAGAAGCTTCTGTACAGCTAGAGAAACAAACAACAAAGTAAAAAGGCAACCCACAGAATGGGAGAAGATCTTTGCACACGACTTAGGTGATAGAGGGCTGATCTCCAGAATATACAAAGAGCTACAAAACAACCAAAATGTCAAAACAAACAAGCCACTCAAGAAATGGGCATGGGAAATGGGCAAACACTTCACAAAGGAACAAACCCAAATGGCAAATAAACATATGAAAAAAAACTCAAGTTCCCTGGCAATAAGGGAAATCCAAATTAAAACATCAATGAGGTACCACCTAACGCCAGTAAGACTGGCCCACATGAATAAAATCACCAACAACACTTGTTGGCGAGGTTGCGGGGAAAAGGGATCCCTACTCCACTGCTGGTGGGGCTGCAGGCTGGTACAGCCTCTATGGAAATCAGTATGGAGAATATTCAAACAACTCAAATTCAACATACCGTATGATCCAGCAATAGCACTCCTAGGAATATATCCAGAACAATTGTTTTATGAGAAACCAACATGCACTCCTATGCTCATAGCAGCACAATCAGTAATTGCAAAAACATGGAAACAACCAAAATGCCCATCAACAGAGGATTGGATAAGAAAGCTATGGTTCATCTACTCCATGGAATACTACTCAGCTATTAAAAAAAACAAAATGCAGTTCTTTGTGGCCAAATGGGCCAAACTGGAAACCATAATGCTAAGGGAAATGAGCCAATCACAAAAGGTTAAATACCACATGTTTGCCTTAATTTAAGATGATATGATGTTATGTATAACATGTTATGTTTTGAATGTTATATGTTGTGTATAAACTAAATTGAAGTATAGGTGAGGTGGTCACAGAAGGTGGCTGGGAACTCGTATTTACTTTCAACATGTTGGTTACTCATTACTATGTCAATTAATTCCATAATGATGTAAATTTTTGCTGATGGTATGATGGAGCTTTCAATTGACTGGGATAATACTCTGCTAGCTCTGTCTTCAGACCAGAGAGGGTATACCTAAGAAGACGTTGAACTTGACTGGACAATAAGATGCTGGACTCTATGTTTGGTGTATGCTTGCAATGGGGGACTCTCAACTGAACTTGAGCTGTGGTTATGCAACAAGGTGGAGGAATCCACCATGGTGGGAGGGTTTGGGCAGGGGTGGGAGAACCCAAGTATCTATGTAACTGTGTCACATAATACAATGTAATTAATGAAGTTAAATAATAAAAAAAAAACATTTTTCTTCTTTAGTTCAATCATGGTACACACCAATTTCATGGGTGGTAGAGCGAGCCATTCCCTCACTATCTGGGAGTTGTGCATGTGGTGGTTTTGTGTGCAGCCCTTTCTTCTTCCCATCAGCTCTCACAGAGAAAGAGAATTATTCCCCAAGGAAGTTAGGGCTCTAAGACTTATTATAGCTGACCACCCTTCCCAAACAAATTGAATGCTGCTCCAAGAGGAGTGATTTTCATAATATAATTATGAAAGTTTTTAAGGATGGGCAAAGTAATCAAATCAACTAAAAACCATGCTAATTTAGTTACTAAAGGTGCTCTACTGCCATGCAGGATTGTAGGTACAAAGACTAACAAAATAATTTATCAGAAATATTTTTATTGAGCATTCATTTTTTTATTTGCTTTAAGCTCTTTGTGTTAACATTTCTTTCTTTCTTTTTTTCTTTTTTTTAATTCTAACAAAGTTTCCCAGGCAGGGTCCTTTCATCTGCGAAATATTTATTGAGCAACTAATACCAACCAGCTGCTGTTCATGAGCTTAGTTCATGAATTAACTAGTGTTATTCTAACAGACTGGTTGGATTATCAGTTATGTCGTATTCATATGATGGAAGGCTGTACAGTTCAAACCAAACATGAGAAGTATATTCAAATCTTTACACAGTTCAACATGTTTTGTCAAGCAGGGAAAGGAAATTGGAAAATCATGTTTCCAGTATTTGCATGATAAATTTTAGACGTGGTAGCACCTACTGGATAAATCTCAAAGTCACAGCGAGCGAAGTGGGCGGAGAAGGAACTCACTCCTCTTTGATGACACTGCTTGTTCTGAAGCTTCTCCAAAGGAGGGCGATGACCCTTAGAGTGAGAACGGAAAAGAAGGGAACAAACCATGAGAAGAGAGCTTGTCAAGTCATTAGAACTTAAAAAGCATAGAATTAGTCATAATTTAGAAGAATATAAATAATACTTCTGTTATTTTTTATTGACCTCACTTGCATAAACCAATGATTTTCAATGATTATTCTTGATATAATATGAAAATATAAGTACATAAAAACAACCATCCAAATATCTTAGAAATTCAAAATAAACAGATAAAATATCAAGTGAATAGGATGAATTGGAACAGAGCTTACATGAAGAGAAGTTAATAAGCTCAAAGCTCACTGGTACACGGTGTATTAGTAATAAAGACATGCAGAAACAAAGGAGAAAAAATGTAAGAACTGGAGACGGCATAGCTAGGAGTCACCATTCTTCTGAAACTAGGAGTTCAGAAGAAACAAGCGGAGGGCATTGAAGTGAGGGAGGTGGTGCAGTAAATGAAACAAGACAGTGTTAATTGCACTTAACAGGCGTCAATAGGAGGAAGATGTCCCATCCACATACACCATAATGAGGTCTCAGAACTCCAGGGTTCAGGAATTAGTTTTCTGCAGAGGATTTACACACATGCGCGCATGCATTCTGTCACGGTCTCTCTCAGACAATGGGAAAAGAACCTACTATTTGTGTCTGTCCTTTCTCACAAAATAGGCCAAGTGCAGGTCTTGGTGACTGTGGTCTCCCCATAGGGTTCAGTATATAACCTGCAGGGAAGAAATCAATGTTTACTGCAGGAAATGAGCATAAAAGATCAAGTTGGAACCCTGAAGAAAGGTGCCATTGATTTACAGTTCAGAGAGAAGATGCTACACTGGAGGTCAGAAAGACTGGGCATGGGATTTTGCCTTCGCAGCAAAAAGCTGTGTGACTTTGAGGAGTTTCTGAACCTTGTTAATTCCCCATTTTCTTGCCCATGAAGGCAGCAGTTGAATTTGATGGTCTCCGATACCTATTCTAGCTTTGTTGCTCCATTGCCAGTGAGGTACAACCCCTTGTCAAAGTTTTATACATATATATATGTATACACACACACATATATGTATACACATATATAACAGATTTTTACCCATTTGTGAGGTTGCTGGATATGGCTAGTATTATACCGTACTTCCTTCCATTTTCAAGGAATCTTCTACTTGCTTCCTGGACAGGATGAGTTTTGTTGCTCCTGGATGAGATTTTTAGAAAAGCTTCAAGATTTTTACAACAGATTCTGTGTCATATAACATGAGGATTTTTTCCATGAGAAGAATTCTATAAGAAAAATGTGGGAGGAAATAATGCAGTATGTGATGATTTGGGGATTCTGGGTGTTAGAGAGGTGATACTGTTGTCCCACATGAGCTAGGCTGTGGGTTCAGGATGCTGCAGGAGTGATGTGTTGTCACACATGCCCTAGGCTGTGGGTTCTGGGTGTTGGAGGGGTGATGTTCTTTTCCCATGTGATTTAGGCTTTTTCCGGCTTTGGGCTGCTTTCTGTCTAGCAGATTCCAGGGACAGCAGCTGTCTTCTAAGGTCTTTGTTTCATGCAGATATAATACTGCAAGAGTAGAGACATGATAGCATGGTTCTTCCTCAACACCTTCTGTGTGCCAGACACATTCGTGATGAAAGGCATCAGCCACATAGGAAGGTGCTGAAATTAAAGGTCAACATGCTAGTCACTAGACCAACTAAAAAACCTCTCCCCTAAGCTGGCTCTTTAGAGCTTTAGCATGGTAGCCTGTCCTGATAATGAGATCTGCAAATAGTGGGTCCTCAATTTTTAACATTTAGGAGTAATGCATTTTGGGAGAACCGAAGCTCTGTGCTTTAATAAAACAACATCTTAGTACTGACTATAGCACACTATGAAAATTATATGAAAAGTTTGATTTGACCAATATCAAAAGTGGAATTTAACATAGCAAAGCAGGCATTCTTGTTGCACCCGAATCATCTCACAGCAATGTTCTTCCTAATGTACAGACACAGCGCTAAGACCAAACAGGGATCCTCCAGCATCAGCCTGCACACCATCTCTGCCTTCATGTGTGCTTCTCTGTTTTCTGAATGATCCCTTGATTACGGCTCTAGTTTCCATTCTTTTGTTTCAGGAGCTGTTGAGATGATGTGCTCCAGCGTTCTCAGCCATGGGTCATGTCCATTACCATAGTGAAGTCTTAGTGCCCTTGTGTTGAAACTGGACACTAACCCTTAACATTTTGATAAGCGATGCCTGCACTTAATGCAGGCCAGAATCAGGCTAGAGTTTGTACTTAGCTCCCCCTAGAAGATGAGCTTAAATTTTTGTCGATGTTGGTGAAATCGAAGTGCAAACAGGTCACGTTAAATTTCTTAGCAGCAGAAGGACATTAAAAGAGGTTTCTGAAGTTACCTCACCTTTAATAAAATGAAGTCATCCTATATATTAATATATTAATATTACAGCTGGGCTTAAACTCAGGGAGATCAACTTTACTTAATAGTTAAATCAAATTGAATCTCAGATTTTATGACTGATACGGCGACAATAAAGCAGGCCTGGTCACTAAAGATAATAATGTGATTGAGTACATTGGGTGTAAGTGTTTTACGTTTCCATGATAGAACGGTAATTTTATATCCCAAAGTGTGTTAATAACATTAAGTGAGGCAATACGCAAAGTGCACTGACAATGGAATACCCACAGGACCCCCGTAATAGAAATAATTTATAATGTATCAGCAATAAAATCTTTAATGTTATCTCAATTCAGCGTAGACACCATATCTGGGGTTTCAGATGACACATGTCCACATCCCTTTGCCTGTTACGGATGCAAGTGTTCACCTAAAATAATTAAGAAAGTGGTTTTCAGAGTGCAGGAACCTTTCAAACTATGGACATGACAGTATTATTAACGCTTTCCTCACTGATCCAAGTGTGTTCAATTGATAGAATTTACTCAAAAGTTAATAAGCAATTTATTCTCTTAGTGGTCCTGAGAACTGTTATAAACCCTTCTTCTCTTTGTGTATTCTATGCAGACATGACTTATAATACCTAAAATATACAAGAGAATATGTTTTTGAAAGCAGAAGGGCCAGTTTTTGGCATGAGTATATAGCATTTTGTTTTGTAAAATCCTGTCTTAATGCTCAGAAGGAACCACACCACTTTTTTTTATGTTATATGAATCCTTGTAAAAAGAGTGAGTTCCTAAAGATCAAATCTGAAACAATTCTCTCAGGTTACCATACTTTATATTACTTAAATCTGTTAATGGCATGCATATATTGCAACTGATAATAACACATATATCACCAAATTGGAGGAAAGCCACACAAGCTTTCAAAAACAGCAGTTTTGGGTGTTGTTTAGAAGAGTAGCATGTGTCAGTGATACGGAAAATGTAAGAGTCAGCTCATATGGTTTTGTCAGGGTTTTTGGACTCTATTCCAAAGATTTATTTAATTGACTCTGAAATCCACATGTCATGCCTACATAGTCTGCTATTATTTAGCATTCGGAATATCTATATTATGGCTACTATCATCAAAGCAGTTTACATTTGCTGAGTTTACCCTGATGGAGTTTTTGTATGTCTGTTAAATTAATTTAACTTGTAGACTCTTCAAAGTGAGCCCCATTTTGACAGTGGAAACCAAGAGAGGACCAACATTAACTGACTGTACCAGGCCTGGGGCAGTAGTTGGAGAACTCAATGTGGAGAAAGATTATTGGATCCAGAAGAAATCACCATTAGTAATTATCTACTAGACTCCTAGTGTCTTTAACAAAAACTGTTCTGAATTCCTTACATAAACGGCCTCTGAGGTTTTTGTTGTTGTTGATTTGTTTGCTGGTTTTAATTCCATTAACACATTTTATTCTGTTTCTAGCTATACAAGCAAAAAATAGACTTGACAAGTTTTTTTAATGGCAGTTTTGCTATACCAGGGGGTCATGACTCTCAATGAGAAAAATAATGAATTTTTCTGACCTTCAAGATGTTTATTGAATCCTGTATCTTGACAGTTTTTAAAAAACATAGAAAATCAGAAATATTACAATGAAAGAGATGTATCAACCGTCAGAAAAAACATTCATTTCACTTGGAAAATGGACATTTGGAAAAATCCCATTTGTATATGCGTAGTGTAAGCAGGGAAATCCAATCTTTCAACTTCTTCTGAATCAATTACACCTCGAATATTTCACAAAATTGGAGGTGAAGGACTAAGAGGTACGGAGGCAGGAAAGCGAGCCTGGCATGATGGTTCAGTTGGCTGATCTTCCCCTTGCAAGCACCAGGATCCCATGTAGGTGCTGGTTTGTGTCCTGGTTGCCCCATTCTCATCCAGTCCTTGCTTGTGGCCTGGGAGACCAGTAGAGGATGGCCAAAAGCATTGGGACTCTGTACCTGCATGGGAGACCTGGAAGAAGTTCCTGGTTCCTGGGGGCACTTTTGGGAGTGAACCATCAGATTGAAGATCTTTCTGTCTGTATCTCCTTATCCTATATATGTGCCTCTCCAATAAAAATAACCTTTTTGAAAAAAAGAAGGAAGGAAAGGGGGTACACATAATTTACATAAAAGTTGTGCAATCGTAAGTGATTTATAACAGACTAGATCATACTCTGAGGTCCAAAAGGTTGTTTGAAAACATTCACCATGCTGTAGGAGTTATGGTTTATACTGCTGGGTGGCAACCAGCAAGGGCCAATTCATTCCCTTGGAACAATCTTCCACACACTTAATCCTGGTCTCTGCACCAAGCCTCCAATGGGAGGGCTTTTAATTCCATCACCAAGCACACCTTGGGGGTCTACAGGTCCATATGAATGACCATTTCAACAGTCTCCTTCCCTAGAGGACCAAGTCTTCAACTCCACATTCAGTTTTCACTTCTGAACACCACGGATCTGTTGACATTCTAAAGTGACACAGATTTATCAAATGCAAGAAAATCCAACTCGGGGATTCCTCTCTCTGCTAATGCACAGAGATACCACATTCTGTAGTATTGAAAGGAATCTTGGTTCTGATTCATGCACCACATGAAGCAGGTTGGCAGTGAAGAGCTGTTGTCTCAGGATTGTTTAGGGTTTGATTCCACTTTGCTTACCAGCTCAGGAATGAGGCTTCTGCAACGAGATCTGAGAATCAGGCTTAGACTCAGCACAGACATGTGGAGTAGGAACTTGAACAGTATGAGGTGGTATTCTCATAACTGGAAGAGCAATTTTGTCACGGATGCCCAAGAAAATCCCAATTTTTCTGTCCTGTCTGAGCTGCATTTGCAGGGCTGGAGAACAACTCTTCTGTGCATCTTTAGGAGTAGTTTCTTCTAATACTATCTCAGACAGTATTTTCCTCCTTAATTTCAGAGACAAGTTCTTGCTCTGGTTCTGGTTCGGTGAGGGGCTCCTCTAGATAGTCTTCTAAGTCACTACTGTCAGTGTGGTCGTAGAAATTTCCTGAACCATCATGTGTAGCCTCAGGAGTCTGCTGTCTCTTCTCCTTCTCGTGCTCTTCCCTCAGATTCCTCCTTAGGCTCTTTGACAAAACCACCAGAGATTTTGTCCTGGTCTCTGCAGATATCATTGTGAACATAGAACATATTTGCAATAAGCCAAAGGTCTGCATGAATCACTAGAAAGGAACCCCATCACACGGACCACATCACCGTTCTTTAGAGTAACATGAACATCAATGTAGCATGTCTTGATGTGACAGATGGTAAAGTTCTGTGACATTGCTTTCCTATGCATGTCTTTCTGTTCATGGACTAAATCTGCTGGCCTCCCATTTGAATTCTATCCCCCATTAACATAAGAAAAGTTATTTCCACGAAATTTGTGTGGCATTTCTGGGTCCTGGTTCAATGTAGCACCACATCACAAATTCCTGCCCAACCAACAGTTCTTCAGGCCCCTCCATAACCCTTGCTTTGTTCAAGTCAACCCTGGCAGGGGTAGGGATGGGGAATATGCACAGCAAAATGGGAGGGCAACAAGTTTTGTTCAACTGCACAGGGACACAGCTTGTTTACTCAACTACCCAGAAGCAGCTTTTGTTGATTCCCTTCTTTGTCTAGTGTCTCTTTTTCCTACTGATTTTATCTGCAAGGAGTCATATTGCACAGAGAAGATTTGGAAGGCTAGGGGAAAAACTCAAGTTCTGTGTTCCTAGACTTTTTGCTCTGAGAAAATCCTTTTAATCCTAAAGGTCCTTAATACGTGCAATGTATGTATTGGGGCATATCTTTCCTTCAGACACATTAGAGATACAATCAATGACTCAGGTGGCTCAGCATTAAGCCTGCCTTTTTGACAATCTTCCTTTCACTTTAGGAATGCTCCCTCCCTCCTCTCCACGTATCCCTGTTTCAGGAGAGACAAATGCTTCTCACCTATGTCAGTTTGTAGAATTTCTGCTTGGAGAATTTCCCCCAAACTCCAGTTAGACAAGACAGCAGTTCTACATAATCATGCCATTACTTCTCTGGAGAACTAGGATTCAGCTCCTGGGTCTGGGAGCCAGCAACCTGCTGCCCATTGCCAACAGCTCCAGTCTCTGCCTATGGAATGCTTGTGTGAGTTTGTAAATTGTAGGATTACATGGCGACGATAATGACTTCTGTTGGATATGTCCTTGTGGAGTGTCTTTGGCTTGCTGATTCTTACTTAATCCTTAATACATGGGAATGATGTTGTGGTGTAATAATGGGTGGTGTCACTGTCTGCGACATTGGAAACATTGGCTGGGTGGAGTTTCAGTTGCTCCACTTTCCATGCAATTCCCCGACAATGGCCTGGGAACTGCAGCAGAGGGTGGCTCAAGTGTGGGAGACTCAGAGGAGGCATCTGACTCCTAACTTTGAACCAACCCAGCTTTGGCTATTGTGGCCATCTGGGGGATGAATAAGCAGATGGGAAAATTTCCTTCCATCTCTCATTCTGTTGCTCTTATTTCCACATTAATAAATAAATAAATCATTAAAAAAGTTCTATTGGTGATACTTAACTTGAACGTACTGTTGTGAACTTCACATGTGGTAACTGGCACAGGTGAGTGTGTCCTAGAGCAGTCCTTGTCTTTTCCTCCAGTTTTTGATGCTCATGCCTTACCTCGGCAACTCAGAATCCAGACACCTCCACCACAGAAATCGTGATTCTTAGTTGCACTTCGCTTTGCCCTAGGATTTGGTCTCCTGAAACATCTGGAAGTCATGTCATATGCCTTGTTCCGAAGGTGCATCTATTCATAACTAAATGATTGTAGCCAATAATTCTGTTTTCTGAATGTTGTGGCTTGAAATGAAACTCCCAGTGTTGGTGGGCTAAATCACTGTGCCTACCATGTAGTGGCCCCTTGCATTGGTTCAGGTTCTAGAAGTCTCCCAAAAGCTGCCATTTGGATTCCTCTGTGGTTAGCCTTTGATTTGTTTGCCTGTGTCATTTCAACTGAGAAGAAGCTATCCATCAACTTCAACTTCTGAGTCATCTGTCAGGGCAGGAAATCTCCTGGCATATCCAACAGCATGTGGTGTACATCTCCACATGTCTTACCAAGTGTCTTACCAAAGGTGGAGAGGGAACATTCATGCTGTGCTATGGTCCCATTTATTGTGCAAGCGTTGGCTGAAATCCTCTGAATTCTCATGAGGAAACCCAGGGAATATGGCGTGAAAAACCATGGGGTTTTGATTTTGTATCTCTCTGAAGCCATTAAGTACTTGTATAGGGACAGAATTTTACTGTACAATGTGGTTTCGTATTGTTTACCTGAATTTTTGTGGTTGGTGTTCCCTGCTGTTGCCCAGTGCGTGGCTCACTCAATGGTACTTTGATGGTGGAACTGGTTCTACCCTAAGGTCTTGTAACCAACATCAGAAGGGTTGCTAAGGAAATTTTAAATAAGAAACTTTTTCCTTATCATTGTCTCATTCAAAGATTTATTTATTTACTTGAAAATAAGAGTTACAGAGAGAGGGGGAGATATAGCACTTGCAACCCAAGCTTACTTCTCAAATGTTTATGATAGCCAGGACTGGGCCAGGCTGACACCAGGAGCCAGCGGTTTCCTAAAGGTTTCCCATATAGGTTCAAGTGTATAAGTACTTGGGCCATCTTCTGCTGCATTGCAGCCACATTAGTAGGGAGCTCCATCAAAGTGGAGCAGCGAGGACTCTATTCATACGCTACTTGTTGGAGCTTCACACTCGAGCTGTGATATCAAGAGTTGCATTTTTGATGCTCAAGCTCTATTTTCTCATGTTTGTCTCCATTCCTTCTTGGGGTTTCATGTTTCCTCCAGACTTCACTGTGATGCCAATCTGTTTCGTTAGTTCGTGTGCTTCTAAAATGAGACACATCCTGCTAATGCACTGACTGCTGCTTGTGTGTTGCTGAAAACCAGATCTTGTGTCATCACAGAAACAATGCTTGTATCATTCAAATCACTGCACGAGGCGGATGCGATGTAGGACTTCATGGAGCTGAGAACATATTGCATGCTCTAATCTGTTACAAACTGGGAGGCAATGCTATCCAAGAAAGAGCAGGTTGCAGAATATGAGCTTTTATTTAGCTCAAAAGCTACCTACATGAATCCGATAATTCTCCACCGAGGTTACTTGCTGTTCCCTCTCCCCTGGTTATTTATAGTCTCTGCTCTCACTTTTATATTTAAAATGCTAACATATTACACTTATTTCCTACCTTTGTGGACAAAAATTCAAACAGTTCCTATAAATTCTGTGGTGCATCTCACATAGTTACTGCTCTATCCCTTAGTACTAACAGACAGTATAGCTCTTGACACTGCCCTTCAGGTGGTCCCGAGCAGCTAAGGGAAAAATAATAGTCTTATCTTCTTCTTGCGGCCGGAATGTAAAAATAGCCATGCTGTTTATTGCAGGAGGCTCTTAGGACCAGGTATATCAGAGGAGCAGAGAAAGGGATTCTCACTTCCCGGCCTGCATGGCAGCTTCAAAGGAAGTGAGAAGCCGGAGATTAAAGGGAGGGTGGTAGCACTCAGCCTTTGTGGGGAGACTTAAAGCTTTCTCACTTAGGACCTTATCAGGCTGGAAGGGGGGATGCAGAAGATAAACTTAAAAATAAATGCCCCAAAGTCATGATTATCGTCTCTCCCTCCTCCTCCCTGTCTGGTCAGCAGTGTGTTAAGTGAATTGAAACTAGATCGTGGGGAGACAGTCACAACCTGGTTATCAGCTGCAGTAAATGGAAGATAATAGCCCCACTAGAGAGTTATGAAATGGCTTGTCTTTGAGCTGCCAAAGTGTTTAGTCTCTCTTTTATTATATTCACAGCAGTAATCCGATATGGCCTGACTTCTGTCATCTGTATGTAATGCTGATCAACTCTGTCAGTGACTCACCCTCTTGTCCTCAAAGTGCTGAGGTTACGACTGAAGCAATATGATGGCTGCAAAGAAAATATGAAAGGTGTCGCACATCACAGCAAGCGATCTGGGAGCTGACGTCAAACTAAAGGAAAACATTGTCGATGAAAGGAGCACAGAAGGCCACATTGTGTTCTGGGGCACAGTGGACTAAGGATGAGTGGGCAGCAGACCTCTCTCCTAAAGATGCTTCACTAATTCTTGATGCACCTCTGTCCTCATGGCTGCATTGCCAGCTTGATTCGACATCTTCATGTACAGGGGCTTTGCATGAGGCCGCTAAACATGTGCTGGGGGAGAGAGGGGACCCCAAATAGGCTGGCACTCAAATTACTTGGTCTGTGACAGAGGGTGGAGGCTTGCAGCTACATGTCATACTGTCCTGCTAGGCGATCCTTACCAACACTGGCCTTCTAGGGAAGGCTGCAAGGGTGTACTGAGGCTTTAGAAAAAGTGGGTCAACTTGGAAGTCATGGAGAAAGAGGTCCAAGAGAGAACTGATCAAGAGAGTTGGAGGTTAAACAGTAAAGAGCAAAATGTTGTAAATTCAGTTGTTTTTTACAACACAGTTTTGTAGGTATAGGGATTCATTCCTTCCCCTCTGCCTCCCCCTTCCATTCTCTCTCATCATGTCCTCCTGTATTATCACGATAGTATAGTCTCTTGGTGCAACTTACAAGTTTAACTTTCTGATATCTAAATGTATCATGACATGATAAGTACAAAGATAAAAAAATCCAGTATTGTATTTTACAGGTGCATTTAAAAGTTTCATTGAGAGTATTACTATTATTTGGAAGTAGAGACACATAACGCATGGCATACATAATGTATGGCACCTTTCCTTCTGCCGTGGACAGAGTTCATTTATTTAAAGATTTATTCATTCATTTATTATTGGAAGGTTAGATTTACAGACAGAAGGAGAAACAAAGAGAAGGATCTTCTGTCTGCTGGTGCATGCCCCAAGTAGCTGGAGCTGAGCCAATCTGACGCCAGGAGTCAGGAGCTTCTTCTGGGTCTCTTACACAGGTGCAGAGTCCCAAGACTTTGGGCCATTGTCTACTGCATCCCCAGGCCACAAGCAGAGAGCTGAATGGGAAGTGGGACAGCTGGAACATGAACTGGTGCCCAAATGGGATTCCTGAGTTTGCAATTTGAGGATTTAGCCAGTAGGGTTTTGCACTGGGTCTGACAGAGTTCATTTTAAACATTGCTTCTGGTGTTTGCTAATTGTCTGATCACGAATCAGCCACCTAATGCCTCTGAGCCCAACCCTTTTATAAAGAGGAAGAAGAGTTCCATTTAATACTTGCTTCCTTGTGGGGTTGGTAAAACAAGAGATGATGTGGTTGAGTAAATGCTCAACAGATACTAAATGATAAAGAGGAATTGTGGTAAGAAATAAAATACTATTTAACTTCCTAGTGTCTCATTTCCTCCTGTGTAAATATTTCCAGATCTCCCGACATAAGAAAGAGCCTATAGGAGCTGAGTAGGGAATGCAATGGAGCATGTTCTAATAAAGACATATGTTCTGGCTCATGCTCAATGAGACTGCTGTAAGAAGCAGCTCCTGGGTCATTCCTGGAGCAGTAAAGCATGGAGTAGCTTTCTGGTTAGTGTGTGTGTGTGTGTGTGTGTGTGTGTAGAGAATACTATTACTGCTTGACTGTCAGCTTGTGCTTTGTTTAAAACCTCCGTAGATTTTATAGCTTCGCGTGTCACACAATTGCAAACCTGCTGTGGAATTCACCATCAAACGGGAGGTGGTGTGTGAGTCCATATGGACCTCATTCAAGATATTTACCAACCAGGGATGCCTGTGCCTGGATCCTTTAATCTGGATACTTAGCCCTCATCCTAGAGTCGTACCTTCCCCGAGGTCCACGTGAAGCCAAGCAAGGATCCTAGATCAATGGTGAAATCTCATGTTCTAGAGCAGTGGCTCTGAGGTGCAACTGCTAATTGGGGCCGTGTGAGGGTATGAGAAGCACATGTTTCTGCCAGTATGGAAACATCTCAGCATTTGAATCACCTGTTTTGCTAGACTGGGACATACTGGGCAACTATTAGCCCTGCTGAGGGGACAAGCAGAGAACTGGAAATGAAGATTAAGCTAATCTTTTTTTTTTTTTGAAAGATTTATTCATTTTATTACAGCCAGATATACACGGAGAGGAGAGACAGAGAGGAAGAACTTCCGTCTGATGATTCACTCCCCAAGTGAGCCGCAACGGGCCGATACACGCCCATCCGAAGCCGGGAACCTGGAACCTCTTCCGGGTCTCCCACGCGGGTGCAGGGTCCCAAAGCATTGGGCCGTCCTCAACTGCTTTCCCAGGCCACAAGCAGGGAGCTGGATGGGAAGTGGAGCTGCCGGGATTAGAACCGGTGCCCATATGGGATCCCAGGGCTTTCAAGGCGAGGACTTTAGCCGCTAGGCCACGCTGCCGGGCCCGATTAAGCTAATCTTAATTTTATGTTACTAACCATGTTTTTTCTGCTAAAAAATTAATATGCAAGTTAGCCTTAAAGAATTGATCACCCAACTTATCAAACTTTTCTTTGGATGCTTTTCCTCATTTATGGAACTTTGACATTTTCTTAATGAGAGGGTACTCCAGAGCTTGTATTAGGTATGAAGATTGTGGTTAGTTTCAGAGAGAAATTCTGTAGAATATCTTGAAATATCAGTAAAGTCAGTAATTCATGTAATTTTTTTTCTTTTTTTAATTAGGATAGAATGTGGAATTCTACAAAATAACTTTTTGGCATATGTCAAGATTGCCACATGGGGTTTCTTTTTTGAAATTATAAATTATTTAACTCAGATCCCTAATTTTGAACCATCCTCACACTTATCTAATAAGCCCTAATTAATCATGCTGTGCTAATTAAAATGACTAGTGTATTTTAGAATTTTCATATGCAAGGCTCATGCTGTCTTCGATACCAAGGTTGTGCTAGCTTTGAAAAAAGAATTGGAAGTTTTCCCTTGTGTATGGTCTAGCCAATTCCCTGGGATACTACCGTGACCGTAAGTGGGGGAACCTAAGGATCTACAGCGTCAAGAGAACGCCGTTGCTGAACTTCAGAGATAGCTGGCTTGACTTTTTCAATATGGTTTATAAGTATTGTATAATTTCTGTTTCATTTTCTTTTTGAAATTTTTGCATACATTTTCTCTTACAAAACTTTTTATATGTCCACCTTTCTGCATATATTTACATATGTCTGTAGCGATAAAATGTTCCCAGTAACAGATTATAGCCTATTTCTTACTATTTATATTATAAATTCCTTCCTTTCTCTGACTTCTCACTGTCAAAATATGACATTTTAGTTTGAATTTTAAAAGGGAAAATGCACTGTCTCTTAAATTTTCCACTAATCCTTTTTTAAAAAATACATTCATTATTTCTTTTTGTATTGCATATCCACTTTTTCTTTGCTTGGACAGGTAGTTTCTATCATTAGACTATTTAAAATCAGATGCTTTATTTATCTATTTTTTTTCTTTTTTGCTTACTGATAAAAAATACTTTGGAAGTGAAATTTACTGTAAACATATGTGAACCTCGTCTCCAAGTGGATGGTGGCAGGTGCCCCAGACCCAGGGTGTTTGTAAGGTCACATTGGGACTGCTACAGGCGTGTGTCCTCAGCAAGTGATGTGCTTGGTGTGTGTCGACACTGGTCACGTGTGTGAGTTCTACCAGAGATACAGAACTTTTATGTGTGTGTGTGTGTGTGTGTGTGTGTGTGTGTGTGTGTGTGTATGGACGGAGGCAGGGAGAAAAAGTGGGAGAAACAGAGATAAGCACAGAGATAGAGAGGGAGAGACACAGAGAGATTTTAGCATGAGAAGCTGGTGTATGGCACGCAGTGTGAGGCTGAGTTCTGCAAGGCAGCTCAGCAGGCTGGAGACTCGAACATGGGCTGGTGCTGCCTTCCACAAACTTCAGCTCTTCTTTCACAGGGAAACCCAGGGTTGTTTTTAAGTGTTTAGTGGATTGGGCAATACTCCCTCAGACTGTGCAACATAATACCCTTTACTAAAATGTACTGATTGGGACCTCAATGGGCATGTAGAAATGAAACCAATTTAGTGTTCGAATAGTGTGGTGCAGTTGTGATGACACAAAGAGTACCCATTATATCAGTCACCGAAACACCTGTCATCAGCTCAGCTGGAGTGTATGCCAGGGTCTGCACCATAGTAATGACCCCAAATTCACTGTGACCCTGGGAACCTAGTGTACTACTACATCCAAATACTACAAAATAATTTAAAGATCAAAAAATGGTGAATTTATTTGAAGGAGATACATCCCATCCACTGGTTCACTCCCCAAATGTCCACAAAATGCAGGCTGGGCCAGAGTCTGGGTTGAAGCCAGGGACAGGGAAAACAATCCTGGTAGTTAATTATGTAACTAACTCGAGCTATCCTCGACGCCTCCCTGTATCTGCATTTGCAGGAAACTGAAGTCAGCAGCCATAGCTAGGAACTGACCTCAGATAGTGCAGTGTGAAAAATGGGTGTTCTAATACATATTCTCAGAGTACTGTGGGTTCAGCACGGAGCGTCCTCTGAAGAACCTGTAGTCACTTTATAGTGCCGATCGCCAACATCAGCTCACTTAAAAGGCAAAATTCCGGGCTTTTCCAGCAGGATGCCCCATTACCTGATAGGATGAGGGATCAGCAGAGGGGTCACAGAAGGCATTACTATGACACTGACTGGCATTCAAGAACCATACTCGGGGCTAGAATGTGTAAGGCATACGTGGACCAATGCCCTGACACTCTGACCCCATTAGACGGTTTAGAAGGGCCGGTGGAGTCTATGCAGGAGGCATGACAGTCTATAGGACGCTCTGGGCTGACCAGAGCAACCTCTGGCATAGTTAACACTGGCTGGCAACAGGCCTGGTTGGAGAGCGTGGTGGAGGCCTTGGCTGCGTGGAGCCTACCACTAAGGGGCACAGGAACTGGAGGGAGGCTGAGTTCTGGTCGGGTCACAGTTGTAATCCCTTGGCACAAATATCAATTCGGCTTTGACGCACCATGCCGGATTAGACCACAGCACAGTTTGGTACTCTGGAGGACCAGGATAGACGTTGGACGGGCTCGGCTAGGCCTCAACCCCATCTGAGCCATATATGAGATATGCGTGGGTTTGGACGAGCCGTGGCTGGGCTGAAACTCTCAACAGCAGGAACCAGAATGGATTGAAGAGCGGTGCTGGCCGAAGGACCTGCTGGAATGCGTGAAGCCCGACACCATGAAGGAGTCGGAGGGAGGAACCTGAACAGATCCTCTGACAGGACACTGACTCTACAAATAAACGCAAGAAGCATGGAGGTAAATAACCCAGAAGAGGCTTTGGAATGTGACCCACTGGAATACACTTGGCTCGGGTTGGGGCAGAGCAGGCTGAGTCAGTTCACGTCATCCACTGGCAAGCCCAAGTGCTGAAACTGTGTGGGGGCCTGGCCGTGTTTGGTTGCGATAAAAAAAAAAAAAAAAAAAAAAAAAAAAAACAGTACAAAACACAAAATGCCAAGGTGAAATGGCCTGTGCTAGCAGGGAATGCAACACCCGACCAGCACTCCTCCCACTGGTTTAGGTGAGGGACGAGAGTGTGATGGGCAGAGCCGGGGAGAGATGCGATACTCATTGGTTCCAATAGAGGTCGGGGCTCAGAAGAGAACCAACCCAGGGGTTAAAACCATCAGCTGATCCGAGTGATGGACGGTGGCGGGCACTGTGCTTACTAGTAGTACATGTAGGAGCCTGGACTGGGAATGCCTCAAAGTTTTTTTTAGGGGGATTCCCCTGAACAAAATGGAGGAATCAAAGCATTAATCAAAAAAAGATGGAAAATGGAGTAGATGAATCAACCACCTCAGCTTTATGCTTGCAGCGGAAAACTGGACAAGGGGAAACCCTAAGACGGACTATGTCAATCAGTGGACTCTGCACCAGCCTCATCATACCTGGACTGTTGCTGATGATATGTTGGTGCTTCTAATTGATCGAGGTGACGCTCTGCTGGCTCTGCCTACAAACCTGAGAGGGCCTCCCTAAGAGGCGGTTGAACTTGAACTGGACAAGTGGGATGCTGGACTCTGTATGGTGTAAACTTTTAATTAGGGAATCTCAACGGAACTTGAGCTGTGGTTATGCATCAAGGGAAGGAATTCATGATGGGGGAAGGGTTTGGGGTGAAGGGGGGGGAATCCCAGTACCTATGAAATTGTGTCATGTAATGCAATGTAATTAATGAATAAATGAATATTTAAAAAAAAAAAAAAAAAAAAAAAAAAAGAAAAGTGGGTGTTCTAAGGTTTAAATACGAGTTCAGAACTACGTAACCACACAGGGTATGGCTCAGCCCAAAGTAAGCTTTATTGAGAGTGCTCCTGGGTGAGGTTCGCCGGTCTGGCTGTTCGGCTTTCAATGTACTTAAAGTTTTTAAAGTTCTTACGCTGTTACGTTCAGCTACTTTCTGCAGTCAGGTCCTCTTTTCACGATTAGTTTACCGCAAGCCAACATCCCAGACTCAGTGAGGTGCTTAGTAGGTGCTTTATTCCAGCAGGGTAGGAACGGGAGCGGGAGAGAACTAGAAGGGACACATCTTCTGCCATGGTGGCAAGATGGGGCTGCCACGGCAGGGGAAGGGGCAGGATGGAGGAGGACACGGGAGAGCGAGGTAAGAAGGGGAGGGAAGAGAGGGGGAAAGGAGAAGGGAAGGGCTGTGTGTGCTGCGTGCTGGCCCCAGGGACTACTGACGGAGACTAGGTGAGCCACAGGTAGGTGGGTGAGGACTAGGGGAGGAGCTGCGAGGGATTGGGGAGTGGGATTCTCATGAAAGGCACCAGGTTACATCTGATTGCAACTGATAACTGGAACGGCCTAATTTCGCTAACTGTGGGGAAGGAGAAGCAGAAACTGGTGCAGGGTCCAAGATGGGAGGTTGGAATCACTTCCCACACTGAAAGAGACAGCAGGCTGGGGAAGTCATGCCCAAGGGACATGAGGCAGTGGCTTTATAAGCAGTTCAAAATAGGAAATGGGCACGGTTTCTTGCAGGGGAAAGAATTTTGCCTTCTATGGTGTTGTGGAGTGCTGACAGGTTTCTTCTGGCTTTGGTGAGCCCATACATCACTGCTTGGCCGCTGGGCCAAGCAAGGGCTTTCTGGGTGTTGTAGTTCCTTGGCCCAGGTATTATCAGTCATTCCCCTCAGATGCTTTCTCCGTCCTTGCTGCCCGTTGCCCACCCCAGCTGGGCGTCACTCGTGTCTTAGCTGTTAAGCTAAGTGTTGGCCCTAAAGCAGCTTTATTCTTGCTGACTCACATCATTTGGAAAGGTGGAATAAAGGTCATTCCACAAACTTCTATGATGGACTGTGAAAGTCTGCGTGGACCATCTGGTCACCTTTAGTATTGAACAAGACTTGCGTTGCCACTTTCCAGTCTGGGAACAGAGAGCAAAAATGGTTTTTATGTTGTCATGCCTCACAGCTGTGCATTGTGAATGTCAACAAGAGTGGTGGTTACCTGGAGTCCTAGGGTGGTTGGGCTGTGTGAACTCACGATGTGCAACGGGACTGAAGCCTCCTACCGCTGAGGCGGAAACTGTGCAGGTGGCTGTGGGATTAAAGTCCTTTGGGAGAGAGACGGATGAGAGAACTGTAGGGAGTCTCATGGTGCCTTATTGTTCTGCTTTTACCTTGATTGATTAAACCAAGAACTCTGGAGGCAGACAGCTTGAGTTGGTTTCCTGATAGCTGCGCTTAACCCAGCTGTGTCAATCTGTGATTGGGAACATGAGAAGTTTGAAAGCATGAAAGGTTCTTTGTGAGGAAGACATGTGAAAATGGATGCAAACACTCCTAGAGCAGTGTGGGATGTGTGGTGCCCAAGTGTTCAGTTGAGGGAAGACTGGGTAGACTGGTACATGCATCTCTTGCGTCCTCCCATACAGTCATGGGAGTCTGAGGGTTGAAAGAGCTGTGTATCTGAGAAACTATTAGCTTCCCCAGCATCATAAAGCTAAGACATAGGAGCCTGTGGAAGTAAACCATTCCAAAGCTGGAGCTCTGAATCACGGCACTATACTGTTTTTCTAGCAGAATTGAAATATCAGTAACGAAATGTAGAGCAGTGGAAAATCAGCAGGAAAGGTCATAATAGGCTTCTTTTGAGAGATGGTATTACTGAGGTTCTTTTATTTGTATTATGTTACATCTTTGCTGATCTGCAGTGAGCTCTGACACACCCAGAGATTCACACTTCGAGGGTCGTGTCCATGCCGTTGCTGATTACATCTCTGCTGTTATCAGTGTATCTGGTTCCTGTTAAAGGCTTATTAAAATTACATAATATGATCCATATGGCAGACGTTGTCTCTTTGTAGTAAGTCAGAGTATTAATGATGATATCATAAACAGGATCTTCATCTGGTTTTCCATGAGTTGTTCTGATTCTGTCAGCACAGAGGCCTAGGTGTCCTACTGTCTTGAGGAGGAAGGCATATAGCGACACATCTTCCTATTAGGAAGTTTTCTGGAAAATGCAGAATGTTAAGTCCACTTCTTAAACATGGAGTGAATTAAGAATAAAACAGCTGAGGATGACTAAAATAAGACTGAATAATATCTGGCTAGTTGAAAACCTGAGTGAACTCTAAAACAAAGGCATAGGACGAGCAAAGCCAGAACTCTGTCTTCCTGGGTATTCAATCTGGTTGCATTCAGTGTTAACAAATGGGATACTGCTTATACTGAGATAAGCTCAGAGATCAAAGGAAACATATTTGTGGGTCACATCTGCATTTTCTCTAAAGAGCTTTGGAGTAAGCTTGCGTTAAGTACAAGAAGGTCAAAAACAATCTCCACGTGGAAAGAAAAACAAGTTGGAAATCCTTGGGAAGACAAAATAAAGAAACTGTGAGACATATTACTGTCTGTAGTTGTCCCTGAAAATATTGGAAGAACTGGAAGCAGGTGAAACAGCAAGAGGGCATCTGTTGTTCCTACCATTAAAAGCAATATTGGTTCATGATCTAAAGATCTGCCTCGTATGGTGTTCTGTGATTCTGGTTTCGTAGGCGAGCATTGTTCTGTCCACAGTGATTCATGCCTTAGCTTTAAAAATTCCAAACATATACTTTATTCTTCAATAATGCATTCAGTGTTGGTATGTCGTTGCTGTCTGACCTTTGTGTTTGCATAGAGCTCTGATATTATTTCTTCAGTGAAGTTATTGTATGCTTGAAACCACATTCTTAGGTTGCTCTTGAGCTGCTGGATCACTGGTAATCACAACTCTCATCTAAAAAAATTATTAAATTCCTTATGAGCATAACAAAAAATAAGATTTATTATTTGAAAAGCTGAGTAAGAGAGAAAGACAGAGAAAAAGACACATACAGAGAGAGAAAGGGAAAAAGAGGAAGAGAGAGAGAGCCAGCCAAGAGAGATCTTCCATCTATTGGCCGTTCTCCAAATCCCTGCACTGACTAAGGCTGGGTCAGACTAGAGCCATGAGCCTGAAACATGATCCAACTTTCCTCAAGGAGTGGCAGGGGCCCAAGCCATTTGGCCATCTACCTCTAGTTTCCAGGGTACATTAGCAGGGAGCTGGGTTGGAGGTACAGAATTTGGTACTGAAACAGCAGCTCATAGGGATGTAAGCTACCAGGCAGGAGTTTAATCCAATGAAGCATAAGACAAGCCTAACAAAATCCCCCAAAGCAACTCGCTGACATTTTGTCATTTTACCCCTATAGACATCCTAATGCACTGCTTGAAAATAGGGAGGAAGATTGGTTCTTATTTAAACACAATGCCATAGCTGTATCTTTTCTTTAAAGCTACATTTTATTTCTGTTTGAAAGGCAGATTTACACTAAGAGGGGCAGAGAGAGATAGAGAGAGCTCTCCCACCTTCCAGTTCACTCCCCAAATGCCCGCACTGGCCAGAGATGAGCTGATCTGAATCCAGAAGTCAGAAACTTCTTCCAGGTCTCCTACATGAGTACGGGACCTGAGGACTTGGAGTATCCATCACTGCTTTCCAAGGCCATCTGCAGAAACCTGGGTCAGCAAAGTAGCCAAGACTCGACCTGGAGCTCATCTGGGATGCCAGCATTGGAAGCTTACTGTGCTGTACCATTGCATTGGCCTTCAGTTATGCCTAAACAAAATTATGCCTAAACAAAATTATCCAGAATTCATTCATGGGTCTATTAGTTCATATTTAAGCTGTCTAAATTTTCTTAAGAATGTAGATTATACTTGAAGATATATTAACCTATTACACCTTATTCAAACAGTGCCCTGATGAAGGATATTTACTGCCATAAAAAATAATCATAAATCAAAATCATCTCTAAAATTTTGTTGGTAATATTGTTATAAACTTTTAAAATTAGGATTATTCTATCCAAATAATTTATTTTTTTTTAAAGTGAGATGTATAGAGAGGTATAGATGTATAGATGTATAGAAGAGACAGGGAGGAAGATCTTCCATCCACTGATTCACTCCCCAAGTAGTGCAATGGCCGGAGCTGAGCTAATCTGAAGCCAGGAGCCAGGAGCCTCCTCCAGGTCTCCCACGCAGGTGCAGGGTCCCAAGGCTTTGGGCCATTCTTGACTGCTTTCCCAGGCCACAAGCAGGGAGCTGAATGGGAAGCAGGGCTGCCAGGATTAGATCCGGCACACATATGGGACCCCAGCAAGTTCAAAATGAGGACTTCAACTGCTAATTTACCATGCAGGGCCCTACATAACTTATTTTTCTTCATCGATATTCCTGTTATCCATACATGCAAGTGCCAGACCATTGCTTTGTGATTCAGTCTGGTGTCAGAGCTTTGATGAGGTGTCAAAATAAATTTAACTTGTGATTTTTTTTTAAATCATGGATGAAGTTGAGTAATTTCTCCACATTCTTGTCAAGCTTGTTATCTTGTACTTCCTTCTCTCTCACTCTCACTATTTCTCTTAACAGAGGTGAGATGACATTCATTTTCACATACCTGTTGGTCATTGTGGGTCTTCTCTGGACAAGCGTTAATTTAAGATTTTTTGGTAGATTTTTTTTCTATTGATCTGTAGGAGTTTTCCATATATTTTAGCCATAAGCTCCTTAAAAGATATATGGTTTGTAAGTATTTTCTCTCTTAGCTCATCTTTTGGTTTTGTTTGTTGCTTTATTTGGTATGTAGAAACCTACCAATTCAGTGTTACCTCATTTGTCTGATAGTTATCCAAGTATACACTAAGTCGTATTATTTGATGGAATAATTTATAATAGCAATGTATCAAGCATTCTATCCATGTTTTTTCCAGTAGTTTTCTGCCATTAACACATTTTAACATGGTTTTATTTTTTCCCAACACTGTTTCTTTGAAGATTTATTTATTTTTATTGGAAAGTCAGATATATAGAGATGAGGCAAGCCAAAGAGGAAGACTGTCTGTGCTATGATTCATTCTCCAAGTGGATGCAATGGCCAGAGCTAAGATATTCTGAAACCAGGAGCCAGGAGCTTCTTCCAGGTCTCCGATGTGGGTGCAGGGTCCCAAGGCTTTAGGCTGTGCTTGACTGCTTTCCCAGGTCACAAGCAGGGAGCTGGATGGAAAGTGGGGCTGCTAGGACACGAGCTGGTTGTCCATATGAGATCCTGGTGTGTGCTAGGTGAGGACTTTACCCACTATAATACCACGCCAGGACCCCAACACTGTTTCTTGAAGACTAGTTCTTCCTCATAGTGTACTTTCGGCATTCTTGTGGGAGAATAGCTGACTTGTGTATGTGTATATTTATTTCTAACCCATGCCCTCCAGTGTCTCCAGACCTTGTCATATGACAGTTGATTATTTGCAACACCAAAAGCTCTTCCCTATGTTTTTTACACATTGGTAGACTTCTACATATTTCTTTCTCCCAGAAGAGGCCCCGACCACTTGATTCTGAGCACAGTCCTCTGATGGCATTGACTTCATGTACTGTTACATTATATTTTATCCCAAACCACTTACTTAATCCTTTTACATGATAGGATGATGGTGAGTAGATTGGCATCACTACATCACTACATGTATGACGAATGTTCCATCCTATGATCGGCATGACAATTTTTCATTATAGTAATAATATTGGAAATCATTGTTTTAAATATAAGAGCATGATGATATGTATTATGACATATTCACGCTATGGGATACTATGTGATGATTGAAGCAATGCACTTTGGGCCTGGTACGATGACTCAATGGCTATTTACCGGGATGCCATATGGACATCGGTTCCTATTCTAGCTGCTCCATTTTCCATCCAGCTCCCTGCTTGTGGCCTGGGAAATCAGTCGAGGATGATCCAAATTTTTGAGACCATGTTCTCTTGTGGGAGACCCGGAGGAGGCTCCTGGCTCCTGGCTTCAGATTAGCTCAGCTCCGGCCGTTGCAGCCACGTGGGGAGTGAACTAATAGATGAGGATTTCTCTCTTTCTGTTTCTCCTTCTCTCTCTGTAACTCTGCCTTCCCAATAAAAATAATCTCAAAATATAATAGTATACTTAAATAAAAATAACTCTGTTATTAATCCTCTAGTCTACAAAGCTCTTCATCTCATTGTGGCCCTACACAGTAGCCTCTAGAACTCACAGTGAGGAATTCCAATCCTTGCGCATATTTTAGGATGTGCGATCCAGCCTCTGATCTTGAGCATGGAGCTGCACTTACCCACATCTTTTCTGCCTTGTGAAGGCTGCACAGAGGCAGGGCTTGCCTGCTGTCCTGGGCATGCTGTTGCTGTCTGGAGAGCCAGAGCCAAATGTTTTATTTTAAAAACGAGAAATAAGACATTAACCTTTTTTTCACTCATTTATAATCATTCAGTAGATTTATTTTTTTAATGTTTTCTGTAAGGTGAAACTTAGGCAATATGCTGGTGACTATGCAGATGAAAGAGCTCTTTTTGCCCTGAAAAGAGGAAACATGAGATAGTTTGAGGTGGGGATAGTAAAAGCAGAGACGCACAGGATGCAGTGATCACCGGGAGGAGCAGCTGGCTGCTAGGGGGCATAGGAAACCCTAGCACAGTTCTGGGTCTCGTTGGCAGCTGTGATCACTACCCACTCTGCAGCACCCCCAGCAGGCCTCCTCTCAACATGTGGCTCAGTTCACATTGCTGGGTTGGCCACTTTTTCCTTCTCTGGAGACGTGCACATTGACAACACATTCTTTGCCCTCCCTGGTTTGTGTCAGAGTTGGCAGGGAGGTCAGTTTGTACCTGTGGCTTGTTCTTGCCCGGGGCCCTCTGGACCTTTCGCAGACTTGATTGTGTCCAGCTGGATCTCCTTTGCCCTTGCCCCAAACAGGTCAAAGGAATACAGAGCTCACCCATTTTCAAAGGCTTGGCCTTTTCCCTGTGGATTTGTGGTTCAGCCAACCACGTCTTCCTCGACTCAGCTCCCAAATTACCTTAGTAGTCTATAGCATCCACAGGGTGACCTCCAACCTGTCCTGGCTTCTCCAGTGCCTCTAAATCACACCTGCAGTCATTTAAAGCGGTGTCACCCAGCAATGGTCCACTCCCAGCATCAGCTGCTGTGCTGAATTCAAGCCTTTTATTCTTTACCAGACAGAGATGTGATTTATAATTAAAAGTTTTTTGTGCTCTACTCTCACAGATTAAAAATAAATTGCCCCTAAGCTTGCTCCCTCTCCTCCCTACCCTCAGCATCATAGCATCTGAATGTAATGAAAACAGCAGTGCGTGACTTCAAATCCTTGATTTTTATCCAACACTGAGTAGTTTCTATTGTCAACTCAAAGCCTCAGTTTCTTCACCTGTAATACAAGCATCAGTTTCTATTTGTTGGAATAATGCGAGACCACAATGTACAGCCATGCTCTGTGTTCCAATAACTCTCAGCCTCTGTGAAGGAGGGTCTGTGAAGTTATAATGCAAATTAAAAGTTGTAGAGCCTAGTCATGTTACAGCTGTCATGACATCATTGTGCAACCCATTCCTTACTTGTACGTGCACATCTGCATTACTGCCAATTATCTGTGACATAAAACACTGCCAGCGATGTGCAAGGCACTGCGCTTCTAATGATAACCAAATGTTCTGATACTGCTATGTATTTACTGTCTTACAGATGCTATCACTATTCTAGAGAATGAGCTTTCTATCTGTGGAAAGTCAAATGGGCTATGAAAGTTTGCCATTTTTTATATAAAAGTTTTTTATGTAAAAGTTTTATGAAAGTTTTGATGGTAGAAATTTCTCAAGTTTGTGTTTTCTACCTCTCTTCATTGTCATCAGTGACCATGTTCTGTGACTTACCCACCTTGTCTTGATTGAGATAACTGGTTTAATGTCCATACAATGACAAACTGCCAAATGTCTCAGATTGTCTCCTGTCACTAAGTGCTTTATAATGCTGAGGAACAGACCCTAGATAGACACACATAGGTGAGCAGATAAAAAGGGTGCGTGGCTAGGTGGGATGAAGGAGTCAAAGAAAGATCATCCGAGAATGCAACATTTGGGAAGAGGCCGAAGAGAGTGAGAGGTATAATGATGAAAGTGTCTAGGCATTCCGGGCCCAAGGGGTGCTGAGCTGAGCTGACTTGAATAGAGTGTTCTCTCAGTCACTCAACGGACAGCATGCCCAAAATAATGATGCAAATGAGAAGTGTTCAGCGGGCGAGTCCTATGGAGCTTAGTGCCAAAAAGTCAGCTTTGGATTTGAGAATTAAATGTAATTGAACTGCATATTATAGAGGTTGGATCAAAAAGAGCACTGTTTTAGATGTAAAGTAGCTTGCAGAGAGAGAGAGAGAGAAAGAGAGAGAGAGCGCGAAAGAGAGAGCGCGAAAGAGAGAGGCACAAGGGACAAGGTAGAAGCACCTGCATCATTCTAGATTAGTTAGGCCAGGGGCTTGCATGGGGTCTCATGACAACTTGGAAGATGACAGAGGAGAGACAGAAATGTCATCAAAATTATAAGGCATTCTGCCTGAGCAGTTGTATTATTGGTGTTGTCATTTATTGAGATACAGAAAACTAAGAAAAGACTAAACTTATGGGAGCACACGTCAAATAACAGCTTCAAGTGTCTTAAATTTAGTGTAATGAACAGATAGCTGCTTAGAGGGTCAAGGGAGAGAGTTGTATATATGAGTTTAGCTTACAAAACATTAGGACTTGAGAGTTTGAAATCATTGACACAAGAGTACCACAAAAAGCTTGTTGAAAATGTAGTCAAAGGTTTTTGTTGTCAAAATTTTTGAAAGTCATGCATACAGGGGTCCTTAAAGACTTCGTAAAGATGTATCTCATCAGAAACTATGTATAGAATTTAAAATCTTTTTCTTTTTTTGCGCACAAATAAACTCACTTTGGTAATCCCAATGTTCTCTAAATGTTTTGAGGTACCATCATATGCACAATCTTTTGCTGAGAGATCATTGGGTAAGGCAGTTAGTTCAGTATGCGAAATCTGCAGGAGTTTGTAGCTGAGTCATATTTGAATTGAAGTAATGGGGACAAACCCAGCAGGTGTGTCCTACTTCAGAAGAAAGCAGGAGTAAAAACTAAAATAAATCAAGATTAGAGAGAAAAAGTATGAAATGGTGCCCAAACATAAGTTGTAAAGTGTTAATATTATACAATGTAATATTATAATATTAAGCAGAGAAGCATGACATCCTGTTTTAGATATTCTCATCACAATTACATTTAAATAATGAAAGAAACTAAAGGTACTGAAAAAGTATTCCCTGTTTTTCATGGTGCTTTTAAAATTTTTTTGGTAGGATTATGGCTGCTGCAAAAAATCAGTATTTTCAGCACGTTTATCATATGCAAGTACTGCTTTCAGTTTTTGTTACTTTTTATTTTAAGCATGAATTCATCTCCTTTTTAATCACTAAAGCACTGAAGTTAAATTTAATTGGGCCAATATTCTTAAGCCCCTCTAAAATATATTCTACGACAAAACTACAGTTCTGTATTCCTATGGGATTCTGTGCTTGCACGGGGAGATTAGCCAACTGAACCCAAATTTGTTAATTAGTTTTCCATTTATTTGAAAAATATAGATAGAAAGAGAAAGAATGTTCCATGTGCGGGTGTACTGCCCAAATATCTGTGACAGTCATGCTGAGCCATACCAAACCTGGGTGCTCAAAATCCAGTCTGGATCCATGTAGATGGAGCCTGAGCCAGCCGCTGGGGCATTAGCAGGCAGCTGGAATGGAAAACAGAACCAAGACGTCAACTCAGAACTTGGATATGGCTCTGAGCATTCCAAGTATCGTCTTCTTCGCTGCACATATGCCTGTCCCACTCTTTAAGTTTGAGCTTTGAGTAAATTCTCTTACAGTTTTTCAGATTAGCCCTAAAAATTCTAAGATCTCTGTGCCTCAAAAGTCCATGATATCACCTCTGATAATTTGTCATTTGGCAGAGTTGGTTGAGTACAGAGTGTGCGGGGGACATAGTATTTGCTGTGACTTTGCTGTGCCTGTAGACTGCTCTTTGCAAATCGTTACTCCCCCCTCTCAAACAAAGATCACTTTTTCTGGTATTATTGTTATAAAATTGTGTGGTATTGTATTTCGGTGTTTTGTTGTTAGGTTAGCCTGCTGCACACTTATTTATTTATTCAACCGGGGGTCATATGTCATCTAGAGTCACGCATAACATTTCTTGGCAATTTCTTTTCACCTCTTTTCAAGCATTTCTTCTCCTTGATTCCTTTCATTTGAAATATATATAGCTTTACACGGACACTGCAAGTTTTGGATCCATCTTTTTCTTTTTCCTTTTCTTTTGAATGGCAACCATTCTGCCTTTCATAGCTAGACAGAACGGGTCAATCAACCATCTCAGATATATGTTGGCAGCGAAAACCGGGCGAATGAAGACTCTATGATGGACAGTGTCAACCAGTGAACTCTACAACGACCTCATCGAACTGGGAGTGGCGAGACTGGCAGTGATTCATAACTAGAGAAATATTAAAACCACTAGGGGTTGATCGCAGCTAAATAGTCTCCCCAAGAAGCTGTACATTCCATCTGGACAATGAGCAGCTGGACTATGTGCTTAGCATCTGTTTGCAAGGGAAGAATCTTGATTGAATTTGAACTGTAATGCTGCAACGGGGTGGGGGGGGTCCACCGTGGAGGAGGGGCATGGGGAGGGGTGGGAGGGAACCCCAGAGCCTATGAAACTGTCATATAATGCAAAATAATTAATAAAAAAACCATGATATAATTATGTGAAAAAAAAAACAAAAAAAAATTTCTTTCTGGTTGTCAGTTTTCTCATTAGCCTGTATTATCCTGGACATAAGTTTTTCTTTCATTTCTCTCTATATACTCTTTCTTTTTGGTGTAAATGGTGTTTTTTCTTTTATTTCTTTTACACATTTATGTTTTATTTTAAAGGCAGATTTCACAGACAGAGGAGAGATAGAATGAGGAAGTCTTCCATCCTCTGGTTCACTCCCCAAATGACCACAGCAGCCAGAGCTGAGTTGATTCAAAGCCAGGAGCCAGGAACTTCTTCCGGGTCTCCCACAAGGGTGCAGAGTCCCAAGAACCTCAGCTTCTTCTGCTGCTTTCCCAGGCTGTAAGCAGAGATGGGTGAGTAGCAGAATAACCAAGACATAAACCAGTACCCATATAGGATGCCACGGTCACAGGGAAGAGTGTTAATGTGCCTCTCCACTGTGTAGGCCCCAATGTTTCTTTCTTTTATTCACTCACATATAATACATTTATTTTAAGTTTTTCTCATTTTAATTTTTAATTAGTGCTTAACAAATTCAATGTCATTTGTAGATGCAGTTCTAAGAACATCATGATATTCCCTTCCTCCCACCCATCTTCCTTCTCCCTTTCTTTCTCTCTTTTGAAAAGTTTTGAGATCACATATTTTAAATTTACATTATGCATAAAAACTTAATACTTCATTAAATAGGAAGTTTAATAAGTAAAATCCAAAAAGACTACAATCCAGTCTTTCCATCTTACTTTCATAGGCAGGACTAGTTATTCAAATATATACAAGACTTACCTGCATAGAATGCTTAGATTACACTCCACCTTTCTCCATGCAAGCATGATAACATGGTGCTCAACCCAAGAGAAATGAAAAATAAGCATCACTCACCAGAAGGCAATAGAATTGCAATAGTGCACTCAGATCAGCCATAGCTCATTTCCTAGGTTTGGGTAGATGGCAGTTTCAAAATATTGTGGGGTTGTTCTTACCAACACAGGGATTGTGTTGATTCTGTATAAACAATGTGTCGATCATATTGGAAGCCCCTGTTGAGTTTCTAAGATTCTATATATAGAAAGCCCAAATGTATTTATTGCTATATTTACTGGTTCTACGACATGCTTCAGAAGTTAATAAATAATAAACTTTTCTTAACACTCATTTTTAATTGGTGAATTTCTTAGACCTTAGACCTTGGAGAGTGAAAATTCTCATTTTATACAGTAAATGGAAAATTTTTCTTGCTTGGGGAATAGTGATATGGTAAGATACTATGAATGAATCAACATCACTCTAGGCTTGAGGGTGTCTCCTCCTGCAACCAGAAAGTGGAATTTCCTTCTAATCCCTGCAGGAAAGAAAAAACGTGTTTTGATCAAAGAACATCTAATGGATATGCCAGGAATCCACGCATAGATGCTTCACTGAGTACGTGTTGGCTGAATGAAGTTAGGACAGAGTTCTATGTGTGTAAAACATTGGTTTTATACAGCTATCAACAATAGCAGTAACATGATTTTCCAGCTAAAGAAATAATGAAGTTAAGTGATATTATTTTCACACAATAAATGCACAGTTTTCTCCACAGTGGGAAAAAAAGCAAAAAGGCAAATTGAGCTATTATAAGCAACTGGGTGAAACCTTTTGTACCAGAATTTAAAAGTTAATGACCGCGCTAATTTTTTTTAAAGATTTATTTATTTTATTACAAAGTCAGATATACAGAGAGAAGGGACAGAGAGGAAGATCTTCCATCCGATGATTCACTCCCCAGGTGAGCCACAACGGGCGGTGCGCAACATACACAGGTCTCCCACACAGGTGCAGGGTCCCAATGCATTGGGCCATCCTCGACTGCTTTCCCAGGCCACAAGCACGGAGCTGGATGGAAAGTGGAGCTGCCGGGACTAGAACCGGCGCCCATACGGGATCCCGGGGCGTTCAAGGCAAGGACTTTAGCCGCTGGGCCATGCCGCCAGGCCCGATCTCGCTAATTTTTAGGCCATCCATGAGTAAAGAAAATGTGAATACGTGAATGGGAAAAATTACTAGTCAAAGGAGAAGAAAATAAATAGTGTAAGTAAAGTCCAGGTGTGCAAATCACTAAAGAAATGAAAAACAAAACAACACACTTGGTTCTAAAGATTGGAATACACAGTGCTAGTAAGAGCATGCTAGAATGATATATTCACTGTTGCAGCTTATTTTACGGTGTGACTTTAAGTCAGTGATGATGTTACTGACTTGAAATTATTACATAGTAATCAAAAGCCAAGATATGGTATATATGCTTAGACTGAAACAATGTGCTTATTTAAAATTTTTTGTGAAATTTAAAATCTAGATAAAATCATATCCATGAAGATAAACTGATGAGCAACAGGAATCTATAAGTTGTCAACTTTCAGTTACATTTACAGGGAAAACATGAAAGTATGGATTTTTTTTAATAACTGGCAAATTTAAAACATGATTTATCACCTCTTTATGTTAGAGGTATTCCAAGGAAATGATATAGAAATGTTTTTACCGTGCTTCACAGTAGGAATTTCTATTTATTCACTTATATTTTCTGGTGATTCTAACATTTCCAACTAATGGGGATAATGCTTTGAAAAAAGTTAAAGTAAGGTTTTTGTTGTTGTTTTCAGTATATCTGTGGTGACCATTTTTGAATCACCCTCCAGTCTGTGAAACCCCTACATATTTATTTGATTCTCCCAACCGGATGAATCCCAAAAAATCAAGCACTTTCTCTATCACCAATTAGGGAATTTTATGTTCAATGATGTTACTCATGCTGTACGACTTCCCACGTGAGTTGTGGAGTGTCAATTCCTCTTTCTGTTTCTATGTTCACTTCGCATATCAATCTCTGTGTTTCCTTTGTAGGAGGTCTGTTTTTGCCCAGAGTCCTTAGTGTACATTATCCAAGTTCGGTGGGTGATTTGGAATCTGCTTCTAGGCTTCAAGTAAACACTCCTGAAATGTAAGAGTTTTTCAGTAACATAAATGAGAAGAATAGGGGTTTCAGGATAAAACACCCAAGGGAGAATGCGCTCTTTGTCTGTGACCAGGTAAATGCAGTGAAATGCTACTAGTTGGTGCTTCGGATCCAATGAAGAGATACTTGGAGAAAAGTCACATTGTGCAGGTCACAGCCATTTTTGGTCTGTCACCAGGATCTAAACATCTGTGTGCTCAATTCTCTAAAATGACCAAAACCCCATTCATCTGGCATTCTAGAATGAAATGAGAATTAATCACATGTTTAACCAAAAATATTGTCTTCAAAATAAAACCACCTGTGCATGCAATTAAATCATACGTTATAAAACAATTTTTCCACTTGGCTCTGCAGCCTATGTTTCCTGTATTAGCACATGTTGTCTGCAACTACTGCCCATTGTATCACGTTAATATTGATTTAATAACATAGAACTATAATAAGCATTGTTATATGTGCACAATGAAAATGACCTAAAATATGATGATCATAAAAAAGACACTTGCCATATGCTCTAAAATAGAGAACACATAAAAATACAAGCAACTAACAATCATTCCTACATTGGTTGATCTTCCCTATTTCATTTTATTGACTTTAAAAAATTTACATAAAGGAACAAAATTCATATATTCCATACATATAGTCTTTCAGTAAGATTTATTTATTGTCATTGGAAAGTCAAATATATAGAGAGGAGGAAAGACAGAAAGATCTTCTGTCTGCTGATTCACTCCCCAAGTAGCCACAATGTCTGGAGCTGAGCTGATTTGGAACCAGGAGCCAGGAGCCAGGAGCCTCTTCTGCTTCTCCCACACGGGTTCAGGGTCCAAAGGCTTTGGGTTATTCTCTACTGTTGCCCCAGGTTACTAACAGGGAGCTGGAAAGGAAGTGGAGCAGTCAGGGTACAAACTGACGCCGAAATGGGATCCTGGCACATGCAAGGTGAGCGTTTTGCCACTAGGTTTCCATGCCAGGTCCCATACATACAGTTTTAACAACATAAAGGTACTTCCCACTCTACCTACCTCTCTTCCCTCCCTCACTGCTACCCTCCTTTTCTTTTCTTTCTTTCCTTTTAATTTTCACCATGAGATATCATTTACTTACAAACCTAATTCTCTACCACACAAAGAATTTAATAAGAGGTTGGTGAGTAAAAAAAATACTGTTTCCAGGAATATTTATAGGAGTTATTAATATCAGAATGACATCACTTTCAATGCAATATTTTTCTAAGAACAAAAAAGTGTTTAGCTCCACTTTTTTTGAAGCACTAGAAAGGAAAGCCTCTCACAGTGCAATTAGTGGTACAAAATCTCAGGGAGACAGCTCTTTCAACTATTTCTTAATCCCAAAGCCATTATAAATGTCATTTACTCACACTGTCCAGAATGCTCATCTTCTTCCTGCTTACAGGGAATCTTCCATCTGTTCTTCCTGCAATAACTAACGCAAAGGAGGACATGCCCACAGTCAACCCTTGATCAACTTACTGACCTAGTTGTACTGGAGTGAAGGTCATGAGTACAATTATTACAAAGGTTGGGTCTTTCATTGATTCACTTCTCAAGTCCTCAACACAGTCAGACCTGGGCCAGACTGAAGCCAAGATCCAGGAATCCCAAACAGATCTATCACATGGATGTCAGAGACTTGAGTGCTTTGACCATCACTTACTGTCTTATAGCGTGCACATTATTAGAAATTTTTATTCGAAGTGGTGGGAGGACTTGATCTCAGGCATTCCCACGCAGGGCATAAGCATGTCAACCAGCGGCTTAACCTGTTATTCCACAATTCTGCCTACCCCCTAAAGTTTATCTAAATGTAATCTGAGAATACATTAAAAAGGTATTTTAAAGAATGAATATGAGTATGTTCAGACTATCTTTATTACTAGGATAGTTGCAATGGAAATAGATTGAAATTTTATTTTTCAAGCTAACAATGAATCTCTTCTGTGTTTAAAAACAGATGGAAACTGTTATAAAACTGTTTTGCAAAACCTCTTAAGATGACAAAAGTGATCTCCAGTAATGTAAAATCCACATACTGTCGTACTGGATACATAAAGGGTTATGACCCAGCAATTGTTCTTACTTTTGGTGGAACATTAAGAGAAGCATGAATTTCAAGTCCTGGGCTCCACCCAAGTAGAGATGTGGCTGGAATTTTAAACTCCCCAAGTGAGGGCAATGTACATTTACTGGTTGGCAACCTGTCTCAGAATTAAAAATCTTACAAATGTCCCATGTGCCACACTTGGAAGCCAAGTAGGTCCTGCTGGTCATTTGACTCGTGGAGTCAATCTTTCAAGCATGATGGAATTGAAGAGATTCTACCATGTGGCTCTGAAGAAAAATAAATTGTCCAAGATGAACCTTGTTTTGTCCCCAATATGTTGAGTCATTGGAACCTAACTAGGTTTTAAGTGCAGAGTTGGGATCCAACAGGCAACATGGGCTTATAAACTAAGGCTTTAAGGGGACACAGTGGAAGGCAAATCTGTACACCTGGTGTGACACAATACCTGCCCTGTTCTTAAAGGATGACCTAGATGTAGCTACCCAAGCAGTCAAGTATTAGTAATGTCCATGCAGGGACTGAAAAACCAGCCATTTGAGAAACATTTCCTCTCTGCCTGAAGCTAAAATATCCAATAGACATTATCATGTAGGAAAAACAAAGACAGATAGTGACAATTTTAGCCACAGTCAGTGGCCTGTGTTATTGTGATACACAGCTATTTCTCTCTCTCTCCCTCTCTCTCTCTCTCTCTCTCTCACACACACACACACACACACACACACACACACACACATACTCTATTAAGTCACAATAAAGTAACTTTAAAAAACAAAGAATTTAAATCAGAGCACAATTGAAATTTGTGTCAAGATCTAAAGATGTGTTTTGTTTGTCAGTACAACAAGCTGGGATTCCCATGTGAAAAATATCAATCTATTTCCTCCTCCTGTCAATCATGCGTGCCATGCAGGGTCTTGGTATGTTGGGTGAAGACCTCTCATACTGGACAAGAGCCAAAAGCCTACAGTAATCTGACTGATGTAATTATTTAGGCTGTTTCTAAGAAGCCTAAAAATGTGATGTTAACATTTTTCACATGTTTATAAGCTCCTGGCTTGTCAGTTATCTCCAGAATGCCATTATATGTTTTTGTTTGGTTGTATTGAGGTTAAACATAATTTTTCATTAGCTGAATTTTTGTGATTGTTTTCTGCTTGGGAGATCATTTGCTTACATGATAACCAGATTTTTTTTTCCATCAGAAGTTGCTATTTTCCCCATGGCAGGATAAATTTTTGACCATAATAAAAGTTTGCTCAATGTATTTCCACTCAGTGGCTAGGACTTGCTGCACAGTTGAACCAGGTGATGATAACAAGAATAAAACAAAGACCTTGTCCAGGTCTTCAAGTAGAAGAACTCGTGAAAAACACAGTGAGTGCAATCAGCGAACACACATGGCTTCAATCACAGCCATGGAATCATGGGGCCTTTGGAAACCAAGTCTGACAGGCTGTCCAGGGCTGCCAGCCTAGCCTGAGGAGCTTGGGCTCCATGGACTGTGTTCAAAACCACTGTGGTGACCAGGCTCTGGGCTCTGAGCTGATAGCTTAGTTCAAACAAGGAGGTATGATAAATGGCATTTTCAAACTGGAGATATAAAAGATTTTCAAAAAACCTTCATAGAAATGTGTACTAAAACACCAAGCTATGTGCAATTTCAACAAAAAAAGTCTCCCTCAAATTAATACATTTGAATAACATTTTTCATGACCCCCTGGATATGTTTCCAATGTATCTAAATATGTTTCGAGAATACATATAGACATACATGCAATGCCTATCTAAAAGAACACTAAAAGTTTGTGGGAATTCCTATTTTTGTTTCAATTTCCATAAACTTTGTCTTCAAAACCCCTTGTGTGTGTGTGTGTTTGTAGAAACAGAAATTGGGTAAAAAAAAAAAATCACTCCATCTTTACCTAGGCAATGTGTCCCTGTAACACTTCTGCTTCCCTTTCTTCTGAAAGATTTATTTGAAAGAAAGGGTTTTCTAGAGAGAGGGAGGAGAAGACACACTGAGAGAAGTCTACCATCTGCTGCTTCACTTCCCAGAAGTCTGCAATGGCAGGTGTTAGGACAGAATGAAGCCAGGACCCAGAAACCTCTGGTTCTCCCATGTGGGCACAGGGGCCCAAGTACTTTGGCACACGCACGGCTGCTTTTCCAGGGTCATCGTTAGGGAGCTGAATCAGAAATAGAGTAGCCAGGATTCCAATCAGTTCCAACTCACTCTACCATAATGCTGCCACTTTCCCTCACTTCACATCCCAATCACTTTCTTTAGAGGTTGATCTTCTGTGTCAATTTTCACATACCGATGAGCAAAGAAATAACCTAGCGTATCTGCATCAAATATACCAAGACAGGTCTCCATTCTCAATGTATTCCAGGAGGATTTTTTTTTTCACACGATCTAATCACACCTCTTGCCTTGGCATCCTAGGCAGACATGGCTGTGGTATAAAACAAGTCAGTCTTTGTTAGAACCTGTCTTTTCGTGGTTATAATCATTAGATCTGCTCAATTCTCAATCTACTTAGTAAAAAAGGAAAAAAAAATGAATCTGTATATTCAAGACAAAAAGTGCCACTTCCCTTTATCTGACATTTCTAGTAGAAGGATCAAATGCAGTTATGGAGGTCAATGTTCAGGGAAGACAGGCTTGGAGGCTAAGCAAAGCTCTGGCAGGGATGTGGTGTCAAAAATGTTGTTTACCTGATATTCCGTAAATAAAGTCATCTTAAAACAATACAGTGTAGGGGAAAAGGGGGGAAGCTGTCATCATTTTATTGTGAAATCCTTTAAAGGAGTAAGATGACGTGATGCGTCAGGGTCTTTAAAAAGTTCACAGGAAGTTCATACTATGTCTCCACGACGGTTCTGAAGTATCCGCGGAAATGTACGGATGCTTCTCAACCTGGAACAAGGTACGCTTAGATAACCCCATTCTAAGCTGATGCTTTTGTGTGGATGACCTTCACACAGTCAATGCGCTGAGTGTCAGGGTGTGCTGAGAGCCTGCCGTAGAGCGTGGTTGACTTCCTTCTGGAGCTATGGGTTTCCTGGGAGCTGCACCTCATGCCATTCGCAAGGGTCAGGAGAGGTGGAGCCTACTCTGCTCAATTCAGAGGATGGTTTCTACTGAAATCCACTGCTTTCACTTCATTCCAGAGCTGATAAATAAATAAATAAACAAACAAATAAATAAATAAATAAATAAATAAATAAATAAATAAATAAATAGTGGATTGCTCCTAGGTCTACGTGGCTCAAAGATGAGTGCCTTTCTTAGTTAAATCTGCACTCTCCCAATTTTTAGCCATGTTACTTTGAGCATGTCAATTGCTTCATATATCTGCAACTTCTTTAAACAAAGCTCATGATTGGTTTCTAACTCCTAGAGATACTGTGGGTTACATTTAAAACATGGCAATGCTTTTAAATATAGGGTCTGACAGACATTGAAAACTCTGTGATTTTGACGCACTGCTTGATTATTACTGTGGTTACAAGGAAATGTCTTTTGAAGAGATAAATATCAATTGGGATTTGTACTTACTATTGGCTTTCTTTTGGGCTGACAAAGAGAGACTTAGACATTTCTACCGTCTTATTCTAAAGTGACAAGAAAGAAAAAGGAGGAGGGCTCACCTGCAAAACTGCTTGTCTCATACACTGCTTATTTTAGACATCCTCGGGTTCCAACCTGCTCCTCACCCATACTCTTTTCTCCTGCTGAAATATCTCAAATACAATTTTGTCATGGTTAATTCATTCAAAAAGAATGAGACTAAGTTTAAACAGGATTCTTCAAACCTGAAAAAAATGTAGAAGAGTGTAAGGTTGGGATTGTTGTCTCCTGAAAATATTTTAAAAACTAAAAGCATTTAGCTTAATATTTCAAGTTCAGCTTAAGGTAGGTACAAGGCAATTAGGTTTTCTTGACCTTCGAGTGTGAATATTTTAAATTTATCTGCAGAAGTAAGGTAACCTAATTGTACCTGTGTTTTTCATTTTATCTTGTTGAGTGACAGGACATTGCTTTTTAGGCAGAAGACTTCCATTTAATAATTCAGTAATTAGATGCACCACTGGCAGCTGTGAAATTCCTAACAGATTTTCAAAGGCAACATAGCGGAGTCTGTCGTACTCCAAGGTCTCTCTTGGATGTCTTTAACAGTGAAGACAAGGGTACGTGAGAGCATTCTAGGTGTGGGCAAACGCCTTCATGTCTTCTTTTTCAGCTCACATTAGTGATGAGGGCCAAAGCTTGGTCTGAGAGAGTGGGAAAGCATGAAATGAAAGCACCTCATCATTTGTAC